>NC_080180.1:38078244-38414085 GCF_950295315.1 Erinaceus europaeus | reverse complement strand
AAACAGAAGAGAAGGAAAAGGAGGAGGAGGAGGAGGAGGAGGAGAGAAGGGGTTGCAGCAGGGGGAGAAGGAAGTGGAGCATGAAGAGGGACCCAGGATATCACTCTGCCCCATGAAATACTGTGGACTGAATTTAGGAAATTTGCTTGACATTCCAACACTTAATCCCCTAGGCCTCCTCCCAGACCACATTATTTTCCTATTGGTTCATTAGAATCCCTGAAGGAAAATACTGATATTACATGTGTTTGTTTTGATTTTAACTATCTTTATTTATATATTGATAGAGACAACCAGAAATTGAGAGGAATGTGGAGATAGAGAGATACCCGCAGCGCTACTTCACTACTTGTGAAGCTTCCCCCCTGCAGGTGGGGATTGGGGGCTTGAACCCAGGTCCTTACACGTTGTAGCATGTGTGCTCATCCGGGTTCACCACCAACCAGCCTCACATTTGTTTTTAGACCTACCATTTTAGGAATTTCTTTATATTTTCCCTTTATATTCTCCTTTTCAAATGAATTTATTTTATTTTATTTTATTATTTCTCTTACAATAATTATGTGCCCTTCTTGTGACAGACTCTAGATGTGCTTGCTGGGCTTATGGCATTTCTGTTTACCATTCTACTGTTTACATAAAGTAATATACCACATAGTAGGATAAGAATCATACAATACTATAATTTTATTTCCTCATATATTTGTTTTCCAAAACTGTCTGGACCCAATTGTGTAAAAATAAGAAAAATAAGTATTGTTAAAAATTCCCCCTTGGTGGTCTGGGAGGTGGCACAGTGGTAAAGCTTTGGACTCTCCAGCATGAGTCCTGAGTTTGGTCCCCGGCAGCACATGTGCCAGAGTGATGTTTGGTTCTTTCTCTCTCCTCCTATCTTTCTCATAAATAAATAACATCTTAAAAAAAAAAAATTCCCCCTTAAGTAATCACTTTTCTTTTATATGCTAATGTGAATTTGGACTCAGACTCACACATGGGATTGAGTCATGTGTTTTTATGCTGAGCTAATTCCTTAACTCAACTTTAAACTTACTTTTTAAATTATATATGAACATTAGGGGTACAGTCCAAGAACCAGAGCATGTGATACTGGGACTCAACTCAGAACCTGTTTTTGCATCTAGCGTTGTCAGCATGGCACCAACTCCAATTGCCCTCAATTGTATCTTTTTTATTATTATCTTTATTTATAAGACAGTCAGAAATTGAGAGGAAGGGGGTATAGAGGGTTAGAGACAACTGCAACACTGCCTCACCACTTGTGAAGCTTTCCTCCTGCAGATAGGAGCTGTGGGCTTGAACCTAGTTCCTTGTGCATTGTAACATTGCAATCAACCAGGTGTGCTACCATACAGCCCTTCAACTGTCGTTTTATTTTTTAATGTTTTATTTATTTTTGAGAGAAATGCAGAGAAAGAGAGAAAAACACCAGAGCACTACCCAGCAATGGCTTATGGTGGTGCGGGGATTGAATCTAGGACTTCGGAGCCTCAGCCATGCAAATCTCTTTGTATGACCATTATGTTATCTACCCCTGCTCTCAACTGTGGTTTTCTATCAGAAAAAAATGAAAGATGGCAAAATCTTAAGTATGACTCCATGAATTCCATACATTTTTTGTCTGTGCTGCTTTCATATGCAGTCCTGGCTCTCACACGCACAAAACTTGGAGCATTCAGGTGCATGCTCTGGCTTCTGGTGGTGCTGGGGACTGAGCCTGGAAACTCAGTGCCTAGGGCATGGAAGTCATTTGCATCAACATGATGCTATCTTTCCTGCCCAGGGTTCCATTATCTTTGAAAGAGACTAATAAAAGAAGAGATTGTTTAATTTGCTCCTGTTTTCAGGAATTTTCATGCTATTAACCACTGTTTGGTTTATAAATTATTTTTCTTAGTGCCCAATTCATTAAACCAAAAAAAAAAAAAAAAGTCCACTCTTGCATCACGTAAGTAGGAATGGTTGATTCCTAGTGTGGTTGGAGAGGCAATGCTAATGGCAAAAGTAAACAAACAATAAAGATGAAGAAATGACGTAAGAGACTGATGAACTTATGTATCATTTCCATGTGCCCAAATGATCTTATGTAAAAATTGACATTTTAAAAAATTTGTTTTTCCGTCTTGTTTCCCTTATTGTTACTGATGTTGTCATTGTTGGTTAGGACAGAAAGAAATGGAGAGAAGAGGGGAAGACAGAGGGGAAAGAAAGATGGACACCAGCAGACCTGTTTCACTGCTTGTGAAGCGACCCTCCTGCATGTGGGGAGCCTGGGGCTCAAACTGGGATCCGTACAGTTGTCCTTGTGCTTCATGTGTGCTTAATCCTCTGCGCTACCACCCAACACCCCAAATTGACATTTTATGTAACAATTCATTTTATTTATTTATTTGTTTGTTTATTTATTTATTTATTTATTACCAGAACACAGTTTAGTTCTGGTTTATGGTGGTGCTGGGGCTTGAACCTTGGATTTGGAGCATCAGGAATGCAACATTTTGTATAAACATTACGTCACCCACCTCCACCTTCAGCTCAGTTGAAGAGAGTATTTTAGTATACGTGATAGGTTGTCAGCAACAATTATAACATTCATCTTGGAAAGTTTTTTTTTTTTTTTTTTTTTTTTTTTTACCAGAGTACTACTATCTAGAGTACTACTCAGCTCTAGATAGTATTGTGTGGAGGACTGAACATGGGACTTTGGAGTCTGGCATGAGAATATCTGAATAAGCATTATGCTATCTACCCAGAACTTTTTTTTAATTGTTATTTAGTATTTACATTCTTTTTGTTTACCAGGCCACTCCTCAGCTCTGGCTTATCATGGTGCTGGGGATCAAAATGGATGTTTGGTGTTTGGAGCCTCAGGAATGAAAGTTTATTTGCATAACCACTCTGCTATCTCCCCAGCCCTAGAAGATTTTATTTGATTCTCTCATATACAACAAACAAGCACTAGGCCTGCACACTCTCTTTCAAGGCAAAACTCACTTCAAAGAACTTGAAGTCATAATCTGGGGAAGTCCGTGGCTCCCTCCTAAGCCATAAAGAGATGTGAGAGACCCCTTAAGAGCTGTGTGTGAAATTTTCACTTTGCTCCAACCTGGAAGATATAAATCACATATAAATCAGTAACACTTATAAAAAGAAGGAATGAGGGTAGATAGCATAATGGTTATGCAAACAGGCTCTCATGCCTGAGGCTCTGTCAAGTCCCAGGTTCAATCCCCCGTACCACCATAAGCCAGAGCTGAGAGTGCTAAGGTTTAAAAAAAATAAAAGAGGGAATGTTCTCCTTGGTTTAAGTTTTTAAGAAAGTCAACATTTCAAAGACTCATCCTATGTGCATTAGAAAGTTTAAGACATTCAATCAATTTTCCCCTCTCATATTAATTAAGCAGTAATTTTTTTTTTTGCCTCCAGGGTTATTGCCGGGGCTCAGTACCTGCACCATGAATCCACTGCTCCTGGAGGCCATTTTTTTCCTTTTGTTACCCTAGTTGTTTTACCATTGTTGTGGTCATTATTGTCATTGTTATTGATGTTGTTGTTGTTGGACAGGACAGAGAGAAATGGAGAGAGGGTAGGAAGACAGAGAGGGGGAGAGAAAGACAGACACCTGCAGACCTGCTTCACCACCTGTAAAGTGAGACCCCTGCATGTAGGGATCCCTACACTGGTCCTTGGACTTTGTGCCACGTGCGCCCAATCCACTGCACTACTGCCCAACCCCCTAAGTAGTGATTTATATGACTACAGATTAACAGAAGAGTACATAAACACCATTCATTCCCACCACCAAAAGGCTGTGTCCCTTCCATCCTCCCCCCTCCTACCCTCCACCCCAGTGAAGCCAAATATCTGCCCTCACTCTCAACCCAGACATTTTTACTTTGATGCCCTACTCCAAACTCAGTCAAATCCTGCTTTGAGGTTCCCTTTCTGTTCTTCTTTCTGAACTTCTGTTTATCAAGTGGTGACATTACTCTATAAGACATAGTTATATAAAATAATGTCAAAGAACATAAATTATGGTCTTCTTCTAGCGTTTGCCCTTCTTCCGTAGCCAGTCAACAGCGTCAGGTTGAAAGCTTTCAGGAGCTGCTTGTTGCTGGCTTTGAAAATGACTGGGATCCATGTGGATTCAGTCAGCTAGGAAGGATCATCAGTTTCCCCAATGAATGGGTACTCATGGGATGCACCATGAGAAGGTCGATCCAATGCATTGGTGATGTGATATATAATACAGAAAATCCTAACAAAGGGATTTTTCAAAGTTAATCCAATTGCCAAATAATTTGATTATAGCAATAACTATCTATTGCCTTCTTAAACCCTAAGACAGCAGGAACCTGCCACTTCTCTATAGAGCCTATATTTCCCCCCAGTCCTGAGCCTCTATGGTGGGGCTCACTTTCCTGCATGCTTCTCTCAATTCATACCAAATTATATTATGTATTCTGATCCCAACCTAATCAATGCAACAAGTACCACTTTAGCATGCTTCACTTTAGACTGTCCAGAGACATCAGCCATGCAATGTCAACCCTTCAGCCTCATTACTCGGGTAAGACCTACCCTTTCATAGGATTCTCTAATTCCATATCAGGTAGTTCACTTCCTAACAAAGTTCCAAAGCCTAGGTATAGACCAGGTCCCATGAGTTAGGGCATATATCCACATGTATCCATAAATTAGGTCAAATATATATATACCTGAAAGCAAAAGTGCATAATAGTCTGTAGTGAGTCAGTATATTCAGGAAACAAGTAGAAAGACCTAAAATGACACCATAATATTTCTAATGAAATGGTGTCTACTTAGACTTAGATGCACTCCTTACCTACTTCCTATTATACTTCCCTCAGTCACTCCAAAGCTAACTTTATCAAAGTAAGGACTGTAAAAGCTGAATAAGGGCAAGAGACTGACACACTTTAACAATGACTCTTTACTTACTATGAGGCCACCCCATCAGCTGGGGACCTAGTTGGGGAGTCCTGAGATTCCCAAACAGACAGGATGGGCCTAGAACCCTTTCTCCACTGTTACCAGTTAACTCTATCAAGAACAACAAAATAGACCCCATTGTGGGCCCCCATAGAGCCTTGCCCTCAATGTGGATCAACAATGGTAGAGAATGTTCCATCCTCTGAAGGGAGGCTGGACAACATACTCTATGCTACACCTGAAGAAGATGGGCCCTGAAACTGAGGCAGCCTGGAGTTCCTGGTGCAGGAGCCACCATGCGAGGTGCTTGACATGGTACCAGCTTCACAGGAAGTTCAGCACGGCTGGACTCTCTAAGCCAAACTGAAACCATCTAGCCTTTTGCCATGTATAGGGCTTGGGATTAAGCTTTGAGTGGTCCTCATGATATTTACCTATGGCCAGGCTCAGAGCTTGACCAATAAGAAAAGTAATGACAAAACCTGCACTACACTCTGTAAGATTGATCAGAAGGAGCAAAACAATATCAGTAATGCAAAATTTTTCAGGAGGCTCTGATAGGAAAAACAGTTTTCCCCTTTATCTACACTACTTCTGTTAGTATTACCCCTAAAATATAGGAAAAGATAGGTGATTCCCACAGTGGAGGGGGCACCTTACATAGCATAATTAATAAATGGAAAGTTATGGTACCTGCCTAGATACAATGGGCCTTTTATTCTACCACCCATCACTATGCTCCCACTTCCTTATGCAGGCATAGTACACGAGAACCTAGGTCACATAGTGAGCATACACAGTAGATGGATTCCAGCTAGAGAGTCTAACTTTATGGAGAGGCTGGCTAGATCAGCACCACCTTAGTGTCTTCTAAGTCAGGGACAAAACAAAACTCCTTTATCAAACAATGGAACAGATTTTTTGAAAAATGGGGTGCACAATTTGTTTAAGGCCCCCTAGAAACATAACCAACTAGAACTTTTTTTTTTTACCACTGCTTCTGATGCATAGGGGCAAGAGAATGTCATAAACACACAGATAGAATATTAACCTTAATCAATAGGATATTTGTGTAGCACACAGGTACAGGAATAACAAAAAAAAAACATAGAAACTGTGATGTGATCTCTAGGGAGAAAAGTGTCCCTGGAATGTGAATGTTCCATAAAGCAGGAGGTGTTCCCTACCTGTGCTGTTCTTACTTGGTGATCAAAGCCATGGTGATTTATGTATTAGTGATCAAAGCCTTGGTGATTTTTTTGTATTAGTAATCAAAGCCTTGGTGATATTTTTTAATTATATCAGTCTTTTTTAAATTTTTTAATAATTTATTTCTTTATTGGGGAATTAATGTTTTACATTCAACAGTAAATACAATAGTTTGTACATGCATAACATTCCCCAGATTCCCATTTAACAATACAACCCCCACTATGTCATTCATCATCGTTCATGGACCTGTATTCTGCCCAGCCACCCACCCACCCCAGAGTCTTTTACTTTGGTGTAATACTCCAATTCCATTTCAGGTTCGACTTGTGTTTTCTTTTCTAATCTTGTTTTTCAACTTCGGCCTGAGAGTGAAATCATCCCATATTCATCTTTCTGTTTCTGACTTATTTCACTCAACATGATTTTTTCAAGGTCCATCCAAGATCGGCTAAAAACTGTGAAGTCACTCTTTTTAATAGCTGAGTAGTATTCCATTGTGTATATATACCACAACTTGCTCAGCCACTCATCTTTTGTTGGACACCTGGGTTGCTTCCAGGTTTTGATTATTACAAATTGTGCTGCCAAGAACATATGTGTACACAGATCTTTTTGGATGGATGTGTTGGGTTCCTTAGGATATATCCCCAAGAGGGGAATTGCAGGGTCATAGGGTAGGTCCATTTCTAGCCTTCTGAGAGTTCTCCAGACTGTTCTCCACAGAGGTTGGACCAATTGACATTCCCACCAGCAGTGCAGGAGGGTTCCTTTGACCCCACACCCTCTCCAGCATTTGCTGCTGTTACATTTTCTGATGTATGACATTCTCCCAGGAGTGAAGTGATATCTCATTGTTGTCTTGATTTGCATTTCTCTGACAATCAGAGACTTGGAGCATTTTTTCGTGTGTTTCTCAGCCTTTTGGATCTCTTCTGTGGTGAATATTCTGTCCAAGTCCTCCCCCCATTTTTGGATGGGGTTATTTGTTGTCTTGTTGTTGAGTCTGCTAAGCTCTTTATATATGTTGGTTATTAAACTCTTATCTGATGTATGGCATGTAAAGATCTTCTCCCATTCTGTGAGGGGTCTCTAGATTTGGGTAGTGGTTTCTTTTGCTGTGAAGAAGCTTTTTAATTTGATGTAATCCCATAGGTTTATACTTGCCTTAGTCTTCTTTGTAATTGGATTCTTTTCATTGAAAATGTCTTTAAAATTTATGCGGAAAAAAGTTCTGCCAATATTTTCCTCTAAGTATCGAATAGTTTCTGGTCTAACATCCATGCCCTTGATCCACTTGGAATTTACTTTTGTATTTGGTGAAATACAGTGATTAAGTTTCATTCTTCTGCATGTTTCAACCCATTGTTTCCAACACCATTTGTTGAAGAGACTCTGCTTTCCCCATGTAATAGTCTGGGCCCCTTTGTCAAAGATTAGATGTCCATACGTGTGGGGCCTCATTTCTGGGCTCTCAATTCTATTCCACTGGTCAGTGTGTCTGTTCATGTTCCAGTACCAAGCAGTTTTGATAACAGTGGCTCTATAATACAGATTGAGATACGGGAGTGTGATGCCTCCGGTTCTGTACTTTTTTCTCAAGATTGTTTTGGCAATTCTAGGTCTTTTCTGGTTCCAGATAAACATTTGTAGCATTTGTTCTATTCTCCTAAAAAATGTGCTTGGGATCTTGATGGGCATAGCATTAAATTTGTAGATGGCTCTGGGTAGTATATTCATTTTGATGATGTTAATTCTACCAACCCATGAACATGGAATATCTTTCCACTTCTTTGTGTCTTTTTCAATTTCTTTGAGTAGTGACTCATAATTTTCAGTATACAAGTCTTTCACTTCTTTGGTTAGGTTTACTCCTAGATATTTTATTGTTTTTGTTGCTATAGAAAAAGGAACTTATTTCTGCATTTCAATTTCTTCTAACTTAGTGTTTGCATAGAGGAATGCCACTGACTTTTGAATGTTAATTTGATAGCCTGACACCTTACTGTATTGCCTTATGATTTCCAAAAGCTTCTTGCTGGATTCCTTAGGTTTTTCCATTTATACTATCATGTCATCTGTAAATAAGGAGAGTTTGACTTCTTCTCTTCCAATCTGTATCCCTTTAATTCCTTGCTCCTGCCTGATTGCTATGGCAAGAACTTCCAACACTATGTTGAATAGTAATGGTGATAGTGGGCAGCCCTGTCTAGTACCTGATCTGAGGGGAAATGCTTCCAGTTTTTCACCATTGAGTATGATGTTGGCTGTAGGTTTGCTATATATAGACTCCACTGTCTTCAGGAATTTTCCATCTATTCCCATTTTTTGTAGTGTTTTGATCATAAAGGGATGTTGTATTTTGTCAAAGGCTTTCTCTGCATCTATTGATATGACCATGTGGTATTTGGCCTTGCTTTTGTTGATGTGGTGGATCACATTGACTGATTTACATATATTAAACCAACCTTGCATGCCTGGGATAAATCCCACTTGGTCATGATGAACAATCTTTTTGATATACTGCTGTATCCGGTTGGTTAGAATTTTGTTCAATATTTTCATATTTATGTTCATCAGAGATATTGGTCTGTAGTTTTCTTTTTTGGTTGTGTCCCTGTCTGCTTTTGGTATCAGGGTGATGTTGGCTTCATAGAAGCTGTCAGGGAGTATTCCAGTGTCTTCAGTCTTCTGGAAGAGTTTTAAAAGTAGAGGTATTAGTTCTTTGAAAGTTTTGTAGAATTCATTTGTAAAACCATCTGGTCCAGGACTTTTATTTTTGGGAAGATTTTTGATAACTGTTTCAATTTCATTAGCTGTGATGGGCCTGTTCATGTTATCCACTTCCTCTTTACTTAGTTTTGGAATTTGGTAGGTATCTAGGAAATCATTCATTTCTTCCAGGTTCTCTAGCTTGGTGGCATATAGTTGTTCATAGAAGCCTCGCATGATATGTTGAATTTCTGCAGTGTCTGTTGTGATTTCTCCTCTTTCATTTACTATCCAATTTATTTGGGTCTTCTCCCTTTTTTGTTTTGTGAGTCTGGCTAAAGGTTTGTCGATTTTGTTTACTCTTTCGAAGAACCAACATTTACTTTCATTGATCTTTTGTATGGTTTTCCCATTCTCAATGTTATTTATTTCTGCCCTAACTTTAGTAATTTCTGTCCTTCTGGTTGCTTTAGGATTCCTTTGTTGTTCTTCTTCTAGGTCTTTGAGATGTGCAATCAGGCTGTTTATTTGTGCCTTTTCTTGTTTCCTAATGTGTGCTTGTATAGCTATGAACTTCCCTCTTAGGACTGTTTTAGCTGTGTCTCAAATATTTTGATAGCTTGTGTCTTCATTTTCATTGAACTCTTGAAACATTTTGATTTCTTCCTTGATTTCCTCTTTGACCCAGAAGTTGTTAAGAAGTGTACTGTTGAGCTTCCACATTTTGGCACTGTTACTAATCTTTTGTTGATTGTTAAGTGTTAGTTTAATTCCACTGTGGTCTGAGAAGATGCTTGGGATGATTTCAGTGCTCTTGAATTGGCTGATTCTGTCTTTGTGGCCTAACATATGGTCTATCCTTGAGAATGATCCATGTGGATTTGAGTAAAATGTGTATTCCAGTTTCTTGGGATGAATGACTCTGAAAATGTCCAATAGTTCTAGTTTATCTATCTCTTCATTTAGCTCCCTTATGTCTTTACTGATTTTCTTCCTGGATGATCTGTCAAGTTGAGATAGTGGGGTGTTGAAGTCCCCTACTATGATTGTGTTACTGTTAATATATTGCTGTAGCACTTTCAGTAGAAGTTTGATGTATTTAGACGGCTTCTCATTGGGTGCATAGATATTAATAATTGTTAAGTCCTCTTGATTGACTGATCCTCTGAGCATTAAGTAGTGTCCATTCCAATCTTTTTTAATCTTATCTATTTTAAAGTCTATCATGTCAGATATGAGAATAGCTGTTCCTACCCTTTTTTGTGGGCTATTGGCTTGTATGATAGTTTTCCATCCTTTCACTTTAAGTCTGTGTTTGTCTTGTTGAGTTAGGTGTTTGTCTTGTTGAGTTATTGCTGGTTTCCTGTAGACAGCATATTGTTGGGTTGTGTTTTCTGATCCATCTTCCTACTCTGTGTCTTTTAATAGGTGAATTCAGGCCATTGACATTTATTGATATCAAAGATTGAAGATATTTTAACGCCATTCTTGTAGAGTTTTAGAGTGTTTTGATATATGTCCTATTTGTGGTGGTCTGGTTGTTTATAGGAGACCTTTCAGAACTTCTTTCAGGCCAGGCTTGGTGATGGTTGCTTCCTTCAACTGTTGCTTGTCTGAGAAGGTTTTGATGCCTCCATCTAGTCTGAATGACAGTCTAGCAGGATATAGTATTCTTGGCTGAAAGCCTTTCTCATTGAGCACTCGATAGATATCTTGCCATTCTCTTCTGGCCTGTAGTGTTTGTATGGAGAAGTCTGCTGCTAATCTTATGGGTTTTCCTTTGTAGGTGACTCTTTGTTTTTCTCTTGCAGCCTTGAGGATCCTTTCTTTATCCTTATTCCTTTCCATTCTAAGTATGACATGTCTTGGTGTCTTTAGGTCTGGGTTAGTTCTGTTTGGGACCCTCTGGGCTTCTTGAATCTTTATGTCTTTGGTGTTGTCTAGACTAGAGAAATTTTCAGGTATTATGGCCTGGAGAATGCTTTCTTCCTCCCCTTCTCTTTCTTCCTCTGGTAAGCCAATAATGCGTATATTGTTTCTTTTGAAGTCATCCCATAGGACTCTGTTATTGTTTTCAGCATCTCTTAATCTCTTTTTGAAATCTCTTACTTCTTTTTTAGTTGTCTCTAATTCATCCTCAATCTTGCTAATTCTGTCTTTAGCCTCATAGATTCTATTCTCTCTGCCTTTCTGGAGTTCATCTATTTTGTTGCCCTGCTCTGATACTGTTTTAGCTTGTTCAGCTAGTTGCCTTCTTAGCTCAGAGATTTCAGCTTTCAGCTCCCTAATAACCATGAGATAATTAGTATTTTCTTCCATATTCTCATTTGTTGTTCCTGCATTTCTGATTACAATTTTTTCAAATTCTTTACTCACTCCTGTTATTATTTCCTTAGCTAATGTTTGGATGTTGAACTCGTTGTTTTGTGCTTCACCCTCTGGAGGACTTTTAGCTGAACTCTTGTCCTGGTTCGAGTCTCCAATACTTTTTTTTGTTGTTTTAACCATTATATATATTATGTTATGAGTTCCCTTTATCAGTATTTTTCAAATTATTGATCACTATTGCCTGGATTGACTTGTGTCTAAGTAATTTAATTAAAGGGTTTACCGTGGTGGAAGTTAACAGTTTTTTTTTTTTTAATCCCTAAGTTGGAGCTCAGTGATGTAAAAGCCTCTTTTTTTTTCCTTCCCTGTATGCTATGGGAGCCTGAGGGCTTTTAAACTGTCAATAGGCTTTTTAGCTTAATCACTGACTCCTGACCAAGAGATAAAGCAGGGTGTGGCAGAGATAACCCAGTGGTTATGCAAAGAGACTTTCACAGCCCCTCAGCTATGCCACGGAGGTATAGGTCTTCTCCTGAGTTTCCCGGTGAGATCTCTGTCCCCTGATGTCCCTCCCTGTTGCTGCTCCAGATTCTGAGGGTAGTAGCAATGGAGACTCAGAGTTGCACTTGGTGAGTCTCTGGGGAGTCCTTTCCTCCCTTCAGCTGTCCCCTTGTTGGTGGAGCAGGCTGGAGGTGGTGTTTCCACTCATAAACTTTTGAACTGTTAGCAGTCACTTAATCTCTCCTTGGGTCCCTCTCTCCTCTCTGTCACCAGCCACGCGTGTTTGTACTCACGGGTGATTTACTGGGTTCCTGTGGTCATTCTAGTCCTGTCTTGTTTCAGTCCGGGTGGTCTCCTTTGGTATTCCTAGTTGATCTGGGAGAGAAGACGAGAGGAGAGGAGAGAAAGCGATCTGCTGCTCGTAGCTCTGCCTCTGGAAGTCAAATCTCAAATTTATTTCTTTATTGGGGAATTAATGTTTTACATTCAACCGTAAATACAATGATAATGATCTAAGTCTTATGAGACTAAAAATAAAGTTCTGCTTGAGTATGACAGAGATGTTTGCTTGAGCTTGATGCAGCATCAACTCACTCATCTCTCATTCTTCCTCATTCCGTGCTGACTCCCCTCCTCTTTCAGGTTACCCTAATAACCTGCTGGGGCTTCCCTCTTGGCATGTTTCTACTCATGACCACAGAATATGAGCTCAGATCTACATGGAGGCAGAGGTCACATAGGCTCCTAAGCTGAATATGGGCCCAATACTTCAAATAAATGGGATTTACAGTCAACAATATTTAAACACCTTTACCATATTTGGGAGATACTTTCTTCCCTGATCCAGCTTTCTGGTCCTTTTTCCATCTGGGACATTATCTCCCTAGAGCATAATTTGTATCTACCTGCATATCATATGTTAGGCTCAAAAAAAAAAAAAAACTACTATAGTCATAGAACATTTGGAATATAACTAAAATATGCCTAATTGATATATACAAAATGGATACCCCCCAAAAAAAAAAAAAAAACATCTGAACTATCCCAGACTTTAGGTTTATGATTTGTCAACAATTTGTTTGGCTATATATGTTGCCTCTTTTTTCAGCCACCAGGTTACAGATGCTAAGATGCCAACCAGACTTCCCTGGGCAGATGAAACCAACAATGTGTCCTGGAGCCCTGCTTCCACAGAAGCCTGCTCCACTAGAGAAAGAGAGAGACAGGCTGGGAGTATGGATCAACTTGTCAACGCCCATATTCAGCAGGGAAGCAATTACAGAAGCCAGACCTTCCACCTTTTGAACCCCATAATGACCCTGGGTCCATACTCCTAGAGGGATAAACAATAGGAAAGCTAATGGGGGGGTGTGGGATATGAAGTTCTGGTGGTGGGAATTGTGTGGAATTGTACCCCTCTTACCCTATGTTTTTTTTTTATTTTCCCTTTTGTTGACCTTTTTTTCCCCCTTGTTTTATTGTTGTTGTAGTTATTACTATTGTTGTTGTAGTTATTACTATTGCTGGATAGGACAGAGAGAAATGGAGAGAGGAGCAGACTAAAGAGAGGAGGAAAGAAAGATAAAGACCTAAAGACCTGCTTCACCTTCTGTGAAGAGATAGCCCTGTAGGTGGGGAGCTGGGGGCTCAAACCAGGATCCTTAAGCCAGTCCTTGCACTTCACACCACGTGCACTTAACCTGCTGAGCTACTGCCCGACTTCCTTATCTCATGTTTTTGATCAGTGTTTCCTTCTTATAAATAAAAAATAAGAAAAAAAGAGGGACTTGTAGAAACATGAGAACCACTCTAGTTATGAATTGGCAATTTTATATACTGAAAGGGTATTTTATTGTAAATAATTATTAAGTTTTCATACAAGCAAGGAAGGAAACTCAGTTTTTCTAGATGAATCTTTTCAAAAAGTGAGAAGATGGATCCAAAATCATTGTACAGTATTCTAAAGGTCATTCATAATCACAGGCTAGAAACAAGGCAGTGCCACTGTTCATACTTCATAACCTCTTACTCCACTCTCTAGAGGGAGAGAGGAATTGAATCAGGTCCCACACATAAATAAGGCTTCAGTGAGTGGGAAAATGTCTCCTGGAAAGAATGGAGGTGGGAGTTGTCACTCAAGTTGTAGAAGGAAATCTGCCCAAGCTCCCAGTCCAGGTAAACTCCAATGCCTCTGGGCTTTCTCTTCAAGGCCAGAGGAACAGGACAGGCACCTCCTGCCACATAGTCTCCATCTTGCAGGTGAATGGTCCAGCGCCTATTCAGACCAGACCTTGGCTGCTGCTGCCCCCTGCTGGAGGGGGAGTGGCTACACAGCCCTATGGCCCAGATGGGCTTGTCATTAACCTGCACCTCCCAGTAATGGCGGCCAGCATGGAATTCTTCAGAACCCAGAACTTCAAGGTCAAGTGGAGGGGTCTGCTGTCTCTGGAGATCTTCACTCCTTCTCATCCTCAGTATCACAGATCGCTTGTCCTTGGACACACAGAGAAGAGGATGTGCAGTGTGTGGATCCAGAGTCACCTCTGCTCTGAATTTCTGTTGAATGTTCTCTAGGGCTGAATGCAGTGGAGGGAGCCAGAATCCCTCCCTCCTTATCTGGAAGGAGCACACAGTTGGGACCTCCAGGCTCGCACACTGGTGATGAATCCTCTTGGCATCACTCAGAATGTTCATGTCTGGCATCACACTCCTCTCTGAAACCTCCTGGAACAGAGCCTCAGTGGTGGCGATGTGGTCTTTAAAGTCAGTGATATTCTTGTCTATTCTCTTCACACTGTCCTTCTCTTCTTGAGTTAGTCTGGAGAAAGCTGCCTCTTGATTTCTGTCCAAGAGTTCATTTAACTTCTCTAAGTCAGAGGGCAACTTTGACTTCTCTTTGCTTATCTGATCACTCAATTCCTGTATCATTATGTCTTGCATCTCTTCCACTACATCTAATTTCTCTAAATGCTCCATCAAGAGTGTGGAGGAACCATTTACCTTGTCTCTGTAATAAGAAGCAGCCTCCTCCAGAGACCTCACATGATGGTCTTGGTGGTCATGGGCCTGAACACAGCCAGGACAGAGCACCTCCAGGTCCTCCTCACAGAAGAGACTCAGCGTCTGGTTGTGCCTCTCACACAGGTTCTCCTCTTGCTGCCTCACCTCATTGCTGCTGGTGTGGATGAGCTGAGTGATGTCACTTATCCTCGCCAGCTTCCTATTGGCAACCCAGTGCCTCTTCTGACATAGGTGCCGGCACACAGGGCAAGATAAATTGCCCTGAGAATGCTGCCAGCACTGTTGGAGGCAGGACTGGCAGAAGTTGTGCCCACACTCAATGGTGACAGGCTCTCTCATGCAGGTCAAGCAGATGGGGCAATTGAACTCTGCTTGCATGACTGACAAGACTCCTGATGCCTCCATTGGGGGAGACAGTTGTCACATTGATTTTCCTTAGGAACTTTGAGTCTATGGTTTCACTTGAGTAGCAAGACACAGCCTCAGGCCTTGTGCTGCCTCCCAGCTGGGAGGAAAACACACCCAGTGCTGAATTATAGGAAAAGTAGCCCCAACAGCAGAGGTTGGTGCCTAAGATTTCTACTCAACACCTGAAGCTCAGTTCCAATGAGACTGTTACCTCAGACAGCTGGTAGAATACTGAGCTCAGTTTACCAGTTCTGATTGCAGGCAGTCAGTCCTCCAAAGTAGCTACTGCACCTAAAAAAAAAGAAAAGATTCCCAGATATATACATGCTCAGGGTTTGTTTCAGACCCTTCTTACTCTCTACTTTGAGAGAACTAATGAAGCTTCTCTCCTGAGCCCAAATAATCTCCACCCTCATTAACTACTCAGGGTATGACTAGGTCTGAGGAAAGAAAATGAGCTTTGATACATGAAATCTCCCATTGGAATGTAGACCCTGGATACACTAGAGTCCTGAGGAAATGATGGGCCCCCAGAGTTTCCACAGCCTCTTTACCTAAGCTGCTGACTCTTCTCTCTTTAGGACAGGTCTTTGGCAGGCTCCTGAGCTGTGTTCCATAGGCAAGAGTTGTAAGGCAGTCTGAAACTGAAGTGTGCTCTCTTCAGATGTGACCAGAGTATTTATGTGTCACCAGTGAGTGGAGCTTGACACCCACCTTCAGTAGCTATTGGTTCAGCATAAGGGTGTGTGTGGGGGCAGGGGTAGATAGCATAATGGTTATGCAAACAGACTGTCCTGTCTGAGGCTTCGAAGTCCCAGGTTCAATCCCCTGCACCACCATAAACCAGAGTTGATCAGTGCTCTGGTAAAAACAAACAAACAAAAAATTAAAATAAAAAAAGTCGTGTGAGAAGATTATGAGCTATGGTTGTGGGAGGGATTCATCCACCTTAATGGGATCAGGCCCCCAATCAGGTGTGGAGATGTACATAATCTCATTGCCACCTGTACATCCCTCCCTAAACCCCTCAATGCCCTTTAACACCACCTTTCCTAGAATAGTAATGAAAATAAAAGTTTTGGGAGTGGGGCGGTAGCACAGCGGTTTAAGCACAGGTGGCGCAATGTGCAAGGACCAGTGTAAGGATCCCGGTTTGAACCCACTGCTCCCCACCTGCAGGGGAGTTGCTTCACAAGTGGAAAGCAGGTCTGTATGTGTCTATCTTTCTCTCCTCCTCTCTGTCTTTGCCTCCTCAGTCCATTTCAGTCCTATCCAACAACGACATCAATACAACAACAATTTGATGGGATCATGGTCCTGCCCTAATTAATTTTCAATGTGGTTGTAAAGATTAAAATATGAATAAATAAATAAAATAACAACAACAACAATAACTGCAACAGTAAAAGAACAAAAGGGAATGAATAGATAAATATTTTTAAAAAGAAAGAAAAAAAAGAAAAGGTGTGAGGTGAATTTTCTCGCCTGAAAGTCTGACTGGATGAAAAAGTGTTAAGATATAAAGCAGAGTAAATTGTTGACTAATCATGAACCTAAAGGCTGGAATATTGCAGATGAATATTTGAGATTTTCACTTTGGAAATAGCTAGTAGGTCTATTTTACGTATATTCGAAAGGGCCCGTGACTTTCTTAGTTTATGCCTGAGCCTGAGCTGTGATATGCAGGTGGACCCAAGTTATTATCTTGTGAGATGATGACATGGCTGGGAAAATGGCTAGAAAACTGGATCAGGGGGAGTTGGGCAGTAGTGCCCTGGGTTAAGCGCACATGGTGCAAAGCGAAAGGACCCAAATAAGGATGCCAGTGTGAGCCCCTGGATTCCTACCTGTAGGGAGTTGCTTCACAAGTGATGAAGCAGGTCTGCAGTTGTCTTTCTCTCCCCTCTCTGTCTTCTCCTCCTCAGTCAACAATGATGACAACAATAATAACAACAATAGTAACATCTGAAGTGCTAATCTGGGGAGGTCCACCATTCCTCCAAAACCATAGAGTAGTAGGAGAGACCCCCTCAGAGCTGTGTGTGAAATATTCACTTTGCTCTAACACGGAAGATACAAGTTGTGTACAAATCAGGAACAGGTGTAGAAAGGGGGAGTGTGTAGGATACATGAGAACCACTCTAGTCACAAAATTGCAATTCTCCATAGTCACATCAGAGCATATCTAAGATAGCTTCAATTTCTTTGCCTTCCAGTTTATTTTATTCACTAAGGGAGATGAAACTGGAGAACCAATCTCATCCATGAAATGGTGGGGCCCAAACTCAGGAAACACTGCTGATGAGGCAAGGGGTTTCTCCACTTTGTCTGCTGAGAGGCTGTATGCAGCTCACTGTTATAAAAGTTTACATACAGCACTAGTCACAATGAAGGAAAATGAAAACTGTGGTACAGGATGTGGTGCAGTCAATAAAGCTTTGGATTCACATGTATGAGGTCGAGAGTTCAATCTGAAGCAGAGCTGCAATTGTCTCTCTCTTCCTCCCTGTCTCCCCTTCCTTCTGGATCACTTTCTGTCTGTATCCAAAATTAAAATAAGAAAGAACAGAATTTAAATGAGCTTTGCCACATGATCCCCAGTGGCTAAAAGTAAAATCTGTTGTTACAAAGGAACGACTATGGGATGTAGTTGCCTGGTGCTGTAATCAGCATTTGGCTGCTGGCAGACTATGGTGCACAGTATGAACTTGACTTCAACTCAAACCACAAGGGATTGTGAGTTGTGAGTTCATCCTAACAGACTTAAGCAAAAGTGGCAGGAAATGAATCTCTTTTCCCCTTGATTCCTTCTCCTGCCCAGATGGATCCTGGTTTTCTACCCAGGACCCACTATGCTGCTTCCTACCAGAGAAACTGAATACTTGGAGTTGAACTTGTAGTCACTTAGTTATGACTCATGTGCCTGGCATACTCTTTGTTGTGCCTAAAATGCATCTTTCCATACTACTGCACTGCCATAATAAAACTTTGATTGTCTTAAACTCTTACCAAGCCACGCCATAAACCCCCTTGTCATCACCATGTAACAACCTTGATTGTTCTAAGCCCAAGCCCAGCCATACTGTGCTAAGTCTTTAAGTTTTGAAATTATAACAATATCTCCCATGGGTATCTACATCCTGGACACCCTAGAGTCCTGGGCAAATGATGGGCCTCCAAAGTCCCCTCAGATTCCTTACCTGTGCTGGTGACTCTTCTCTCTTCAAGGCAAGTCTTTTGCTGGTCTCTGAGCTGTATTCCCCAAGCAGGAGTTGTGAGGCTCTCTGGCACTGAAGTGTGCTCTCTTCTGATATGACCAGACTATTTATGTGTTTCCAGATGGGTGGAGCTTGACACCCACCTTCAATAGCTATTGGCTCAGCATAAGAGTGTGTATGGCTAGCCTGGGACTGAGCAGAGTATGAGCTATGGTTGTGGGAGGGATTCATTCCTTTTGCTGGAATCAGGACCCCAAGGATATGTGGCGATCTCATTGCTTTTCCTTCCTCCTTATCCTGTCAGTGCCCTTAACACCACCTTGACTGGGATAGTAGTGAAAAGAACACCGGTCTGATGAGTTAATTTTCTCCCCAGAAAGTCTGACTGCATGAAATGTGGCTCTACTCACAGTCTGCATTCTGCATTGTTGCCCAGAGGTCTTGCAAACAATCTTTTTCTATCTGAAAATTTATGTCCACGTTCCCCTCAACCTCATGTGCTTCCAGCTTCAACTTGATCTTTATTTTTTTATTTTTTGTAACGTGTGAGAGTGAGTGAAGTTAAGGGATCAATTAAACAAGGAGAAACCAGATTTCACTGTTTAAGAGGAAACTATATCTGGGGGTTGGGGGACCATGGAGTTAAAATTAGAAGATTCCCTCAATGAAAAGACACCAGAGAGACAAGTCTGTTAGCTACACATCTTTTTCTTGTGCTGAAGAACCGGAGGCCACTGTCCAGGTAATTCAAACATATCTAGTCATTAAAAGTCATCAGATGTCATGGTCTCAGTTTAATCTGTGCCTGTTGGATGCCCTCTGTGTCGATGTAATTGTACTGAAATTGTTATTCACCTTTGCTCCCAGTGCATATGCACTTGATCTCTATTCAGTTACATATTATACTAGTGTTTTATTTATTTATTTCCCCTTTTGTTGCCCTTGTTTTATCTTTGTTGTGTTTACTATTATTGTTGTTACTGATGCCATTCTTGTTGGATAGGATAGGGAGAAATGGAGACAGGGGAGGAAGACAGAGAGGGGGAGAGAAAGATAGACACCTGCAGACCTGCTTCACTGCCCATAAAGCGACTCCCCTGCTGGTGAGGAGCCTGGGGCTCAAACTGAGATCCTTACTCCCATCCTTGCGCTTCCTTCCACATGTGCTTAAGTAAGCTACCACCTGACTCCCTATTCTGGTGTCTTATGTTGTATTGGAAATAGCAAGAACCCTAAGAGAACTATGCTGTTTGTTGGTTGGCTTGCTTCTTTCTTCCCAGGTCTATCTCTGGGACTCTGAGCCGGCATTACTAATCTGGCTCCTGACAGCCATATTTTCCATTTTATTAGATAGGACAGAGAAAAATGAGATGGGATAGGAGACAGAGAGGGAGAGAGAAAGAGACACTTGCAGACCTTCTTCACTGCTTACAAGTGTTTCCTCCTGCAGGTGAGGTGCTGGGGAGTCGACCCTGGATCACTTCAGCGCTCCTTACTCTTCATACTATGTGCGCTTCACCAGTGGACCACCACCCAGCCCCGCCCCCATTGTAACCAGCCCTGCCCCCATTATAGTTTTTGAATGAAAATTTAGGTCAGATGAATTTGTGTCTATCAACTTTATTTAAAGAATTAATTATGGTGGTCTGGAAGATGGCACAGTGGCTGTGGCATTAGACTCTCAAGCATGAGGTTTTAAGTTCGATCTCTAGCAGCGCATCTACCAGACTGATGTAGGGTTCTTTCTCTCCTATCTTTCTAGTAAATTAATAAAATCTCTAAAACAATAATAATCATTATAGGCTGAGGTAGGCATCATAATGGTTATGCAAAAGAGACTCTCAGGGGCAGGATTAGATAGCATAATGGTTATGCAAACAGGCTCTCAAGCCTGAGGCTACATTAAGTCCCAGGTTCAATCCCTAGCACCACCATAAGCAAGAGCTGAGCAGTGCTCTGGTAAAAACCAAAAAAAGAGAGAGAGAGAGAGAGAGAGAGAGAAAGAGACACTCACACTTTAGTCTGCAAAATCCCAGATTCAGTTCCCTCACCACTATAAACCAGATCTGAACAGTGCTCTTGGAAAAAAAAAAAGTTTTGATTATGAAAAGGGTGGTGGGAACAAAGGAGACAGAGATCCAGAACTTTCTCTAGCACAGAAGGTACTGAGTATTAAACTCAGAATCCCACTCATCGCTGTGTTGTACCCCACCTTGGCAACTGAATGTTTATAACTTGCCAAAATGAAGAAGTTGTCCTTCATTGTAAATATAATATGAAGATTATGATAAGTATTATTTATTTTTTAAAGAAGTTCTTTTTGTATCAACTTTATTTAAAGAAATATGAATGAAAGTCAGAGAAGAGAGCAGAAGAAAGAGATTCAGAGCTAATTTTTACCAGGATTACCACTGTAGCTCCATGCCTCAACACTGTTCACTGTTTTCCAGATACATATATATGTGACTTTAACCAGAGCACTGCTGAGCTCTGTTTTTTTTGTGTGTGTGTGGTATCAGGAATGAACCTGGTTCTTCAGAGCCTCTGGCATGACAGTTTCTTTGCATAGCCCTGATGCTATCTATCCTCATCCAAGGGCCATACATTCTCATTCTTCCTTTCCCCCTATAGGGGGGGCTGATGCCTCAAACCTGGGTCCTAGATCATTGTAACATGTGTGCTTAACCAGGTGTGCCACCATCTGGCCCCAGCTACACCATATAGCAAAAGAAGCTAAGGAATGTCTGCATAAACACTCCAATGAAAATCTTAGAGAAAGGGAGGGGATAGATAGTAAATGCCTGAGGCTCCATCCCCCACACCACAATAAAGCAAAGCTGAACAGTGCTCTGGTAAAAATAAATTAATAAATAAATAGTAAAATATTAGAAAAAGTTGTGTTTTTTTTTAAGTTGTCATTCTGGATATTTGCATATGGTATCTTTAAGTTTAATTTTATTATGAGGTACACATCAGAGATCAACCAAGACCAGTTCAGCCAAATTTGAGAGTCTGTATTTAGCTGGCTGGTGATTACACTCACAGCTATGGCAATGCTCAGAGTGCAGTCCCCTGCTCACTGTAGCACAATTACTTATAGAGGCAGGTGCAGGAAGCAAGCTAGGTTACAGCAGGAAAGCCCGTGGTGGTTAGGGCGATCTGTTACTGTGGTCAGGGAGACCAGTCATCAATCAACAATGAATCCATAAACACAGAAAATTCAGATTTTCTTGTCTGGCAAGTAAAGCACTTGCACAGGTTCAGGTGAATATGGAGTCACTTATGCTCAGAGTGTCATATTGTACCTACGTAAACAGTGTTTTTTTTCTTTTTTCACTTTCAATGCAAAAGGTGTCAAATAATAATCGATTCTAAAGTGACAGTAATTCAGAAAACAGATAAACTATAAAAGAGAGAGTCCAGCACCAGAAAGTCCTCAGTGCCACAGCCCTTCTCTGTGGTGTCAGAGCTTGAAAAAAAATGACTGAAAACAAAAACAACAACAACCTAAAACAAACAAACAATCAAACAAAAAAACCTCGCTTTTACTTGGACTAGAGTTGGTATATTGAGTCAAAATAAAAGATTCTGGGGTGGGAGGAGGATGCAGGTGGTCAAACATTATGCCAGAGGAGGACCTAGTGGGAGCTGAATTATCGTTTGGACATGGTGACAGTATTGGGTGTGAAAGTCAATTCTGGGAGGAGGGTAGATAGTTTAGTGATTATGCAAATAGACCCTCATACCATAGGTTCCAAAGTTCCTGGTTCAAGTCACTGCACCAGTAAAAACCAGAGCTGAACAGTCCTCTGGTTAAATAAATAGATAAATATCCAAGAAGGATAACAGAGGACCTAGTGGGGGTTGTATTGTTTTGTGGAAAACTGGGAAATGTTATGCATGTACAAACTATTGTATTTACTGTTGAATATAAAACACCAATTCCTAAATAAATAAATATATAAATAAATAAATAAAGTAGTTTCTGAGTTCAGTCTCTGTACCACATATGTTGGTAATACTCTGGTGTTCTCTCTCCCTCTCCCTCTCCCTCTCTCTCTCTCTCTTTCTCTCGTGTGAACATATAATCTTAAAATTATGTTTTTAATTGCGTTAAATAGATATATCAGCATAAACACATATGAGTCTGGGGCCAGGCAACAGCAGGTTAAGCACACATGGTGCAGAACAAAACGGTTGGCATAAGGATCTGGGTTTGAACCACTGGCTCCCCACCTGCAGGGGAGTCACTTTACAAGTGGTGAAGCAGGTCTGCAGTTGTCTATCTTTCTCTCCCTCTTCTTTGAATTTCTCCTCTTAGTCCCATCCAACAACAACAACAATGGCCACAGTAACATCAAGAGCACTAAATGGAGAAAATGGCCACTAGGAGTGATGGATTCATAAATGCGGACACTGAACGCCAGCCATAACCCTGGAGGCAGGAAAAAAATCATATAAAAAATAAAATAAAGACATGATTCACTCCTACAAATGAGATTCTGAGTTCTTTTTCCCACAAAACATATACCAAAGTGGCCAGTTAAGGGAGAAATGTTAACAATAGTTTTACACAGTATTGAGTACTAACAACCTTAGGAGTAAAGCACATGAGGAAATAAAATTGCATTATTATAGGTTTCTTTTTTAAGTAATTTTTCAGTTATCTTTATTTTGTTTATTGGATAGAATCAGCCAGAAATCAAGAGGAAAGGGGGTGATAAAGACAGAGAGAGACAAAGAGAAACCTGCAACACTGCTTCACCACTCACAAAGCTTTCCCCCTGCAGGTAGGGACCAGGGGGCTCAAACCTGAGTCCTTGTGTATTGTGACATGTGCGCTCAACCAGGGGTGTCCCCACCCATCCACTATCATAAGATGCTTACCCTGTCTGTGTTACATCACTTCATGTAAACAGTAGAAAGTTGAAGAGAAATGCCATAATCCTAACAAGTGCTTCTGGAGTGTGTCACAAAGATGAACACCTAGTGAGTGTAGGAGAAATAAAACAAATCAATCCATTTGGAAAGGAGAACGTTCAGGGTCAATATAAAGGCAGCACTAAGATGAAGGTCTAATGCCCAAAACTTGTCGTAGTATTATTTTACTAAAGGGATGCTAATGAACCAATTGTGAGGCAAGTTATGTGGCCTGGGATATAGTGTTGGGATTTCAAGCAAGTGTCTTGAGTTCAATCCCAGCATTACTTGGAGCAGAGTCATTTTCTGGGTCTATCCTCCTCCTACTACTACTTTTCTCCCTCTTCCACTCCTTCTTTTATTTCTTTCATTATTATTATTATTATTATTATTTAATATTTATTTTATTTATTTATTTCCTTTTGTTACCCTTGTTGTTTTATTGTTGTTGTTGTTGGATAGGACAGAGAGAAATGGAGAGAGGAGGGGAAGACAGAGAGGAGGAGAGAAAGATAGACACATGCAGACCTGCTTCACCGCCTGTGAAGCGACTCCCCTGCAGGTGGGGAGCCGGGGTTCGAACCGGGATCCTTATGCCGGTCCTTGTGCTTAGCGCCACCTGCGCTTAACCCACTGCGCTACAGCCCAACTCCCTCATTATTATTATTATTAGATAGAGACAGAGAGAAATTTAGAGGGAAGAGGAGGTAGAGGAGAGAGACAGAGAGACACCAACACCCCGGCTTTACCACTGGTGAAGCTTCGCCTTGCAGATAGGGAGGGACCAGGTGCTTGAACCCAGGTTTTTGTGCACTGTAACATGTGCACTTAACCAAGTGTGCCACTGCCTGGCCCCTCCCTCCTTTATTTCTATAAGTAAATACATATTTATTAAAAGGGAAAAGATTTTCAGATAAGAAAAATGAAGAACAAGGCGTAAGGATCCTGGGTCCATCTCCCTGCTCCCCACCTGCCGGGGAGTACTTCACAGGTGCTGAAACATGTCTGCGTGTATCTATCTTTCTCTCCCCTAATCTGCCTTCCCTTCCTCTCTCTATTTATCTCTGTCCTATCCAACAATGATGACATCAATAATGATAACTACAACAATAAAACAACAAGGGCAACAAAGGGGAAAATAAATAAAGAAAAATGAAGAGCAGTCTGTATGCTATACATAATAATTCCAATCACCTGCTTAGTTTCCATTCTTATTTACTCATGAGAATAAATAGGGAGAGGCCTTGGATCTTCCTTTGGATTAGAGACACTGCAGAGACAGGAAGAGAAAGGAGGAGGTGGAGGAGGAGGAGAATGAAGAGGGACCCAGGACATCACTCTGCCCCATGTAGTGCTGTGGACTGAATTTAGGAAATCTGCTTGAATTCCAACATCTAATCTATGCCACCTCCCAGAACTCATTATTTTCCTATTGGTTCATTAGCATCCCCTAAGGAAATAGAGATAGTACATGTGTTTATTTTTATTTTTTATATTATCTTTATTTATATACTGATAGAGAGAGCCAGAAATTGAGATGAACGTGGAGATAGACACCTGCAGCCCTGCTTCCCTATTTGTGAAGCTTCCCCCCACAGGTGGGGACTGGGGGCTCGAACCCAGGTCCTTACACATTGTAACATGTGTGTTCATCCAGGTTCACCACCACCTGGCCCCACGTTTGTTTTCAGACCTACCATCTTCGGAATTCTTTTATATTTCCCCTGTATATTCTCCTTTCCAAATGAATCTAGTTTATCTTATTATTTCTCTTACACTCATCAGGTGCCCTTGTCTGTGCTCAAGTCGTGCTTGTCAGGCTTCTGGTATTTCTCTTTAACTTTCTGCTGTTTACATGAAGTAACAGAGCACATGTCAGGGTGTGAACCTTACAACAGTATAATTTTATTTCCTCAAATATTTTACTTCCAAAACTGTCTGTAAAAAAGTATATACTATTAAGATTTCTCCCTTAAGTAGTCCCTTTTATAATTTTTTTTATTTATAAAAAGTAACATTGACAACACCATAGTATAAGAAGGTACAACTTCCCACAATTCCCACCACTAGGCCTCTGTATCCCATCCCCTCCCCTGATAGCTTTACTATTCTTTAGCCCTCTGGGAGTATGGACCCAAGATCATTGTGGGATGCAGAAGATTGAAGGTCTGGCTTCTGTAATTTCTTCCCCCCTGAACATGGGTGTTGACTGGTCAATCCATACTCCCAGTCTGTCTCTCTCTTTCCCTAGTGGGGAAGGACTCTGGGGAAGTGGAGCTCCAAGGCACTTTGGTGGTGTTGTCTGTCTAGGGAAGTCTGGTCGCATCCTGCTAGCATCTGGAACCTGGTGGCTGAAAAGAGAATTAACATACAAAGCCAAACAAATTGTTGAACAATCATGGATCTAATGGCAGGAATAGTGCAGCTGAATTGTTAGGGTGTCCTCCATTGTGTGAATAGCTAGTAGGCATATTTTAGTTTTATTTCAAAGGACCTCTATCTATACTAGCTTTTTTTTTTTTTTTTTCCTGAGCCTGAAATCTGATACACAGTTGGATCCAAGTTATTGTATGGGGAGATGATGTCATGGCTGGGAAAAGGACCAGAAAACTGAATCAGGGAAGAGAATAGCTTCCTAATATGGGAAAGGGGTATAACTATTGTTGACTGTAAACCCTATCAATTAGATGTGATCTGGGGCCTATAATTAGCTTAGGAGCCTGTGTGACCTCTGCACCCATGTAGATCTGAGCTCACATTCTGTGGTCATGAGTAGGAACATTCTAAGGTGCCCCATTATCGACCCATCTTCCTCAGGTATAGCATAGAGTATGTTGTCCATCCTCCCTTCTGAGGATGGAACATTCTCTACCATTGTTGACCCAAGTTGAGGGCAAAGTCCTATGAAGTAGTCCATATATATGTTGGTAGGACATAGGACTCAGAAACTCATGCATAGGTGTGAGTCATGTGCTCTTCTGCTGAGCTACCTCCTTAACTCAACTTTCAAAATATTTATAAAATTATATATTAACATTAGTGAAATAGAGAGAGAGTGAAAGAACCAGAGCATCACTCTGGCACATGTGACACTGGGATTGAACTCAGAACCTGCTTTCACATCCAGTGTTGTAAACATGGCATCAACTTCCCTCCCCCCACCTTTCATCTTTATTTGCTAATTGGATAGAGACACAGACAGTCAAATACTGACAGGACAGAGGCTATAGAGATGTAGATAGACAGAGAGACACCTGCAGCACTGCTTCACCACTTGTGATGCTTTCCCCATGCAGGTAGAGGTCAGGGACTCTAACCCAGGTCCTTGCACACTGTAACATATGTACTCAACCAGGTATGCCACCACCCAGCCCCCTCACCTTTTTTTAAATTTTTTTATTTATAAAAAGGAAACATTGATTAAACGGTAGGATAAGATGGGTACAACTTCACACAATTCCCACCACCAGAACTCTGTATCCCATCCCCTCCCCTGATACCTCCTTAACTCAACCTTCGAAATCACTGTAAAAGTGCATATTAGCATTAGAGAGAGAGTGAAAGAACCAGAGCATCACTCTGGCACATATGACACTGGGATTAAACTCAGAACCTGCTTTTGCATCCAATGTTGTAAGCATGGCACCAACTCCATTCACCCTTATTGTGTTTTTTTAATTATTATTAACTTTATTTGATAAAAGACTATCAGAAATTGAGAGGAAGGAGGTAGAGAGGGTGAGACACAGAGAGACACCTGCAGCCCTGCTTCACCACTTGGGAAGCTTTCCTGCTGCAGATGGAAACTGGGAGCTTGAAACCAGGTCCTTGTGCTTTGTAACATGTGCAATTAACCAGGTGTGCTACCACTCAGGCCCTCAACTGTGTTGTTTTTTCTTAAAATTTTATTATTTTTACTTATTAGATAGAGAGAGAAATGAAGATGGGGAGATAAATATATATATTATAAATATATATATATATATATAGAGAGAGAGACTGAGAGACACCTGCAGCCCTGCTTTACCACTTGCAAAGCTTTCCCCTTGCAGGTGGGGACTAGGGGTTCAAACCTAGATCCTTGAGCATTATAGCATGTGCGCTCAACCAGGTGAGCCACCACCTGGACCCTCAACTGCAGTTTTCTATCAGAAAGAATGAAAGACACCAAAACCTAGCATGACTCCATGAATTCTACATGCTTTTGTCTGTGCTGCTTTTGTATGTGGTCCCCGCTCTCACGCACAGAGCTTGGAGCATTCAGGTACACACTCTGGCTTCTGGTGCCAGGGACTGAGCTTGGAAACTCAGGGCCTCAGGCATGAAAGTCACTCACATAAACATGATGCTGTCTCTCCAGCCGCAGGGTTCAATTCTCTTTCAAAGAGACTAAGAAAAAAAGGGATTGATTAATTTCTTCCTGTTTTCAGGCATTCTCATGCTATTAACCACTGTTTGGCTTCTAAATTATATTTCTTAGTGCTCAATTTACTCACCCCCCCAAAAAAAAAGAAAAAGAAAAAAGAATGTTCACTCTTGTATCACCTAGAGGAGGAATGATTGATTCCTAGTATAGAGGCAATGCTGATGACAAAAATAAATTAACAATAAAAGATGAAGAAGTGACGTAAAAGAGACTGATGAACCTGTGTATAATTTCCAAGTGCCCAAATCATCCTATGTAAAACTGACATTTTACCTAACAGATCAGTCAGACTAGTTTATTTATTTATTAATTACCACAGCACAGCTTAGTTCTGGTTTATGATGGTGCTGGGGCTGGAACTTTAGTTTTGGAGCCTCAGGAATGAAACACTCTTTGTGCCTTATGTTATCCACCTCCACCTTCAGCTACGTTGAAGAGAGAGAGTACTTGGAAAGTTAGTGTTTTTTTTTTTTTTTTTTAACCATTGTACTACTCAGCTCTAGATATTATTGTGTGGAGGACTGAACCTGGGACTTTGGAATCTCTAGCATGAGAATATCTGAATATCCATCATGCTATCTACCCAGACCTTTTATTTGTTATTTATTATTTATATTCTTCTTTATAGATACCTGCAGACAGACCTGTTTCACTGCTTGAAAAGTGACTCTCCTGCAGGTAGGGAGCCCAGGGCTCGAACCTAGATACTTCCACTGTTCTTTGCATTTTGTGCCATGGCCACTTAACCCACTGTGCTACTGCCCGACTCCCAGTCTCACTTGATTCTGTCATGTACAACAAACAAGCACTAGGGCTGCTCAGCTCTCCCACTCTCTTCCAGGACTATGCCCACTACAAAGAACTTGAAGTCATAATCTGGGGAGGTCTGTGGATCCCTCCTAAACCATAGAGAGATGTGAGAGGCCCCCTAAGAGTCATGTGTGAAATTTTCATTTTGTTCCAACCTGGAAGTATAAATCACTTACAAACCAGGGGCACTTATAAAAAGAGGGACTGTATAGAAACATGAGAACCACTCTAGTTATGAGTTTGTAATTTTATATACTGTCATCAGATAATATCAGTTCCATTTTCTTCTAATTTAATTTATTTGTAAATGATGAGATGAAAGTAAGAGATCAGGCTTATCCATGCAATGGTGGGGCCCAAACTCAGCAGTCAGTGCTGACGAGGCAAGAGGTTTCTCCACTTTGAGGGCTGAGATGCTGTAAGCACCTTGCTGTTATTAAATTTTACATACAGCACTAGTCACAATGAAGAAAAGTGAAAATGCAAAAGAAAAACAGAAATTTACTGATGATCAAAAATTTTTAATTGCTATTAGATTTTACATTCCTTTGCAATATGATCTTGAAATAGAGAGCAGACAGTACTACGTGAGTGAGTGTAGGTTTCAGCAAGGGTATTGCACTGTACAGAGCTGTAAGTTTTCAGGCAGGCAACGCAGGAGACTCAATTTTAACAAGTCCTTTCAAAACGTCAGAAAATGAATCTAAAATCATTGTACATTCTAAAGGTCATTCATAAGAATGGGCAGGAAACAAAGTAATGTCACAGTTCATTCTTGATAACCTTCTACTCCACAGAGGGAAAGAGGAATGGAATCTGGTCCCACACAGAAATAAGGCTTCAGTGAGTGGGAAAATGTCTCCTGGAAAGAATGGAGGTGGGAGTTGTTACTCAAGTTGTAGAAGGAAATCTGCCCCAGCTCCCAGTCCAGGTAAACTCCAATGCCTCTGGGCTTTCTCTTCAAAATCAGAAGAACAGGACAGGCACCTCCTGCCACATAGTCTCCATCTTGCAGGTGAATGGTCCAGCGCCTGTTCTGGCCAGATATTAGCTGCTGCTGCCACCTGCTGAACAGGAAGTGGCTACACAGCCCTATGGCCCAGCTGGGCTTGTCATTCACCTGCACCTCCCAGTAATGGTGGACAGAAAGGAACTCTTGAGAGACCAGGACTTCAAGATCAAAAAGAGACTTGAAGTCACTATCTGGGGAGGTCACTATCTGGGAAGTCACTATCTGTGAGAGGGCCCTCACATCTCATAGAATGCTTGTGCTTGGATATATATATAGATGAGAGTGTGCAGTATGTGGATCCAGAGTCAAATCTGTTCTGAATTTCTGTACAATCTTTCCCAGAGTTGAATACAGTGGAGGGAGACTGAACTTCTCTTTCCTTAGCTGAAAGGAGTATAAAGCTGATAGCTTTCCCATTCTCTATCCCTCTGGGAGCATGGACCCAGGGTCATTGTGGGTTGCAGAAGGTGGAAGGTCTGGCTTCTGTAATTGCTTCCCCGCTGAACATGGGCATTGACTGGTTGGTACATACTCCCAGTCTGCCTCTCTCTTTCCCTAGCAGAGCTACAGGACACATTGGTGGGGTCTTCAGTCTTGGGAAGCCTGGCCGGCATCCTGATGACATCTGGAACCTGGTGACTGAAAAGAGAGTTAACATACGAAGCCAAACAAATTGTTGAGCAATCATGGACCCAAAGCTTGGAATAGTGGGGAAGAAGTGTTAGGGGGGTATTCACTGCAAACTCTAGTGTACTTCTGCTTTCAGTAGTACTGCTTTGCAGTAGTTTATGGATACGTGTGAACATATGCTCTCTCTCACAGAACCTGGTCTATATCTAGGTTTTGGGACTGTTAGAAAGTGAACCACCTGAGATGGAATTAGAGTATACTATGAAAGGAAAGGTCTCACCCGAGTAATGAAGCTGAAGGGTTGCTATGCCACACGTGAAGTCTCTGGACACAGTCTGAAGTGAAGCATGTTGAGGTGGCAATCATTGCTTTGGTTAGGTTGTGATTGGCGGATGCAATATTATTTGATATGGATTGGGAGAGGCATACGGGAAAGTGGGCCCTTTCCAAGGGTTCCAGGACTGGGGGAAGTAGAGGCTCTATAGTAGAGATGTGAGGTTCTTGCTGTCTTAGGGTTCAAAATCACATTAATTGGTAATTGGGTTAACTTTGAAAAGTCCTTTTGTTAGGGTTTGCTGTATAGTACCCAATATCTTGTATATAGCTGTGCTATTGGTTGTTTCTGATCTACTTGGTCTAGGCTTTTGAGAGAGTCCGCCTATCAACAGCCTATATATTAAAAAGATTCAGTTTGTATTTTGAAAAACTTTGAGACATACAATTAATTTTCCCCCTCTCATATTAATTAACTAGGGATTTATATGACTACATTTTACTAGAAATGTACATAAACACCATTCCCACCACAAAAAGACTGTGACCCATCCCTCTCACCCACTGGCCCAGGAAGCTGCATGTCTACCACTCACCACAGGGTTTTTACTTTGGTGCCCTACTTACAATTTGGTCAGGTCCTGCTTTTAGTTTCCCTTTCAGATCTTCTTCCTCAACTTCTGTTGATGAGTGGGATCATCCCATACTCATCTTTATCTTTCTGACTTAGCTCACTTAACATAATTCCTTCTAGCTCTGTCCAAGATGGATCAGAGAAGTTGGGTTCATTGTTCTTGATAGCTGCATAGTATTCCATTGTGTATATATACCACAGCTTTCTCAGCCACTCATCTGTTGTTGGGCACCTGGGTTGCTTCCAGGTTTTAGCTATTATGAAGTGTGCTGCTATGAAAATAGTAGTACACACCTCTTTTTTGTTGGGTTGGATTTTGAACCCTGGTAGCACATGTGCCAGAGTGATCTCTGGTTCTTTCTAAAAAAAAAATAATAATAAAAAGGCATAGCCGCAGTCATCTGTAACTTTATGCTGTGTGTCTCTGGAATGAAGAGAAGCTTCTATTGAATTATGAGGGAATGCAGTCCCAGGTGCAGAGGTTGGTGCCCAAGGATTCTGCTCACCACCTGCAGCCAGTTGTTGCTTTATGCAGCTGGAAGAAGGTGAGGTTCAGCTTAGCAATTGTCTTGGTTCAAAGCCGTCAGGACTTTTTCACCAGGGCTACCACTTTGGGCTCTGTGCCTGCATGTCTCTACCACTGTTTCTGTTCTGGTTCTTTCTCTCTAATAGTAATAAATGAGTAAACTAAATCTGAAGAAAAGAAGGGAGGTAGAAAATAGCTCAGCACTGGAGGAAGATTCGGTGCTCTGATAACTTTCCCTTGCTGGAAGAAATATATATACAGTGCAACAAAGCCTCATATGCAATAAAAACAATTTTTTAAAGGAGAACAAAAACCTGTCATGAGATTAAACAATGATTCCATGGTTTCTCCTAATGTGATTGATGGGAAAATCCATGCTCCCACCCTGAGCAATCTGACACTTAATTTAACTCTCCAGTTGAAAGTGTTTTTGAATAACTACAACATTGATTAGACAGCTCAATTGCTTGTGAGAGGGAATTGCCAATATCTCAGTTTTTAGTAGGAGTTTTAGTAGGCTATAGTTCAAAGTTTGAGAAAATCAGTGTGTTTAAGAGTGTGTTACTTAGAGTATGATTACTTAGAGTATGCTCATTTAGAGTGTGTATAAGATTAAGAATTATAGGTGGGGGTAGATAGCATAATGGTTCTGCAAAGAGACCCTTATGCCTGAGGCTCCAAAGATCCAAGATCAATCACCACACCACTATAAACGAGAGTTCAGCAATGCTCTGGTTTAAAAAAAAAAAAAATCAGAAGATTTTACAAGATGATTACAACATGATTAAGTTTAAGGTATTAAACTTCCAAGATGATTAAGTTTAAGGTATTTGGGGCCTGGTGGTGGTGCACCAGGTTGAGTGCACAAGGACACAGGTTTGAGTCCATGTCCCCAAAAGCAGGGGAAAGCTTCACGAGTGCTGAAGCAGTGTTGCTATTTGCTTAAGTTATATAAAATATAATTACTAAAAATGTATTTACTAAAGTGTGCTTATAAAAGTTTGTTAAGAATATATTCTTAAGATAACTTTTTAATAAATTTAAATTATCTTTATTTGTGTATTCGGTAGAGACAGCCAGAAACTGAGAGGAAAGGGGGTGATAGAGAGGAAGAGAGACATCTGCTGCCCTGTAATACACCACATGTGAAGCTTAGCTGTGTGCACTTAGTAGGTGTGCCATCACCCAGCTTCAACTTAAGATGATTTAAAAAATATTTTATTTATTAGTGAGAGGGATAGGAGGAGAAAGAAAGAACCAGATATGACTCTGGTATCTGTCCTGCCAGGGACTGAACTCAGGACCTCATGCTTGAGAATCCAACACTTTACTCATTGCTCCACCTCCTGGACCATTTTTTTTTTTAATGAGGGCATTGCTCAGCTCTGGTTTATGGCAGTATGAGGGATTGAACCTGGGACTTTGGAGCCTCAAGCATAGAAGTCTCTTTGTATAACCATTGTGCTATCTACTTCCCCCACCCAACACACAAGAATAAAGTCTTAAAATGAAATATGCTGTGACGTGTGAATCCCAAAGATAAGAAGTTGGTCCCATTTCCTGGGTTTCCGGGAAAGTACCCAAAGCTATACCACTAATCGCACATGCACATCTGCTTCTGTACCCTACCCCACCCTTTTAATAATATTTTTAAATTATGTTTATTTATTGGATAAGGACAGTCAGAAATCAAAAGAAGGGGCAGATAGAGAGGGATAGAATCAGAGACATCTGTAGCCCTGTTTCACCACTCACAAATATCCCCCCGTAGGTGGGGACCTGGGGACCAGTGGCTCAAATCCGGGTCCTTGCACATTAGAACATATGAACTCAACAATTTGTGCCACAGCCAGGCCCCTCGCTTGTATACCTTTCCTTAGCTTGCTTCAGCCCCTACCCTGCCTAAGAATATAAAATCTAAGCCCCTAGCCTTGCTTAGATCAGGAGTTTAGGTCAGAGGAGTCGCTTCACAGGTCTGCAGGTGCCTCTCTTTCTCTCCCTCTCTGTCTTCCCCTCTTCTCTCTATTGCTCTCTCTCCTATCTAATGACAATATCAAGAATACTAACTTAAACAACAATAAAAAGATGGAAAGATGCGAGGGCTTGAACCAGGATCCTTACACTAGTCCTTGTGCTTTGCACCATCTGCACTTAACCCATTGCACTACCACCCGACTCCCAATTTAAACTTTTTTTAAATAAATGCACTGTTCAAAAAAAAAAAAAAGATGGAAAGATTACTATTATCTATTTAGTTAGGGAAATCTAATCACCTGAGTCTCTTCTCAGCCCCATGCCAGCCATATCCATCTTCATTTGGGTCCTCACTCAGCAAGGTGCATCCTAAACCCCACCCAGATGGTTCTGTATAAATACCTTGGTCACAGTTAATACCGCATTATCTTCCAGACTGGCTCAGAGACCCAATTCAGGACCAGCCCTGTAGCCCCACCCCATAAATCTTCCTTGCAAAAGTGGAGTCCTTCCAGGTAAGCAGGGTGATGGACCCTTTATGGGGCTTGGAAACCCCCAGCCCTGGATTCCTGGTTCCTCTTAGCAGGGCCTGAGATCCACCTCAGAGGACAAGAAACCTCATTTGGCTTGTTGGCAAACTACTGACCTCAATGTACTAATTAGCCATTGAATTGAGGACAAGCAGTCGCCTCTGTATCCCCAAGTGTAGGTGACTTGAATGAGCATATTAACAGCTACTGGGACCACTATACCAAACCTCATGCACACTCCAGTCCGATGTGGGCTCACAGGGTTGATGTGGGTAGAGGTGAATCATGGGGAGGGCAGAGTCAGTCCTCTCAAGTTTGCTGGATGAGACATGAGACGTGTCCCTGCTGAGGTATTTTCTCTCCCTCAGGTGGAGCAGCCACTAATTGCCTTGTGACCAGGAGAAAGCACTTAGCTGAGCTGCCCACTGTTTGAAACCACACACCTGTGCTGAGCTGCAGGGGGTGAGTACAGACCTGTGCACCAACCCTGGAAGCTGAAGCCACCTGCCTTGTTCATCAGCCAAGGCTCTTTTTCCCAGACAACGTCAGCACAGGAGGATGGCTGTCTGAGGCTGGGTCTTCCTATCTAGAGTTCCTCAGAATTGAGAGGTTTTTTTTTTTTTTTTTTTTTTTTTTTTTTTGGTCTTTCCTACTCAGCACAATGGAAGTGTCAGCAGCCCTGGAAGCAATGGAGACAAAGACCAAGTGTTCTATTTGCTTTGGTGTCATGAAAGAGCCTGTCACCGCTGAATGTGGGCACTTTTGCCACGCCTGCCTCCAACAGTGCTGGGAGGATAATGAGGACATATCCTCTTGCCCTGTCTGCCATCATCCATGCGAGACAAAGAAGTTCATTCCCAACAGCAAGCTGGCAAGGATGATTAACATCACTCAGTGCCTCCTGAGCAGCAGGAAGAGGATAAGAGAGGAGGAAGAGCACTTGTGTGAGACTCATGAGCAGATGTTGAGCCTCTTCTGTGAAGAGGACCTGCAGTTGCTGTGTCCCCAGTGCACTCAGGCCCCTGACCACCAGGGCCACAACCTGAGGCCTGTGGCGGAGGCTGCCTCCCATTACAGGCAATGGTTAAGAGGCTGGAGTGAGACCCTGAAGAAGAAGGTATCAGAAGCTCAGGATCTGGAAACCACACAAGACATCAAAGCTCAGGAAATGAAAAGCCAGATGTACACCCGCAGGGAGACATTAATCTCTAGTTTTAAGCATCTGGATGATCTTGTGGAAATGGAGCAAGAGGATGCTCTCATCTGTATAAAGGCAGGAAAAATAAGGGGCCTGCAAACACTCCAGACAAACATCACTGACTTGGAAGGGCACATCTCCTCTCTCAAGGCTCTGGTCAAGGAGGTGGCAGACAAGAGTGTGACCTCAGAGCTGAATGTGCTGAAGGAAGCTGGGAGGATCTATCATCTGTATGAGAGCCTGAAGCCTCCAGTTTTGAGTTCCTTTCAGCTGACTCAAGAGGTCTGCAGCATCCCCCCACTTTATTCCACCCTGAATGATACCATAGAGAAGTTTTGTGAACAAGTGACTCTGGATCCAGAAACTGCTCATCCTGACCTACATGTGAGTGATGACATGCAGACTGTGTTCTATGTGAGGAAAAGCCATCCATTTCGTCGTAAGAAATCAAAGAGTTTTTCTTCTGGTCTAGAAATCCTGGGATCTCAAGCTTTTGAGATGGGTCGTCATTACTGGGAAGTGATGGTGGAGGGCAAGTCTAGCTGGGCTGTGGGGGTGTGTGTTTTCTCTCATCCCAGTACTGGGCATCATCGAATGTCCTCAGATAAGAAAACACACCGGGCCATTTGAAGGCGGAGAGGAAAGTATGTGGGAACTGGTTGTGGTTGTGTTCCTCTTGTCGTGGTGGAGGAGCTCAAAGCGGTTGGAGTTTACCTGGACTGTGAACTGGGTCAAGTTTCCTTCTACAATTTGAATGAAAGGTCCCACCTCCTTTCTTTCGAGGACATATTTTCTCATCCACTGTATCCTTATTTCTGTGTGGGGCAAGACTCGAAACCCCTTAGAATCTGGTCTAGAAGGTTAGGATAGATGAACTGTGACTTTGCTTCTTTTGTTGCCTATTAGAAGCTTCTGGGACACTCAGTCTATTGGATCTCCTTTTTAAATAAACCCACTTGGGCGGTACCCCTCCTACCCTATGGTAGAGCACACTGTGTAGCACATATGGTCCCCAGTTCAGGCTCTCTGTCTCTGCTTACAGGGATAAGTTTTAGGAGCTGTGAACAGTGCAACAGTTGTGTGTCTCTCTTCTCTTTCTGTCTCAATTCCTATCTTTATCCAAAATAAATAAAATGCATTCTTTCTTTGATGTTGAATCACAAATAACAATCTGCTTTGGGGTAGGCAAGATGGCATGAAGATGGCAAATGACTTGTGTACTAGAGGTTCTGAGCTTCCAAGTGTCACATCCAGCTCCACCAAAAACCAGAGCTGATCACTGCTCTGATTAAAAAGATAAAAACAAGGGGCCGCGTGGTGGCACACTTGGTTGAGCACACATGATACAGTGGGCAAGGACCCAGGTTCAAGTCCCCGGTCCCCACCTGCAGGGGGAAAGCTTCATGAGTGGTGAGGCAGGGCTGCAGATGTCACTCTCTCTCTCTCTATCTCTGCCTACCCTGTCGATTTCCGGCTTTCTCTATCCAATAAATAAATAAAGATAATAAAGATTTTTTTTTTAAAAAAAAAAGATAAAATATACTGATCTGATACGAAGACTGTGTTTTCTCAAATTTTTCTCCATTGCATTTCAGTTTGGAAGGTTGCTATTTTGGGAAATTAACGATTGGGTTTAAACTTTCCTGAAACTTTATCAGCAATTAACCAAACTTGTTTCTGGGGACTTGACTCATTTATAGAGCACAATGAAGAATGTGCAAGGATTCCCCTCCCTCCCTCCCCCTCGCACACTTGGATTGGGGGAGGAGGTGACTCACTTTAAGGTCTCTGCTTAACTTGGTATCCTGGGGAGGGAGTAGTGGGAACCCAGACTAAGTTGTTCCCAGGAGGAAGTGAAGCTTCTCCTGTGGACAGTTTCAAGGCTGCTCCACTGCTGGTTCCATGCAGGGATATGGCGCAGTGGGAGCCGTCTATTGTAGTGGTTAACATATGGCAATATGACCTTTTTTTCTTTTTATAAAATTTATTTATAAAATGGGAATATTGACAAGACCACAGAATAAGAGGTGTACAAATTCCCACCACCAGAACTCAGTATCCCATCCCCTTACTTGAAATCTGTGTCTTTCCTAATGACAGCTATTTTTAAAAATATTTATTTTATGTATTTACTTTAATGAATAAGAGGTAGAAAAGGAAAAGGTACACAGAGATACTAGAGCACTGCACAGTGCTGCCTTATTGTGCTTGGGGTGGGAACTCAGACTCTCGGGTATAAATATATGTATTTTTATTTATTTATTTATTTATTTATTTACCAGAACACTGTTCAGCTCTGGCTTACGGTGGTGTGGGGGATTGAACCTGGGACTTTGGAGCCTCAGGCATGAGAGTCTGTTTGCATATCCATTATGCTACCTACCCTCCACCTAGGTATATATATATGTTTTATGCATAACCATAATCCTTTCTCTGCAACCCGAAAGGACATCTTTATGGGAGCATTTCCAATTATAGAGAAAGAGACAAAGGCCCCAGCAGAGGAAGAGGCCAGATTTCAGCCTGTATGCCAGTGAAGGCTGTTGGTCTGTTTTGTTTGTTTGTTTGTTTGTTTTCTTTTTATTAATGAGAGGCATGGTACATATGCCACCAGGGATTGAACTCAAGACTTCATGCCTGAGAGTCCACTGCACTACCTCCTGGACCATGAGGCTTTTGGTCTTTGAACACAAGCAGCCAGATATAATCTAGCCCTTTAGGGTCAGGTGGGGATGAGAGGATGTGCTTGATGGCATCCCAAGGGGTTTTTCTTTTTTTTAATATGTATTTATTTATTTTCCCTTTTGTTACCCTTATTGTTTCATTGTTGCAGTTATTATTATTACTGATGTCGTCTTTGTTAGGACAGAGAAATAGAGAGAGCAGGGGAAGACAGAGAGGGGGAGAGAAAGATAGACACCTGCAGACCTGCTTTACCATCTGTGCAATGACTGCCCTGTAGGTGGGGAACCAGAGGCTCCAACCAGGATCCTTACCCTGGTCCTTGCGCTTTGTGCCAGGTGCGCTTAACCCACTGAGCTACTCGCCCCCCCCAGGTTATTTTCTAATGTAATTAATTCATTATTAAGAATATTATTTTGTCACCAGGGTTATTACTAAGGCTGGCTGTACCACCAATCCACAGCTACTGCCAGCCACAGGACAGGGCAGGTTGAGAAGGAAAGAGGAAATAGAGACATTAAGAGGTTGCACATGCAGTTCCTGCAGGTGGGGGACAGGGGCCTGAATGCTGGTTTTCGCAGTGGCAATATCTACACAACCAGTGCCCACCGCCAGGCCTTCCTGGGAATTTCATGACAGACAGCTTCTCAGCCTGAGGTGGTAGGTATATCTGGTAATGTCAGAAGCTTATCTTGGTCCAGATAATGAGGGGGCTGGTGAGATTGTGTTTCTATACCAAGAACCATCAGTTATGGTCACTGAGCTTAAGTGCAGGTGGCCTGGAACACCAGGGAACAAGCCCAGCTGTCCCTTCACCGCCAGCTCTGGTCCTGACCGTCCCTGGTACAGCTCAGCGTTACCCAAGCTCCAGTTACCTGGAGACCACCTGCCCTCGTCCACTCTTTTAGCCGTGCTCTTTGGGAGGGCAACTTCCCACCGTAGCCCGCCTGGTCTGTGATCCTAGTTCCTCAAGTCTCCTGGGGAGATGTCAGCCCTGATGCTGTATTAACCACCAGTAATAAAGGGAAAGCAGGGGGATCAACCCAGAACTCTAATAATGAAAGTGATTGTGGCCCAGGAGTTGGCTCAGTGGATAAATACTGGACGTACAAGCATGAGGTGCTTACTTGAGACCTCAGCATTATTTGTGATAGCATAGCAAGGCTGTGGTTCTCTTCTCTTTCTAATAAATAAGTAAAAATATAATAAATGTTTGTAAAGAAAGTGAAAATAACTATAATACTAGAGCTGAAACTCAAAGATAGACATAAGTGCTGCAGGAACCCAAATGTGGGGAATTGATAATTTCCTGTTGGATGACAAACTGCTTATGTGAGGGGAGCATGTGGCGGCACACCTGGTGAGTATAAATTTTACTGTTTACAAGGACCAGGGTTCAAGTCCCCGGTCCCCACCTGCAGGGAGAAAGATCCATAAGTGGTGAAGTGGTGTTGAAGGTGTCTCTCTTTCTCCCTCTCAATCTTCCCCTACCCTCTCGATTTCTGGCTGTCTCTATCCAATAAATCAAGAAAATAATATAAAAAAGAAACCATTGACATCTTAAATAAAATAAAAAATAACCCTTAAAAAAGTGTTTATGTGACATCAGAGGGAAACTGATGGGAAATATTAAAAAAAAAAAATCCCTCTGGTGTTGCTCTATGCAATTCCAGGATAATAATGACACTAGTGTTGTTTGAAAGTGCAGTGAAGATGATACTAGAAGTGTGAAAACATATGACAGCCAGAGCTGCTCCAATCAGGGTCAGGGACAGATATATTAGGTCCTGAAGATGATGAGACAGACAAGTCCAGCTGAATGACATTGGAGATGATGGTGAGGACAACTGATGACATCAAAAATGAAATCAACTTATTTCTTAAATAAAATATTTATATATCCACTAGAAAGACAAATACCAAGATAGACAGAGCCAGGGTAAATCATATCTTGTAGAGTCAGAACCAGCACATAGAAAGCTTCAAGCAGGGCAAGGGTAGACAGCATAATGGTTATGCAAAGAAACTCTTTTGCCTGAGGCTCCAAAGTCCCAGGTTCAGTTCCCCGCACCACCATAAGCCAGATCTTTGCAGTGCTCTAGTATTTCCCTCTGTGACTTTCTCTTCTTGCATCTCTTTCAAAAATAAAAAGAAAGAAAAGAAAAAAAGAAAGCTTCAAGGCATGCAGCAGGTGTGCCTTTTTCTCTCTTTCTCCCTCTGCATCGTACCCTCTTTAGTCTCAATTTCTTCCTATCCTGATAAAAAGGAAAGAGGTGGAAGGAGGCAGGCAGACAGCGGGAGAGATGGATCCATTATCCATCCTGGCACTGAACACCAAAAATTACCCTGGTGGCAATGAAAAAAAATGATAGAGTAAAGAACAACAACAAAAAAAGTTATCTACCTCTTAGTTTAGTTGATTTGAAACAGATTCTCTTAGGGAGGAAAGTATTATATTTTGTGTTTTTTTAAGAAACTTCTATGCAGAAGGGTAAACAATAATCTGAAGGAGCATACACAGTCCTGTGTTCCTATCTACCTTAGTTACAATAGCCAAAGGCTGGAGGCAGCCTCAATGCCAATCAAGAAATCATCACTGGCTAAAGAAGTTATGGCATATAACTTCCATGAAATAATACTCTGCAATCAAAAAGGAAAATATTGTGTCCTTTGGGACAAAATGGATGGAACTGGAGGTGATTCTGCTTAGTGAAGTAAGTTAAGAGATGAAAGACAGGTACTAGATGGTTTCCCTTAGATGTGGATGCTCAAGATCAGATAAACATGAACTTGAAGTTCAAGAACATACTCAAGCAGACTTGTGATAGCTAGGGTGGTTATCTTTGGGAGGCCGAGTCCTGGTGGTCCAGGAGCTGGCACAGTTCCAACTTCAATTCCAGGCAGCACACGTTCCAGATAGACGTCTGGTTCTTTCTCTCTCGTCCTATCTTTCTCATCAATATATAAAATATCAAAATACCACACATACATGTTCTGAATTGCATGAGTGGGCACATAGTACTCTATGCCCCCTCTCCCTAGATCTCACCAGTAAACTGTTAAATATCTAAAAACAATCAGGATAAAGATTGGATTCTTTCCTTCATTTTTTTTTCTTACCAGAGCACTGCTCAGTTCTGGCTTATGGCAATGCAGGAGTGAAACTGGAAGCTTTGGTTCCTCAGGAATAAAATGTTTTATTTGTATAACCATTGTGCATTTTTATCTCTAGAACTTAGAATAAAGGTTGATGTAATTACTAGATTAAGTTTTGTTATTTGCTTTTCTGTTTGTTTGTTTGTTTTTTTTAATGGATAAGAAGTCTCCCCAAGAATATTCTGTCCATAGGTTATAATCATTTTGGAAAGAGTGCTGAAGGAGGCTGGGCAATGGTGCACTAGGTTGAGCACACACACATGGGCTCTGGTACCCAATCCCCACCTGAATGTGGGAAACTTCACAAGTTGTGAAGAAAGTCTCTCTCTTTCTCCCTCTCTCTGTCCTCTTCAGTCTCAGTTGCTACCTGCACTATCAAATAAAGAAAGAGGGACAATCAATGGTTGCGAGGAGTGGTGGATTTATCCTGCAGGACCACGTCCCAGCAAACCCTGGTGGAAAAAAAAAAAAGAATGGTGATGATGGGATATTCAGGCAAATATACTTAGACAAAATTTATCTTAGTTCTATTTTATTTTAGAGAGAAGAACAGAAAAGATTAAAAAAAAATCCCAGTGCTGCTTCACCATCTGTGGAGATTCCACTGGTGTCACTTGTGTTGTCAGATTTAATCCTAGGCCACTCACATACAGGGTGAGAGCTATTATTACTTGTCAGGCACTCTAGTTCCTGAATTTATTTTTTAATTATTAGTGAATTAATAATGCTCAATAAGATTGTAAGATAAGAGGGGTATAATTCCACACAATTCCCATGACCAGAGTTTACATCCCATCCCCTCCACTGGAAGATTCCACTATTCTATATTCACTATCATCCCTCTGGGAGTATGGACCGAAGATCTTTATGGGGTGCAGAATGTGGGAAATCTAGCTTCTGTAATTGCTTCTCTGCTGGACATGGACATTGCCATACCTGTCCATAGCCCCCAGCCTGTTTCTCTTTCCATAGTGGGGTAGGGCTCTGGAGAGATGGGGTTCCAGAACACGTTGGTGAGGTCCTATGCTCAGGGACATCACATTGGTATCATGGTAGTATCTGCACCTTGGTGGCTGAAAAGCATTAAAGTATAAAGCAGAGCAGATTGGTTTAATAATCAGGAACCTAAAAGTAAGAGTATAGCAGATGAGATTGGGGTCTTCATCTTCAAAGAAGCTAGGATGTCTATTTCAGGTATATTCCAAAGGGTCTGTGACTTCAGTAACATTTGCTGAGCATAATAGCTAACTTACAGGAAGTTCCTGAATTTCTATGGCTTTGCTCTTTTCTACAGAAGTATTGCACTCATTATGCATGTTACAACTTGCAGTCCACTTGATTCTTGCCTACTTGGTGCCTTCTGCTCTAGCTTCTGTCCTCTCTCTCTCTCTTTCTCTCACTCTCTCTTTCCCTCTCTCTGTTTAACGAATGGGTATTTTTTTCAAATATTTGCTTATTGGACAGAGACATCCAGAAATTGAGTGGGAAGGGGGTGATAGAGAAGGAGAGAGACAGAGAGACACCTGCACCTCTGCTTCACCACTTGTGAGGCTTGAACCTGGGTCCTTGCACATTGTAACATGTGCACTCAACCATGTGACACCACGCGGCACCTAGTTTCTGTACTCTTTTTGCATGAGCAGGTGTCTTCTCCTTGTTCATGGAGAATCTACAAGGGTTAAAATTATCTTTAGATAAGAAGTTAATTCATATCTGAGGGGGTAGATATAGATTATACAAAGAGACTTTCATGTCTGAGGTACCAAAGTCCCAGGTTCAATCCCCTGTACCACCATAAGCCAGAGTTGAGCAATGCTCTGGTTAAAAAGAAAGAAAGAAAGGAAGAAAGAAAGGAATAAAGAAAGAAAAGGAAAAAATGTAATGTTCAGTTTACCATCCTGGAATCATCCTGGATAATTCCAATAGTTTGAAAGCTCCAGAGGTTCTGTTTGCAGCAAGTCAGTTGGAAAGATTTCAAGGTGGTCTTATCCAAATTCTAGGAAGTATGCAACACAAAATCCTCCTTATGAGAAATGGTAATAGAAATTATATAGATTAAAAATATCAAACCACCTCTGTCATGTAGTGGAACTATTAGAATTGAAGCAAGAAAACATGCAAAATTCTGGTAGCATCCTTTGGTCTTAGTCTGCAGGCCTGAGATCATCAAGTGGAATGGGGTCATATGTAGAGGATCCAGTGTCTTGGTGGACGATATGGGTGCTTTTATGGGGGATAAATTGGGACAACATAGCCTGAAAAGATGAGAAATTGTACTTCTGAGACCTTTATTGTCTGCTAAGTCAGAGTTAACTAAAAAACAATATATACATGTGTGTGTGTGTGTGTATGTGTCTGTGTCTGTGTGTGTGTGTGTGTGTGTGTGTGTGTATGAATGGGGACAATAATTACCAAATATTTTCTTTGTTTTGTGCCTTTAGTGCTATTACTGGGGCTTTGTGCCTGCATTACCAATCCACTGCTTCACTGTTTGTGAACTGACCCCTTCAGATGGGGTGCCAGGGCCTGAACCAGGATTTTTACACCAGTCAGAGTGCTTTGTGTCATGTGTGCTGAATCCTGCTGAGCTAGCATCTGATGCCCAGCAGTTATTTTCAATGTGAAGATTTCAAGGCACCACCTAGTGTTGGATTATTGTAACTGTTATTTTTTCAGATAATAAATTATTATTGACATATAGGTTTTAGAACTGTATTTTGGAAATGCTTTCTAGTTGACATGTTTATTAATAGCAGTAAATGCCACAGTACTATAATTATGTGATTTTCAATTAGTATAAATTAGGCAGTGCTACTTAGTTATGAAAAAGACACCTTAGAAGCTGGGTGGTGACAAATCTGGCTGAGCACAGATGTTATTATACACAAGGATCAGGTTTTGAGCCCTTGGTCCCCACCTGCAGAAGGAAAGCTTTGTGAATGATGAAACAGTGTTACAGGCATCTCTCTCTCTTTCTATTCCCTCTTTCCCTCTTGGTTTGTCTTTACCCAATAACATACAAATAATTATTTTAAAAAATAAAAGGGACCTTACACTTATTTAGTTTAAGTATTTCCCTTAATAAAAATTCATTTAAATATTAATGGAACATCTGAAAAGTTGCAACATAAAGTTCCCATCCAGATAACAGAGTAGTTTATCTGGGCACACCCATGGCCCATCAAAAATAGGGCAAGTTAGTTCTTCCATTATTTATTCTGGGAATATAGCATAGTAGTTACAAAGAAGATTTTCTTGCCTAAGTTCTGAGCTCCCTGGCTCTATCCTCAACACCACCAAACAAATAATAGCAGTATGCTCAGGGTATGGTTATGAAGGTCAATAAAGGATTATTTCTTTTTTATCTTTTAAATCATCTTTATATATTTATTGAATAGAGATAGCCAGAAATTGAGAAGGAAGGGGAGATAGAGAGGAGAAAGAACCCTGTAGCACTGATTCACCACTCATGAAGCTTTTCCAGTGCAGGTGGGGAGTGGAGGCTCGAACTCATGTCCCTGTGCATTGCCACATGTGAGCTCAACAAGGTACACCACCACCCAGCACTAAAGGAGTTATGACTTTCTCTAGATTTCTCATGTAATACTTGATGTGATTTTTAAAAATATTTATTTATTCTCTTTTGTCGCCCTTGTTTTATTGCTGTAGTTATTGATGCCATCTTTGTTGGATAGGACAGAGAGAAACTGAGAGAGGAGGGGAAGGCAGAAGGTGGAGAGAAAGATAGCCACCTGCAGACCTGCTTCACTGCTTCTGAAGCGAGTCCCCTGCAGGTGGGGAGCCAGGGGCTCAAACCAGGATCCTTATGCTGGTCCTTACACTTTGTGCCACCTGCACCTAACCTGCTGCGCTACCAACCAATTACCTTTGATGTGATTTTTAATCCTGTGTTCAACTAAAGCAGAAGATTGAAGTAGGTTTTTAACGTTAACTCTTTTAGTAGTTATTCATTATTTATTGTTTTTTAAAGTTTTTTTTTATTTTTAAATTTCTTTATTGGGGGATTAATGTTTTACATTAAACAGTAAATACAATAGTTTGTACATAACATTTCTCAGTTTTCCACATAACAATACAACCCCCACTAGGTCCTCTGTCATCCTTTTTGGAGCTGTACTCTCCCCCCCACCCCCCAGTCTTTTACTTTGGTGAAATACACCAACTTTAAAAATTTTTTTTTTCCTTTTTGTTGCCCTTGTTTTTTTTTTGTTGTTGTTGTTATAGTTATTATTATTATTATTATTTATTTAAGAAATGATTAATTAACAAAACCATAGGGTAGGAGGGGTACAACTCCACACAATTCCCACCACCCAATCTCCATATCCCACCCCCTCCCCCAATAGCTTTCCCATTCTCTATCCCTCTGGGAGCATGGACCCAGGGTCATTGAGAGTTGCAGAAGGTAGAAGGTCTGGCTTCTGTAATTGCTTCCTCGCTGAACATGGGCGTTGACTGGTCGGTCCATACTCCCAGTCTGTCTCTCTTTCCCTAGTAGGATGGGTCTCTGGGGAAGCTGAGCTCCAGGACACATTGGTGGTGTCTTCAATCCAGGGAAGTCTGGCCGGCATCCTGATGACACCTGGAACCTGGTGACTGAAAAGAGAGTTAACATACAAAGCCAAACAAATTGTTGAGCAATCATGGACCCAAAGCTTGGAAAAGTGGAGAGGAAGTATTAGGGAGGTACTCACTGCAAACTCTAGTATACTTCTGCTTTCTTACTTTGGTGCCATACTCCAAACTCAGTCAATTTCTGCTTTGCGTTTCTACTTCTTTTTTTTTTTTTTTTACATGCATAACATTCCCCAGATTCCCATTTAGCAATACAACCCCCACTATTTCATTCATCATTTTTCATGGACCTGTATTCTCCCCACCCACCCACCCACCCCAGAGTCTTTTACTTTGGTGTAATACTCCAATTCCATTTCAGGTTCGACTTGTGTTTTCTTTTCTAATCTTGTTTTTCAACTTCGGCCTGAGAGTGAGATCATCCCATATTCATCCTTCTGTTTCTGACTTATTTCACTCAACATGATTTTTTCAAGGTCCATCCAAGATCGGCTGAAAACGGTGAAGTCACCATTTTTTACAGCTGGGTAGTATTCAATTGTGTATATATACCACAACTTGCTCTAAATGACTCTGAAAATGTCCAATAGTTCTAGGTTATCTATCTCTTCATTTAGCTCCCTTATGTCTTTACTGATTTTCTTCCTGGATGATCTGTCAAGTTGAGATAGTGGGGTGTTGAAGTCCCCTACTATGATTGTGTTACTGTTAATATATTGCTGTAGCACTTTCAGTAGAAGTTTGATGTATTTAGACGGCTTCTCATTGGGTGCATAGATATTAATAATTGTTAAGTCCTCTTGATTGACTGATCCTCTGAGCATTAAGTAGTGTCCATTCCTATCTTTTTTAATCTTATCTATTTTAAAGTCTATCATGTCAGATATGAGAATAGCTGTTCCTGCCCTTTTTTGTGGGCCATTGGCTTGAATGATAGTTTTCCATCCTTTCACTTTAAGTCTGTGTTTGTCTTGTTGCGTTAGGTGAGTTTCCTGTAGACAACATATTGTTGGGTTGTGTTTTCTGATCCATCTTCCTACTCTGTGTCTTTTCATAGGTGAATTCAGGCCATTGACATTTATTGATATCAAAGATTGAAGATATTTTAACACCATTCTTGTAGAGTTTTAGAGTGTTTTGATATATGTTCTATTTGTGGTGGTCTGGTTGTTTATAGGAAACCTTTCAGAACTTCTTTCAAGGCAGGCTTGGTGATGGTTGTTTCCTTCAACTGTTGCTTGTCTGAGAAGGTTTTGATGCTTCCATCTAGTCTGAATGACAATCTAGCAGGATATAGTATTCTTGGCTGAAAGCCTTTCTCATTGAGCACTCGATAGATATCTTGCCATTCTCTTCTGGCCTGTAGTGTTTGTATGGAGAAGTCTGCTGCTAATCTTATGGGTTTTCCTTTGTAGGTGACTCTTTGTTTTTCTCTTGCAACCTTGAGGATCCTTTCTTTATCCTTATTCCTTTCCAATCTAAGTATGACATGTCTTGGTGTCTTTAGGTCTGGGTTAATTCTGTTTGGGACCCTCTGGGCTTCTTGAATCTTTATGTCTTTGGTGTTGTCTAGACTAGAGAAATTTTCAGCTATTATGGCCTGGAGAACGCTTTCTTCCTCCCCTTCTCTTTCTTCCTCTGGTAAGCCAATAATGCATATATTGTTTCTTTTGAAGTCATCCCATAGGACTCTGTTGTTGTTTTCAGTATCTCTTAATCTCTTTTTGAGATCTCTTACTTCTTCTTTAGTTGTCTCTAATTCATCCTCAATCTTGCTAATTCTGTATTCAGCCTCATTGATTCTGTTCTCTCTGCCCTCTACTGCTTTCTGGAGTTCATCTATTTTGTTGCCCTGCTCTGATACTGTTTTAGCTTGTTCAGCTAGTTGCCTTCTTAGCTCAGCAATTTCAGCTTTCAGCTCTCTAATAACCATGAGATAATTAGAATTTTCTTCCATATTCTCATTTGTTGTTCCTGCAGTTCTGATTACAATTTTTTCAAATTCTTTACTCACTCCTGTTATTATTTCCTTAGCTAATGTTTGGATGTTGAACTCGTTGTTTTGTGCTTCACCCTCTTGAGGACTTTTAGCTGGACTCTTGTCCTGGTTCGAGTCTCCATTATTTTTTCTTGTTGTTTTAACCATTTTATATAAGTTAAGAGGTTTTTCAATCCCTGAGTTGGAGTTCAGTGGTGTAAAAGCCTTTTTTTTTCCCCCTGTAGGCTATGGTAGCCTGAGGGCTTTTAAACTATCAATAGGCTTCTTGGCTTAATCAATGACTCCTGACCAAGAGATAAAGCAGGGTGTGGCAGAGATAATCCAGTGGTTATGCAAAGAGACTTTCACAGCCCTTCAGCTATGCCACCGAGGTATAGGTCTTCTCCTGAGTTTCCCGGTTAGATCTCTGTGCCCTGGTGTCCCTCCCTGTTGCTGCTCCTGATTCTGAGGGTAGTAGCAATGTAGACTCAGAGTTGTACTTGGTGAGTCTCTGGGGAGTCCTTTCCTCCCTTCAGCTGTCCCCTTGTTGGTGGAGCAGACTGGAGGTGGTGTCTCCACTGACAAACTGTCGAACTGTTAGCAGTCACTTAATCTCTCCTTAGGCCCCTCTCTCCTCTCTGTCACCAGCCACGTGTGTTTGTACTCACGGGTGATTTACTGGGTTTCTGTGGTCATTCTAGTCCTGTCTTGTTTCGGTCCGGGTGGTCTCCTTTGGTATTCCTAGTTGATCCGGGAGAGGAGAGGAGAGGAGAGAAAGCGATCTGCTTCTCGTAGCTCCACCTCCGGAAGTGAGTCCCTTTAAAGTTTTTTTGTTAAAATTTTTAACCAAATACTGTTCAGTTCTGTCTTATGATGGTTCAGGCGATTCAACCTGGGAATATTCGTCAATTATTAATGTAAGCAAGAAGGAGAGAGAACTAGAACATTACTCTGACACATGCAATACAAAGAAGATGGAACACTATCCAGTGTTACTTCCCAGGTCACGCTAAAAAGTTTTCTTTGTTCAACAATTTGTTTGGCTTTGTATGTTAACACTCTTTTCAGCCACAAGGTTCCAGATGCTAGTAGGATGTGACCAGACTTCCCTGGACAGACAACCCCACCAATGTGCCTTGGAGCTCTGCTTCCCCAGAGCCCTTCCCCACTAGGGAAAGAGAGAAACAGGTGGGAGTATAGATTGAACTGTCAATGCCCATGTTCAGTGGGGAAGCAATTACAGAAGCCAGAACTTCAACCTTCTTCATCCCACATACTCACAGAGGGTTAAAGAGTAGGAAAGCTATCAGTGGAGGGGATGGTATGCGGAGGTCTGGTGGTGTACCCCTCTTATCCTATGGTTTTGTCACTGTTTTTTTTTAATAAATAAAAATTAAAAGAAAAACATTTCTTTGGTTGTAGTTGTTTGTTTTTAAGTAAAACTAATCCTCATAAAAAATTAATAACAAACCTATCTGCATTAAAAAAATGAAATCAACTTGGTGCAAAGTGCAAGGACTGGCACAATGATCTCAGTTTCAGCCCCTGGCTCCCCTCCTGCTGGGGGCATCGCTACACTAGCAGTGAAGCAGGCCTGTAGGTGTCTGTTTCTCTTCCCCTCTCTGTCTTCCCCTCCTCTCTCGATTTCTCTCTGTGCTATCCAACAACAGCAGCAATAACAACAACAACAACAATGATAACACGGTCAACAAACAGGAAAAAACAGCCTCCAGGAGTAGTGGATTTACAGTGCAGGCACTGAGCCCCAGCAATAACCTTGGAGGCAATATACATATGAAATCACACTATTTATTACAATATAGTAGTCAGTAAGACACAAGTGATTTTTTGAAGAATCCTCCAAGATCAAAGGAATGAATATAAAATGTTGACTTCAGGGCTGGAGAGTGAGCACAGGCATTATGTGGAAGCCTTTCATGCCTGGGCCATAAGTTTTCAGGTTCAGCCTGAAGAACAAGAGCTAAGTATTGCTCTCGGAGTAAAACAAATGCTAACTTCCATGCTCACCTCAGTAACACTTGTACTAAAACTAAATAAAACAGAGATGGTTCACATGGCTCCTGATAAGGATCATGGCAAATTCATGAAGAATTCCATTAAAAAAATGAAATATTGACCTCAATTGAGATATCATCAGTGTTCGCACCATAAAGTCCAGCACCACTGAGGTAGGCTTTCTCAACATCTTCAGGGCCTAGTGGAAGTGCCACTGTCAGTGTTATGAGCCAGTGGGGCTTGTCACAGGCCTTCAGACTTCTAGCTGCCGGTGCACTGTATTTCTTTTTTTAATTTCTTTATTGGGGAAATAATGTTTTACATTCAACAGTAAGTACAATAGTTTGTACATGCATAACATTACCCAGTTTCCCATATAACAATACAACCCCCACTAGGTCCTCTGAATCCTTCTTGGACCTGTATTCTCCCCACCTTCCCACCCCAGAGTCTTTTATTTTGGTGCAATACACCAATTCCATTTCAGGTTCTACTTCTGTTTTCTTTTCTGATCTTATTTTTCAACTTCTGCCTGAGAGTGAGATCATCCCACATTCATCCTTATGTTTCTGATTTATTTACCTCAACATGAATTTTTCAAGGTCCATCCAAGATCGGCTGAAAATGGTGAAGTCACCATTTTTTACAGCTGAGTAGTATTCCATTGTGTATATGTACCACAACTTGCTCAGCCACTCATCTGTTGTTGGACACATGGGTTGCTTCCAGGTTTTGGCTATTACAAATTGTGCCGCCAAGAACATACGTGTACACAGATCTTTTTGGATGGATATGTTGTGTTCCCTAGGATATATCCCCAGGAGAGGAATTGCAGGATCATAGGGTAGGTCCATGTCTAGCCTTCTGAGAGTTCTCCAGATTGTTCTCCACTGAGGTTGGACCAATTGACATTCCCACCAGCAGTGTAGGAGGGTTCCTTTGATGCCACACCCTCTCCAGTATTTGCTGATGTTACCTTTTCTGATGTATGACATTCTCACAGGAGTGAAGTGGTATCTCATTGTTGTCTTTATTTGCATTACTCTGACAATCAAAGACTTGGAGCATTTTTTCATGTGTTTCTCGGCCTTTTGGATCTCTTCTGTGGTGAATATTCTGTCCATGTCCTCCCCCCATTTTTGGATGGGGTTATTTGTTGTCTTGTTGTTGAGTCTGGCAAGCTCTTTATATATGTTGGCTATTAAACTCTTATCTGATGTATGGCATGTAAAGATCTTCTCCCATTCTGTGAGGGGTCTCTTGGTTTGGGCAGTGGTTTCTTTTGCTGTGAAGAAACTTTTAAGTTTGATATAGTCCCATAGGTTTATATTTGCCTTAGTCTTCTTTGTAATTGGATTCGTTTCATTGAAGATGTCTTTAAAATTTATGCAGAAAAGAGTTCTGCCAATATTTTCTTCTAAGTATTTGATAGTTTGTGGTGTAATATCCAAGTCCTTGACCCACTTGGAATTTACTTTTGTATTTGGTGAAATACAGTGGTTCAGTTTCATTCTTCTGCATGTTTCAACCCATTGTTTCCAACACCATTTGTTGAAGAGACTCTGCTTTCCCCATGTAATAGTCTGAGCCCCTTTGTCAAAGATTAGATGTCCCTAGGTGTGGTGGCTCACTTCTGGGCTCTCAATTCTATTCCACTGGTCAGTGTGTCTATTCATGTTCCAGTACCAAGCAGTTTTGATGAAAATGGCCCTATAATACAGTTTGAGATCTGATTATTTATTTATGAGAAAAAGAAGGATAGAGAAAGAATGAGGCATCACTCTAGTACCTGTGCTTGCGGGGGTTGAACTGAGGACCTCACGCTTGAGATTCCCGTGATTTATCCTTTGCACCACCTCCCATACCACAAAGGTAGTGGATGATTTCGAACCTAGGCTGTGTCCGTGACAAAGCAATACACTACCAACTGTGCTATTTTACCAGGCCATCAATGGGGATTAAAAAGAAAAAATCACAGGAGTTGAGCGGTTGCACAGCGTGTCATATTCATGTGGCGCGAAACACAAGGACCTGGGTAAGGATCCCTGTTCAAGCCCCGGCACCCCACCTGAAGGGAGTCGTTTCACAGGTGGTGAAGTAGGTCTGCAGGTGTCCATCTTTCTCTCCCCTTCTCTGTCTTCCCCTCCTCTCTCCATTTCTCTCTGTCCTATCTAAAAATGGTGACATCAATAACAATAATAACTACTACAACAACAGGCAGCAAATGGAGTATATATATTAAGGGCAACAAAAATAAATTAATTAAATTAAATAAGGAAAATGAATTAATTAAAATGCATACACTATGTCAAAATGTTACAAGTAGAAGATATTTCTCCAACAGCACAGGCCATTGTGTTAAATAAAGTAGCCTAGGAGGTTCCAATTCTATATTTCACAGCAATGCATCCTACCCCTCTCATATATAAATACAAATATTTTAAAATTAAAAAAATATCATCTTGGCCATTCGCTGACCTCTTTGTAAAACCATATCCTCAAATATTCTCTGAGTGTTGCCTCTGTCTTTAAGCCCAGTTCAATAGTTAATTCTCGTTTCTTTCTTGACCTTTGATTTACTTAGGGTGACTTCACATGTCCAGCTCAAGAATTTCTGACTCCTCACTCTTAAATAAAGCTCTTTTCTTTCTCACTTAACTGTGTGATTCATTTTTCATTGTTTTCGTGAAGCTTCATTTTAGAGAACTCTGAGATCCACAGCAGATTGAGAGAACAAAAGACTGTGCCTAAATGTAATAGACTCATAAAATCACTAAGAGGGCAGGAGAGAGATCACAAGGCTAGAGCTCCTGTCTTCCTGCCCGAGGACACAGAGGCTCAGGTCCTGTCTCCACCACCACCAGGAGCCAGAGCTACAGGGTGAACTCCTCTCCCTACAGCCCCTTCTCACTTCCATCACTACATATATTTTTTAAATACTTATTCATTCCCTTTTGTTGCCCTTGATATTTTATTATTGTTGTAGTCATTATTGTTGTTGTTATTGATGTTGTTGTTGTTGGATAGCAGAGAAAGAAACGGAGAGGAGGGGAAGACAGAGAAGGGGAGAGAAAGATAGGCACCTGCAGACCTGCTTCACCGCTTGTGAAGTGACTCCTCTGCAGGTGGGGAGACGGGGGCTTGAACCTTGCACTTTGTGCCGCCTATGCTTAACCTGCTGCACTACTGCCTGACTCCCCATACATTTTTTAAAGGGAGAAGGTAAAATATATCTTAATTATACAAAATTGAGTATACTGCTCCCATTGCTATTTTCTTTTTCTTTCCTTTTATTTTTTGGTATGCATGTTATTTTCAATGTATTAAACAAGTTTAAAATAAATGGAAAGTCATTATGGAAACTTCACATTTCTGTTTACATTATATACAGGTCCTACTTTCTGGCCTGCATTGTGTTCACTTTTTTAAAAATATTTCTTGAAATGTTAAAATATTTGTAACATTTTCTCTATTCTATTTTGCTTGCATGACTTATATGAAGCCAGATATTAATTCTATATCTGCTTCTCTCTAAATAATTTTATTTCTAAATATGTGATTTAATTTAAGATTTTTTTCTTTTTACTTCTTTTTTAATATTTATTTATTCTCTTTTGTTGCCATTTTTGATTCCTTGTTTTAGTTATTTTTGTTGTTATTGATGTCATTGTTATTGGATAGGACAGAGAGAGACATGGAGAGGGAAGAGACAGAAAGAGAGGGGGAGAGAAAGACAGACACCTGCAGACTTGCTTCACCACCTGTGAAGCCACTGCCCTGCAGGTAGAGAGCCGTGGGCTCAAACGAGGATCCTTGTGCCAGGCCTTGTGTTTCACACTACGTGCACTTAAACAGCTGCTCCACTGCCCAACTTCCAAGATTTATTTTTTCACTTTGGCTTTTCTGAAATTTGAAAATGCTGAACCTTGGTATAGGTTTTGGAGTATTTATCCTGATAAATTTTTCTCTGTGATTTCCGGAATGTGGTTTGGTATTTGATATTAACATGGGCCAATTCTTTTTGTTTGTTTATTTCATATTGGAGGATTAATATTTTTAATTAATTTTTATTTATAAAAAGGAAACATTGAATAAACCATAGGATAAGAGGGGCACAACTTCACACAATTCCCACGAGAACTCTGTACCCCATGCCCTCCTCTGATAGCTTTCCTGTTCTTTAACCCTCTATGGAAGTGAGTCAGCTATGTAGGTGACCCTATAGTGATTATTTTCAATGTGTTTAGTTTTTTACTAGTCAGAAATCACAGAACATGTTCTTCTTGTGTTCTACAGGAATTTTCAGTATGCCTTTATCTTTCTGATTTATTTTCAACTTGGTGAGTCCCTTACTCAAGAGAAAAATCTTGGGGGCTGGGTGGCCATGCTCCTGGTTGAGTGCATAAATGATCGTGTTCAAGGACCTGATTTGGGGGCTTCACACCCACCTCAGGAGGGAAGCTTCATAAATGGTGAGGCAAGTGCGACAGGTATTCTCTCTGTGTGTGTCTCTCCTTCTCTGTTCTCACTGTTGCTTCTCAATTTCTCTCTGCCATAACAAAAATAAAGAGGGCAAAATAAAAGCAAAAATCGTCATTCAGGAGAGTGGATTTCTCATGCACACTGACCCCCAACAATAATGTTAGTGGTAAAGAGACAGAAAGTGAGGACTTTTAAATATTTCATGTATGGTTGAGGATTTAGGTTTAATGTATTGCATAAGGGGTTCATTTAATTGTATTGTATTGTATTGTATTGTATTGTATTGTATTGTATTGTATTGTATTGTATTGTATTGTATTTAAAATCTCCTGTCAGTACCTGGACTCCAATGTCCTAGGTTGCCACTTTTTTTTTCCCATATAGAGACAAAGACAAACTAGCAAAGAGGGAGAGAGCCAAATAGACCATGGAACAGAGGCTTCTTCCAATCCAGTGGGCCCCAAGTTAAAGTCAGGTCACCAGATGGCAAAGCAGGGCACTAGCCCATTAACCATTCTGGCAAGCTTCTAAGAAGTGAACACACACCTGGAAACTTCTTATTTAGGTTCACATCCATTTAAGATTATCATAGACAGTATCTTTCATTCTTTTTGTCTCTGATAACCTTGCTCTTCTTGCTCATAATACAGCAGAAGAAGACACATCCTTATGCTTAAACTACATCTGATAATGATGTAGCTGAAGCCTTTTATTTTATCTCTATGTTAGAATCAAGTAGTTTTCCTAATCATGTATGTTAATAAAATGTTTATATACAAACTGGGTTAATTATGTATCACATATAGACAGTCCTTCAGTTTTTCAAATCTGAAAATCTTTGATTATTTTAATAAATATTTTTCATGAAGGAAATGGGTGGTGGTGGCAAGACAGAAAGTGGAGGAACAGAAAGAGTAAGAGGAGGGGATCCGTAAATCAATCAATGTCATTCATCACATCAATAAAAGCAAAGCCAAAAACCACATGATTATCTCAATAGATGCAGAGAAAGCCTTTGACAAAATCCAACACCCATTCATGTTCAAAACTCTACAGAAAATGGGAATAGATGGGAAATTCCTCAAGATAGTGGAGTCTATATATAGCAAACCTACAGCCAACATCATACTCAATGGAGAGAAGCTGAAAGCATTCCCCCTCAGATCGGGGACTAGACAGGGCTGTCCACTGTCACCGTTACTCTTCAACATAGTATTGGAAGTTCTTGCCATAGCAATCAGGCAAGAGAAATAAATCAAAGGGATACAGATTGGAAGGGAAGAAGTCAAGCTCTCACTATTTGCAGATGATATGATAGTATACATAGAAAGACCTAAAGAATCCAGTAGAAAATTACTGGAAGTTGTTAGGCAATATAGCAAGGTATCAGGCTACAAAATCAATGTACAAAAATCAGTGGAATTTCTTTATGCAAACACTAAATCTGAAGAAGAAGACATACAGAAATCACTCCCATTTACTGTTTCATCAAAATCAATCAAATACCTAGGAATAAAGTTGACCAAAGAAGTGAAAGACTTGTATACTGAAAACTATGAGTCGCTACTCAAGGAGATAGAAACGGATACCAAGAAATGGAAAGATATCCCATGCTCATGGATTGGAAGAATAAATATCATCAAAATTAATATTCTCCCCAGAACCATATACAAATTTAATGCAATACCCATCAAAGTTCCACCAGGCTTCTTTAAGAGAATAGAACAAACACTACAATCATTTATCTGGAACCTGAAAACACCTAGAATTGCCAAAACCATCTTAAGGAAAAGAAACAGAAATGGAGGCATCACACTCCCAGACCTTAAACTATATTATAAAGCCATCATCATCAAAACAGCATGGTACTGGAACAAAAATAGGCATACAGACCAGTGGAACAGAATTGAAAGCCCAGAAGTAAATCCCAACACCTATGGGCATCTAATCTTTGATAAGGGGGCCCAAAGGATTAAATGGAAAAAGGAGGCTCTCTTCAATAAATGGTGCTGGGAAAACTGGGTTGAAACATGCAGAAGAATGAAATTGATGGTTCAATTTTATCTCACCAGAAACAAAAATCAACTCCAAATGGATCAAAGACCTAGATGTCAGACCAGAAACAATCAAATACTTAGAGGAAAACAATGGTAAAACACTTTCCCACCTACACCTCAAGGACATCTTTGATGAATCAAACCCAATTGCAAGGAAGACCAAAGCAGAAACAAACCAATGGGACTACATCAAATTGAAAAGCTTCTGCACATCCAAAGAAACTATTAAACAAACAGAGAGACCCCTCACAGAATGGGAGAAGATCTTCACATGCCAGACATCAGACAAGAAACTAATCACCAAAATATATAAAGAGCTCAGCAAACTTAGCAGCAAAAAAGCAAATGACCCCATCCAAAAATGGGCAGAGGAAATGAACAAAACATTCACCACAGAGGAGATCCAAAAGGCTAACAAACATATGAAAAACTGCTCTAGGTCACTGATTATCAGAGAAATGCAAATCAAGACAACACTAAGATACCACCTCACTCCTGTAAGAATGGCATACATCAAAAAGGACAGCAGCAACAAATGCTGGAGAGGATGTGGGGACAGAGGAACCCTTTTACATTGCTGGTGGGAATGTAAATTGGTACAGCCTCTGTGGAGAGCAGTCTGGAAAACTCTCAGAAGGCTAGACATGGACCTTCCATATGATCCAATAATTCCTCTCCTGGGGTTATACCCCAAGGACTCCATAACACCCAACCAAAAAGAGGTGTGTACTCCTATGTTCATAGCAGCACAATTCATAATAGCTAAAACCTGGAAGTAACCCAGGTGCCCAACACCAGATGAGTGGCTGAGAAAGCTGTGGTATAGATACACAATGGAATACTATGCAGCTATCAAGAACAATGAACCCACCTTCTCTGACCCATCTTGGACAGAGCTAGAAGGAATTATGTTAAGTGAACTAAGTCAGAAAGATACAGATGAGTATGGGATGATCCCACTCATCAACAGAAGCTGACTAAGAAGATCTGAAAGGGAAACTAAAAGCAGGACCTGATCAAATTGTAAGTAGGGCACCAAAGTAAAAACCCAGTGGTGAGGGGTAGGCATGTAGCTTCCTGGGCCAGTGGGGGGTGGGAGTGGGCGGGAGGGATGGGTCACAGTCCTTTGGTGGTGGGAATGGTGTTTATGTACACTCCTAGCAAAATGTAGACATATAAATCAGTAGCTAATTAATATGAGAGGGGGAAATCAATTGTATGTCTCAAAGTTTCTCAAAAGACAAACTGAATCTTTTTAATATATAGGCTATGTATTTGATATGCGGACTCTCTCAAAAGCCTAGACCAAGTAGATTAGAAGCTTCCAATAGCACAGCTATATACAAGATACTGGGTACTGTCCAGCAAACCATAACAAAGGGACTTTTCAAAGTTAACCCAATTAACAAATAATGTGATGATAATATTAACTATTGATTGTCTTTTTGAACCCTAAGACAGCAGGAACCTCACATCTTCACTATAGAGCCCCTACTTCCCCCAGTCCTGGAACCCTTGGATAGGGCCCACTTTCCCGTATGTACCTCCCAATCCAAACCAAATAACATTGCATCTGCCGATTACAACCTAACCAAAGCAACGATTGCTACCTCAACATGCTTTACCTCAGAATGTATCCAGAGACTTCACGTGTGGAATAACAACCCTTCAGCTTCATTACTCGGCTGAGACCTTTCCTTTAATAGTACACTCTAATTTCATCTCAGGTAGTTCACTTTCTAACAAAGTCCCATAACCTAGATATACACCAGTTTCTGTGAGAGAGAGCTTATGTGCACACGTATCCATAAACTACTGCAAAATATATACCTGAAAGCAGGACTACACTAGAGTTTGCAGTGAGTACCTCCCTAACACTTCCTCTCCACTATTCCAAGCTTGGGATCCATGATTGCTCAACAAATTGTTTGGCTTCATATGTTAACTCTCTTTTCAATCACCAGGTTCCAGATGCCACCAGGATGCTGGCTAGGCTTCCCTGGATTGAAGACCCCACCAATGTGTCCTGGAGCTCAGCTTCCCCAGAGTCACACCCTACTAGGGAAAGAGAGAGGCAGACTGGGGGTATGGACCGACCAGTCAACGCCCATGTTCAGCGGGGAAGCAATTACAGAAGCTAGACCTTCTACCTTCTGCAACCCTCAACGACCCTGGGTCCATGCTCCCAGAGGGATAGAGAATGGGAAAGCTACCATGGGAGGGGGTGGGTTATGGGGATTGGGTGTTGGGAATTGTGTGGAGTTGTACCCCTCCTACCTTATGCTTTTGTTCACTAATCCTTTCTTAAATAAAAAATTAAAAAAAAAAAAAAGAGGAGGGGATGGGGCGTGGGGAGGATGAAGAGGGACCTGTGACATCACTCTGCCACATGTGATGCTGTGGACTGAACTTAGGAAACTTGCTTGAAATTCCAACCCTTAATCCCCTATACCACCTCCAGACCTCCTTGTTTTCCTATTGCTTTATAAGCTTCCCCTAAAGAAAATAGAGATATTACGTGTGTTAGCTTTTATTTTCTAATTATCTTTATTTATTTATTGATAGAAACAGACAGAAACAGAGAGGAAGGGTGAGATAGTGAGATACCTGCAGCCCTGTTTCACTACTTGTGAAGCTTTCCCCCTACACATGGGGGCTGGTGGCTTGAACCCAGGTTCTTACACTTTGTACCAGGTGTACTCATCCAGCTTCTCCACCACCCACACCAGGTTTGCTTTAGGACCTACCATTTTAATAATTCTTTTATATTTGCCCTATATATCTCCCTTTCCAATGGATTTATTTTGTTTTATTATTTCTCTAGTCTCATTAGGTGTTTGTCTGTGTGTGTGTGTGTGTGTGTGTGTGTGTGTGTGTGTGTGTGTGTGTGTGTGTGTGTGTGACATACTCTAGAAGTACTTGTTAGGCTTATGGCATTTCACTTTAACTTTCTACTGTTTACATGAAGTAATATACCACATGATAAAATAAGAATCTTATTCCAATATAATTTTATTTCCTCATATATTTGTTTTCCTAAACTGTCTGTATCAAATTCTGTAAAAAAACAGAAAGTACTACAAAGATTTCTCCCTTAAGTAGTCATTTTTGCTTTCTATGTTAATGGGAAATAGAATTCAAACTCATGCCTAGGAGTGAGTCATGTGCTCTTATGCTGAACTCCCACCTTAACTTAACTTTAAGCATAATTTCAAAAATATATATTAACATCAGAGAAAGATGGATGCAGTATAAGAAGCAGAGCATCAGTCTGTCACATGTAATACTAGGATTGAACTCAGAACCTGCTTTCATATCCAGTGTTGTAAGCATGCCGTCAACTTCCATTCTCCCTCAGTTGTGGTTTTCCTTTCTTTTTCTTTTCTCTTTTTCTTTTTTTCCTTTTTTTTTTTTTGTGTGTGTGTGATTGCTTCACTGCTCCATATGGTCATTGGCAGGCTTATCAATACCCCTAGCCTGCTTTTTTCTTTCTATTTATTTACTTATTTATTTTCCCCTTTGTTGCCCTAGTTTTTGTTGTTGTTGTTGTTGTTATTGTTGTTGTTATTGATGTCATCGTTGTTAGATAGGACAGAGACATGGAGTGAGGAGGGGAAGACCGAGAGGGAGAGAGAAAGATAGACACCTACAGACCTGATTCACCACCTATGAAGCAACTCCCCTCAGGTGGGGAGCCGGGGGCTCGAACCAGGATCCTTATGCCGGTCCTTATGCTACAGCACCATGTGCGCTTAATCCACTGTGCTAATGCCGACTTTCAGTTGTGGTTTTCTTCTTTCTTTTCTTTTTTTTTATTTCTTTGTTTATTGGATAGAGACAACCAGAAATCAAGAGGAAGGGGCAGTGATAGAAAGGGAGAAAGACAGAGAAACACCTGCATCCCTGCTTCACCGCTCATAAAGCTTTCCCTCTGAAAGTGGGGACAGGGGGCTGGAACTGGCTTCCTGTGCATTGTAACATGTGCGCTCAGCCAGGTGCCCCATCACCCTGCCCCCAGTTGTAGTTTTCTATCAGAGAGAATGAAAGACGCCAAAACCTAAGCATGACTCCATGAATTCCATGATTTTGTCTGTGCTGGTTTCAACTGTGGCCCCAGCTCTCAGACACAAAGCTTGGAGCATTCAGGCACATGCTCTGGCTTCTGGTGGTGCTGGGGATTGAGCCTGGAAACTCAGGCCCTCAGGCATGAAAGTCATTTGCATAAACATGATGCTCTCTCTCCAGCCCAGGTTCACTTCTCTTTCAAAGAGATTAAGAAAAAGAGGAGATTGGTGGTGGGAATTGTGTTGGAGTTGTACCTTTCTTATACTATGGTTTGGTCAATGTTTCTTTTTTTTTTTTAATTTTTTATTTAAGAAAGGATTAATGAACAAAAACATGAGGTAGGAGGGGTACAACTCCACACAATTCCCACCACCCAATCCCCATAGCCCACCCCCTCCCATGATAGCTTTCCCATTCCCTAGCCCTCTGGGAGCATGGACCCAGGGTCATTGAGGGTTGCAGAAGGTAGAAGGTCTGGCTTCTGTAATTGCTTCCCCGCTGAACATGGGCGTTGACTGGTCGGTCCATACTCCCAGTCTGCCTCTCTCTTTCCCTAGTAAGGTGTGTCTCTGGGGAAGCTGAGCTCCAGGACACATTAGTGGGGTCTTCAATCCAGGGAAGCCTGGCCAGCATCCTGGTGGCATCTGGAACCTGGTGATTGAAAAGAGAGTTAACATATGAAGCCAAACAATTTGTTGAGCAATCATGGATCCCAAGCTTGGGATAGTGGAGAGGAAGTGTTAGGGAGGTACTCACTGCATTTCTTTTTTATAAATAAAATTTTAAAAAAAGAAAAAGAAGAGATTGCTCAATTTCTTCCTGTTTTCATCCATTATCATGACATTAATCACAAATTGGCTTTGAAATTATTTTTCTTAGTACCATATTCAGTCAACCAGAAGGGAAAAAAAGGTTGTATTCTAGCCTGAAGAAAATAATTTTTATAAGGCTTTGCTTGAAAAAAACGTTTTTCCTATTTTGAAGAAAATATTAATTTAACAGAAGGATTGATAATGTAATCTTTATATTTTAGACCTGTGATCCCATTCCTTTTTGGTTTATAAAATTCCACGGACAAAGAGTTGACTCCCTAGCAGTGAGGGTACCCGCATTGCTTGCAATGCCCAGCTGACCGCTCACTACATGGAGAAGAGCTATGGCACTGATGGCACTGGGCACTCCCTGGAGCTGTGATCTCACTCTTTTATAGATTATGTTTTCTGAATTACTCTTATCTTAGAATTAATTAGTTGGGTTTTGGGGTCGGTGGCAAAGCACCTGGTGGAGTGCATATGTTACAATGCGTAAGGACCTGGGTTCCACTACTCAGTCCCCTCCTGCAGAGGGAAAGCTTCACAAGTGGTGAAGCAGTGATGCAGGTGTGTCTCTCTGTCTCTCACCCTCTCTATCCCTTCCTCCCCTTTCGATTTCTGACTGTCTCTATCCAATCAATAAATAAATATAATAATTTTTTAATTTGTTGGGTATTTTGCCACCTTTTTCATTGAAAGTGAAAAAATATGTATTTGCATACTTAAAGAGCTAATAAAAATATCAACACACAGTATATAGACATCAAGAATGAGAAGTAAGAAAAATAACATTTCCTAGGATTTTCACTGAAATGTCTACAGAGAAAGTCTGATACTCAGTTTGATATAGGAAGAAAAAAGAAAAGAATAAGGAAGGAAAAATATATGGCTCTGGAAATTGAAAAATACTAGCGGTGGGAATCCACAGTAATAATCCTGGGAAAACTTAATTCTGAATCCCTTCATCTCCCCCCCTTTTCTCCCTCTCTCTCCATATATCTCTATCCCTTTCTATCTTATCTCATTAGTATATATTTAAATAAAGTGAAAATTTCCAGAACTCTTCCAAAAAATGACTTTTGATTATTGTAATATTCATATTCTATATACAATTAAGAACATGGGCTTCATTTTAGACAATAATGAGTATATTCCCTATAGTTCCCTTGTATAGGTTCACTGGGAGAACACAACACTTCCAAGAGTGAGGTTATGAGTCCAGTCCTCAGTACCTCACGTCCTGAATTCTGAGTCTCCCTATCCATCTTCCACTCTTTCTCCCTCCCTTCTGTAATTAAATCTTTAAATAAAGTTGAGAGCTACACATCCATCTAACATAGATCTATATTAAAACTCATCTTAATACTTTTGTTACTTAAAAAGAAAAATAAAATGCAAATGTCTAACTCACAGGAGTTTAGAGGCATATGCATTGGGAAAAGCTGAATAATAGTTTAAGTACAATTATACAGACATAGAGGCTCTCTAGCTAGCCAGTATGGAGGCCATGGTTTGTGATGACTTTGAATAGCTTGAAATACTTGAATTGTCTGGATAGTGGCCTCTGGGAGGTTAGCAAAGAAAGACAGATGTAGTTGCAGCCTTGTCTTTCTAGCAGTGTTTGTTTGTTTTGTTTTTGTTAGATTTTTGTTGTTGTTGTTCTTTAAATGAGGGACTCTTCCAAGTATAGCTTTTAGATTTTTCAATATGGATAGACTGAGTTTCCAATAAATTGAATTCTGGCTCTTGTTTAATTGATTCTCCTAAATTCACTCAAATCCCACGTTTCAAAAATAAGAAGGACACACCAAGTTGTATGTGGAAGCAAATGACACTGACTGAGGAAACCTGGATATAAAAAATGATCAGGTGTACGGAACTACTTTGAAAGATCTCTAGGCCACTCTGAAGACTGAAAGACTGTAAGAAGAGCTCATTTGGATCAAGCTAGACATTCTGGGAAGAAAACAAATTGTCCACACAGGTTCATTGTTTCTGTTGTCCTAATAAAAGTGGTGTTCAGGGGCACTGAGGGGATTAAGGCTTTCATCTGTTGTTGGGCACCTGGATTGCTTCCAGGTTTGAGCTATTACAAATTGTGCTGCTATGAACATAGCTACATGTATCTTTTTAGATGGCTTTGATTGAATCCTTAGGATATAGTCCTAAGAGAGGAAATACTGGGTCATAAGGAAAGTCAGCTTCAAGACCGGCTAAGGTTCTCCAGACTGCTCTCCACAAGGGTTCAACCAATTTACCTTCCCTACAGCAGGGCTGGGGGTTTTCTTTTGTGCCCACAACCTCTCCAGCATTTGTTGATGCTGTGGATTTTTGATATATGAGCTTCTCACAGGGATAAGGTGGTATTTCATTGTTATCTTTATTTGCATTTCTCTGACAATCAGTGATCTGGAGCAAATTTTCATATGTCTGTTGGCCTTTTGTCGTTCTTCTGTTGTGAATTATCTGATGTTATGCTCCCTCCACATTTGGATTGGGTCATTTGCTATTTAGAAGCTGACATTAATGAACTCTTTATATATTTTGGTTAGTAGCCTCTTGTCTGATGTATGGCTTGTAAAGATCTTTGCTCACCCAGGGAGAGGTCTCTTTGTTTGGGGGATGGTTTCATTTGCTGTGCAAAAGCTTTTCAATTGGATGCAGTCCCATTGATTTGCTTTTGAGTTTGTCTTCCTTGCAATTGGGTTTGAATTATCACAGATGCCCTTGAGGTTTAGATGGCAAGTGGTCTGCCAATAGTTTCCTTTAACTATTTGATATTTTCTGCTCACCATCCAGGGCCGTGATTCATTTGGAATTGATTTTTGTTTCTGGTGAGATAAAGTGGTTCAGTTTCATTCTGCATATTTCAACCCAGTTAAGGCAACACTGAGATTATGTAGATCTCTCTCTCTCTCTCTTATCTATGCTGATTGCACTTTTATTCAACAAGAAGAAACTGTGCTCTAAGTGCCTTCATGAAGACTCAGTCTGATCATCAGGCCAAAATGTCATGGCATGGGAAAAATAACACAGACACACAACAGCACATTGTCCATCTCAGCTATAGATAATATCAAATTAACCTTGAGTTTATCATTTAAGTGGGAACATGTGTATTGGTCTCAGGTAATGAATAACATGTTGATTCCCTGACATAGACATTTTAAGCTTATATATCATCTCTGTTTATCAAATTCAAATGATTGTAGCATTGGACCAACTATACCTGGGCACCTGAGACGTGACAGGAAAGGTCTTTGTGCCTTCAGGATTGTGGTGTGGAGAAGCATCATGAAGACTGCCCTAGAAGCTGATGGTCTCATAAGGGGTTACGGCAGGCCACCTGCACAAGGTCCTCAGGTGTCTAAGCCCACAAGATTGTGTAGATCTCCATAGCTGTAGGGAGACCTAATCATATCATATACTATCCCAGAAAATATTGTGTTTAGGGGCATTGAGGGGATTAAGGAGAAATGCAAAGGTGTATTATGTAAATCTCCTTAGCTCTAGGGAGGCCTGATCCCATAAAGGGGAATGAATCCCTCCCACAACCAAGGTCATAATCCTCTCAATCTCAAACCAGCCACTCACACACCCTGATGCTGAGCCAATAGCTACTGAAGGTGGGTGTCAAGCTCCACCCACTGGTTACCCATAAATACTCTGGTGACATCCAAAGAGAGCACACTTCAGTTCCAGACTGCTGCATCACTCCAGCCTGTGAACACAGCTCAGGAGTCTGCCAGAGACCTGCCTTGAAGAGAGAAGAGTCACCAGCACAGGTAAGGAGGCTGTGGGAACTTGGGGTGCCCATCATTTCCCCAGGACTCTAGGGTGTCCAGGGTGTAAATTCCCATGGGAGATTTCATGTACCAAAGCTCATTTGTTTTCCTCAGACCTGGTCCCATCTTGTGTAGTTGATGTGGGTGGAAATGGCTCCAGGGTGTAGATTAGTGTGGAAGATTTCACTTAGCCTCTGAGGATCAAGTACCAGAGCTCATTTACTTTCCTCAGACCTAGTCCCATCTTGTGTAGTTGGTATGTGCATAGATGGCTTGGGAGGAGAAGAGACGCTTCATTGATTCCCTCAAGTGGAGATTGAGCAGGCTGAAACAAACTCAAAGTCTTTTTATATCTTTGATCTCTCTCCTTCAGGTGCAGTGGCTACTTTGGAGGACTGACTGCCTGCAATCAAATCCCTAAACTGAACTTAACATTCTAGCAGCTATCTGAGGCAGCAAACTAACTGAAACAGAGCTTCAGATGTTGAGTAGAAATCTTGGCCACCAACTTCTGTACTTGGGGCCACTGTGCTTATAGTTCAGTAGTAGCTGTGCCCCCATCACAGGGGTGCTGAGCAAAGAGGCCTGATGCTGCCTCTTGCTACTCAAGTGAAACCTCAGACCCAAAGTTGCTGAAGAAAAGCAGCGTGTCCTTCTCACCCAATGGAGGCATCTGGAGTCCTGTCAGCCATGCAAGCAGAGTTCAACTGCCCCATCTGCTTGACCTGCATGAGAGAACCTGCCACCATTGAGTGTGGGCACAACTTCTGTTATTCCTGCATCCAACAGTGCTGGGAGGGTCCTCAGGATACTTTCTCTTGCCCTGTGTGCCGGCACCTATGTCAGAAGAGGCACTGGACTGCCAACAGGAAGCTGGCAAATATAGTGGATTTCATTCAGCTCATGGACAACGGAAGCAAGGAGGTGAGTCCACAAGAGGAGAGCCTGTGTGAGAGGCACAGCCAGGTGCTGAGTCTCTTCTGTGAGGATGACTTGGAGGTGCTCTGTCCTGACTGTGTTGAGCCCCATGACCAACAGAGACACCATGTAAGGTCTCTGGAGGAGGCTGCTTCTTATTACAGACACAAGACAAATGATTCCATCACACTCTTGAGAGAGGACTTACGGAAATTACAGAAAGTGGAAGAGAGGGAAGACAGAAAGTTCCAGGACCTGAGAGACCAAATACTTAAACACGAGTCCAAGTTAGACTCTGGTATAGAGAACTTGAAAGAATTTGTGGACAGACAGCAAGAAGCAGCTCTATCCAGACTAGCTCAAGAAGAGAAAGACCTTCTGCAGAGAATTAAGATAAATATCACTGACTTTAAAGACCACATCTGCACCACCAAGGCTCAGCTCCAGGAAGTTTCAGAGAGGAGTGTGATGCCAGACATGAAGCTTCTGAGTGAGGTCAAGAAGATTCATCATATCTATGAGAGCGAGAGGTCCCAGCTGTGTGCTTCTCCCAGCTACGGAGGGAGTTATATCATCTGCCTCCACTGGAATCAGCCCTGGAGAAGATTCAACAGAAATTCCGAGCAGAGGTGACCCTCGATCCACATACCGCAGATCCCCATCTGTGCGTGTCCAAGGACAAGCGATCTGTGACACTGAGGAAGAGAAGGAGTAAAGTTCTCCAGAGAGAGCAGAGGATTCCCTTTGATCTGGAAGTCCTGGGCTCCCAAGAATTCCATGCTGGCCGCCATTACTGGGAGGTGCAGGTGAATGACAAGCCCAGCTGGGCCATAGGGCTGTGTAGCCACTCCCCGTCCAGCAGGGGGCAGCAGCAGCCAAGGTCTGGTCAGAACAGGCGCTGGACCATTCACCTACAAGATGGAGACTATGTGGCAGGAGGTGCCCGTCCTGTTGTTCTGACTTTGAAGAGAAAGCCCAGAGGCATTGGAGTTTACCTGGACTGGGAGCTGGGGCAGATTTCCTTCTACAACTTGAGTGACAACTCCCACCTCCATTCTTTCCAGGAGACATTTTCCCACTCACTGAAGCCTTATTTCTGTGTGGGACCAGATTCCATTCCTCTCTCCCTCTGTGGACTAGCTGATCTTTAGAATGCTGTACTATGGGTTTCGATTCTTGTTCTGAATTGTTTAAATGTCTCTTCTAGAAAAACTGCCTGTATGAAAACTTACAACTCTGTACAGGAAAATTGCTCATGCTGAAACCTACATTCAATCACATCATGCTTAGTGCTAATAAAAATTAAAATTTATGTGTTATGCATGTACAAACTATTGCATTTTACTGTGGACTGTAAACCCTTTATCCTCCAATCAATAAATAAAAAAACAATTAAAATTCATGTAATTATGCAGTAAATTTTTGTTGTTCTTTTTAACTTCCTTTTTTTTAAATAAAAAAACTATTTATTAATGAGGTAGATAGGAGGAGAGAGAGAAAGAACCAGCCATCCCTCTGGTACATGTGATGCCGGGTATTGAACTCTGGACATCATACTTTTGAATCCAAAGCTTTATTGACTGCACCACATCCTGTACCACAGTTTTCCCTTTTCTTCATTGTGACTAGTGCTGTATGTAAACTTTTATAACAATGAGGTGCTTAGAGCCTTTCAGCAGGCAAAGTGGAGAAACCCCTTGCCTCATCAGCACTGTCTCCTGAGTTTGGGCCCCACCATTGCTTGGATGAGTCTGGTTCTCCAGTTTCATCTCCCTTAGTGAATAAAATAAAATGGAAGGGAAAGAAATTGAAGTTATTTTAGTTATGCTCGGATGTGAGTATGAAAAATTGCAATTCCAAGATTCGACTTCCGGAGGCGGAGCTACGAGCAGCAGATCGCATTCTCTCCTCTCCTCTCCTCTCCTCTCCTCTCCTCTCCTCTCCTCTCCCGAATCAACAAGGAATACCAAAGGAGACTACCCGGACCGAAACAAGACAGGACTAGAATGACCACAGGAACCCAGTAAATCACCCGTGAGTACAAACACGCGTGGCTGGTGACAGAGAGGAGAGCGGGGCCTAAGGAGAGATTAAGTGACTGCTAACATTCAGCAGTTTATCAGTGGAGACACCACCTCCAGCCTGCTCCACCAACAAGGGGACAGCTGAAGGGAGGAAAGGACTCCCCAGAGACTCACCAAGTGCAACTCTGAGTCTCCATTGCTACTACCCTCAGAATCTGGAGCAGCAACAGGGAGGGACACCAGGGTACAGAGATCCAACCCGGAAACTCAAGAGAAGACCTATGCCTCCTTGGCATAGCTGAGGGGCTGTGAAAGTCTCTTTGCATAACCACTGGATTATCTCTGCCACACCCTGCTTTATCTCTTGGTCAGGAGACAGTGATTAAGCGAAGAAGCCTATTGATAGTTTAAAAGCCCTCAGGCACCCATAGCCTAGAGGGAAGAAAAAAAAAGAGGTTTTTACACCACTGTGCTCCAACTCAGGGATTGAAAAAAAACTGTTAACTTACACCACGGTAAACCCTTTAATTAAATTACTTAGACACAAGTCAATCCAGGCAATAGTGATCAATAATTTGAAAAGTACTGATAAAGGGAACTCATAACATCATATATAAAATGGTTAAAACAACAAGAAAAAATATTGGAGACTCGAACCAGGACAAGAGTCCAGCTAAAAGTCCTCAAGAGGGTGAAGCACAAAACAACGAGTTCAACATCCAAACATTAGCTAAGGAAATAATAACAGGAGTGAGTAAAGAATTTGAAAAAATTGTAATCAGAAATGCAGGAACAACAAATGAGACTATGGAAGAAAATTCTAAAAATCTCATGGTTATTAGAGAGCTGAAAGCTGAAATCTATGAGCTAAGAAGGCAACTAGCTGAACAAGCTAAAACAGTATCAGAGCAGGGCAACAAAATAGATGAACTCCAGAAAGCAGTAGAGGGCAGAGAGAATAGAATCTATGAGGCTGAAGACAGAATTAGCAAGATTGAGGATGAATTAGAGACAACTAAAGAAGAAGTAAGAGATCTCAAAAAGAGATTAAGAGATACTGAAAACAACAACAGAGTCCTATGGGATGACTTCAAAAGAAACAATATACGCATTATTGGCTTACCAGAGGAAGAAAGAGAAGGAGAGGAAGAAAGCATTCTCCAGGCCATAAGAGCTGAAAATTTCTCTAGTCTAGACAACACCAAAGACATAAAGATTCAAGAAGCCCAGAGGGTTCCAAACAGAATAAACCCAGACCTAGAGACACCAATACATAACATACTAAGAATGGAAAGGAATAAGGATAAAGAAAGGATCCTCAAGGCTGTAAGAGAAAAACAAAGAGTCACCTACAGAGGAAAACCCATAAGATTAGCAGCAGACTTCTCCATACAAACACTACAGGCCAGAAGAGAATGGCAAGATATTTATCGAGTGCTCAATGAGAAAGGCTTTCAGCCAAGAATACTATATCCTGCTAGATTGTCATTCAGACTAGATGGAAGCATCAAAACCTTCTCAGACAAGCAACAGTTGAAGGAAGCAACAATCACCAAGGCTTCCCCGAAAGAAGTTCTGAAAGGTCTCCTATAAACAACCAGACCACCACAAATAGGACATATATCAAAACACTCTAAAACTCTACAAGAATGGCGTTAAAATATCTTCAATCTTTGATATCAATAAATGTCAATGGCCTGAATTCACCTATGAAAAGACACAGAGTAGGAAGATTGATCAGAAAACACAACCCAACAATATGTTGTCTACAGGAAACTCACCTAACGCAACAAGACAAACACAGACTTAAAGTGAAAGGATGAAAAACTATCATTCAGGCCAATGGCCCACAAAAAAGGGCAGGAATTGCTATTCTCATATCTGACATGATAGACTTTAAAATAGATAAGATTAAAAAAGAAAGGAATGGACACTACTTAATGCTCAGAGGATCAGTCAATCAAGAGGACTTAACAATTATTAATGTCTATGCACCCAATGGGAAGCCGTCTAAATACATCAAACTTCAACTGAAAGAGCTACAGCAATATATTAACAGTAACACAATCAAGTAGGGGACTTCAACACCCCACTATCTCAACTTGACAGATCATCCAGGAAGAAAATCAGTAAAGACATAAGGGAGCTAAATGAAGAGATAGATAAACTAGAACTATTGGACATTTTCAGAGTCATTCATACCAAGACTGGAATACACATTTTACTCAAATCCACATGGATCATTGTCAAGGATAGACCATATGTTAGGCCACAAAGACAGCATCAGCCAATTCAAGAGCATTGAAATCATCCCAAGCATCTTCTCAGACCACAGTGGAATTAAAATAACACTTAACAATCAACAAAAGATTAGTAACAGTCCCAAAATGTGGAAGCTCAACAGTACACTTCTTAACAACTTCTGGGTCAAAGAGGAAATCTAGGAAGAAATAAAATGTTTCGAGAGTTCAATGAAAATGAGGACACAAGCTATCAAAATATTTGGGACACAGCTAAAGCAGTCCTAAGAGGGAAGTTCATAGCTATACAAGCACACATTAGGAAACAAGAAAAGGCACAAATAAACAGCCTGATTGCACATCTCAAAGACCTAGAAGAAGAACAACAAAGGAATCCTAAAGCAACCAGAAGGACAGAAATTACTAAAGTTAGGGCAGAAATAAATAACATTGAGAATGGGAAAACCATACAAAAGATCAATGAAAGTAAATGTTGGTTCTTCGAAAGAGTAAACAAAATTGACAAAACTTTAGCCAGACTCAAAAAAGGGAGAAGACCCAAATAAATCGGATAGTAAATGAAAGAGGAGAAATCACAACAGACACTGCAGAAATTCAACATATCATGCGAGGCTTCTATGAACAACTATATGCCACCAAGCTAGAGAACCTGGAAGAAATGAATGATTTCCTAGATACCTACCAACTTCCAAAACTAAGTAAAGAGGAAGTGGATAACATGAACAGGCCCATCACAGCTAATGAAATTGAAACAGTTATCAAAAATCTTCCCAAAAATAAAAGTCCTGGACCAGATCGTTTTACAAATGAATTCTACAAAACTTTCAAAGAAGAACTAATACCACTACTTTTAAAAGTCTTCCAGAAGATTGAAGAGACTGGAATACTCCCTGCCAGCTTCTATGAAGCCAACATCACCCTGATACCAAAAGCAGACAGGAACAAAACCAAAAAAGAATACTACAGACCAATATGTCTGATGAACATAGATGCGAAAATATTGAACAAAATTCTAGCCAACCGGATACAGCAGTATATCAAAAAGATTGTTCATCATGACCAAGTGGGGTTTATCCCAGGCATGCAAGGTTGGTTTAATATATGTAAATCAATCAATGTGCTCCACCACATCAACAAAAGCAAGACCAAAAACCACATGGTCATATCAATAGATGCAGAGAAAGCCTTTGACAAAATACAACATCCCTTTATGATCAAAACACTACAAAAAATGGGAATAGATGGAAAATTCCTGAAGATAGTGGAGTCTATATATAGCAAACCTACAGCCAACATCATACTCAATGTTGAAAAACTGGAAGCATTTCCCCTCAGATCAGGTACTAGACAGGGCTGCCCACTATCACCATTACTATTCAACATAGTGTTGGAAGTTCTTGCCATACCAATCAGGCAGGAGCAAGGAATTAAAGGCATACAGACTGGAAGAGAAGAAGTCAAACTCTCCTTATTTGCAGATAACATGATAGTATACATGGAAAAACCTAAGGAATCCAGCAAGAAGCTTTTGGAAATCATCAGGCAATATAGTAATGTGTCAGGCTATAAAATTAACATTCAAAAGTCAGTGGCACTCCTCTATGCAAACACTAAGTTAGAAGAAATTGAAATGCAGAAATCAGTTCCTTTTTCTATAGCAACAAAAATAATAAAATATCTAGGAGTAAATCTAACCAAAGAAGTGAAAGACTTGTATACTGAAAATTATGAGTCACTACAAAAAGAAATTGAAAAAGACACAAAGAAGTGGAAAGATATTCCATGTTCCTGGGTTGGAAGAATTAACATCATCAAAATGAATATATTACCCAGAGCCATCTACAAATTTAATGCTATCCCCATCAAGATCCCAAGCACATTTTTTAGGAGAATAGCAAAAATGCTACAAATGTTTATCTGGAACCAGAAAAGACCTAGAATTGCCAAAACAATCTTGAGAAAAAGAACAGAACCGGAGGCATCACACTGCCAGATCTCAAACTGTATTATAGAGCCATTGTCATCAAAACTGCTTGGTACTGGAACATGAACAGACACACTGACCAGTGGAATAGAATTGAGAGCCCACAAATGAGGCCCCACACGTATGGACATCTAATCTTTGACAAAGGGGCCCAGACTATTATATGGGGAAAGCAGAGTCTCTTCAACAAATGGTGTTGGAAACAATGGGTTGAAACATGCAGAAGAATGAAACTGAATCACTGTATTTCACCAAATACAAAAGTAAATTCCAGGTGGATCAAGGACTTGGATGTTAGACCACAAACTATCAGATACTTAGAGGAAAATATTGGCAGAACTATTTTCCACATAAATTTTAAAGACATTATCAATGAAACGAATCCAATTACAAGGAAGACTAAGGCAAGTATAAACCTATGGGATTACATCAAATTAAAAAGCTTCTTCACAGCAAAAGGAACCACTACCCAAATCAAGAGCCCCCTCACAGAATGGGAGGAGATATTTACATGCCATACATCATATAAGAGTTTAATAACCAACATATATAAAGAGCTAGCCAGACTCAACAACAAGACAACAAATAACCCCATCAAAAATGGGGGGAGGACTTGGACAGAATATTCACCACAGAAGAGATTCAAAAGACTGAGAAACACATGAAAAAATGCTCCAAGTCTCTGATTGTCAGAGAAATGCAAATCAAGACAACAGTGAGATATCACTTCACTCCTGTGAGAATGTCACACATCAGAAAAGGTAACAGCAGCAAATGCTGAAGAGGGTGTGGGGTCAAAGGAACCCTCCTGCACTGCTGGTGGGAATGTCAATTGGTCCAGCCTCTGTGGAGAACAGTCTGGAGAACTCTCAGAAGGCTAGAAATGGACCTACCCTATGACCCTGCAATTCCCCTCCTGGGGATATATCCTAAGGAGCCCAACACATCCATCCAAAAAAATCTGTGTACACATATGTTCTTGGCAGCACAATTTGTAATAGCCAAAACCTGGAAGCAACCCAGGTGTCCAACAACAGATGAGTGGCTGAGCAAGTTGTGGTATATATACACAATGGAATACTACTCAGCTGTAAAAAATGGTGACTTCACCGTTTTCAGCCGATCTTGGATGGACCTTGAAAAAATCACATTGAGTGAAATAAGTCAGAAACAGAAGGATGAATATGGGATGATCTCACTCTCAGGCCTAAGTTGAAAAACAAGATTAGAAAAGAAAACACAAGTCGAACCTGAAATGGAATTGGAGTATTACACCAAAGTAAAAGACTCTGGGGTGGGTGGGTGGCTGGGGAGAATACAGGTCCATGTAAAATGATGAATGAAATAGTGGGGGTTGTATTGTTAAATGGGAATCTGGGGAATGTTATGCATGTAAAAAAAATAAAAAGAAGTAGAAACGCAAAGCAGAAATTGACTGAGTTTGGAGTATGGCACCAAAGTAAGAAAGCAGAAGTATACTAGAGTTTGCAGTGAGTACCCTCTCTAACACTTCCTCTCCACTATTCCAAGCTTTGGGTCCATGATTGCTCAACAATTTGTTTGGCTTTGTATGTTAACTCTCTTTTCAGTCACCAGGTTCCAGATGCCATCAGGATGCTAGCCAGGCTTCCCTGGATTGAAGACCCCACCAATGTGTCCTGGAGCTCAGCTTCCCCAGAGACCCACCCTACTAGGGAAAGAGAGAGGCAGACTGGGAGTATGGACCGACCAGTCAATGCCCATGTTCAGCAGGGAAGCAATTACAGAAGCCAGACCTACTTTCTGCAACCCTCAATGACCCTGGGTCCATGCTCCCAGAGGCATAGAGAATGGGAAAGCTACTGGGGAGGGGGTGGGATATGGAGATTGGGCGGTGGGAATTGTCTGGAGTTGTACCCCTCCTACCCTATGGTTTTGTTAATTAATCCTTTCTTAAATAAAAAATAAAATAAAATAAAATAAATTAATAAATAAATAAAAGTCTTCCAGAAGATTGAAGACACTGGAATACTCCCTGCCAGCTTCTATGAAGCCAACATCACCCTGATACCAAAAGCAGACAGGGACACAACCAAAAAAGAAAACTACAGACCAATATCTCTGATGAACATAGATGCGAAAATATTGAACAAAATTCTAGCCAACCGGATACAGCAGTAAATCAAAAAGATTGTTCATCATGACCAAGTGGGGTTTATCCCAGGCATGCAAGGTTGATTTAGTATCCGTAAATCAATCAATGTGCTCCACCACATCAACAAAAGCAAGACCAAAAACCACAAGGTCATATCAATAGATGCAGAGAAAGCCTTTGACAAAATACAACATCCCTTTATGATCAAAACACTACAAAAAATGGGAATAGATGGAAAATTCCTGAAGATAGTGGAGTCTATATATAGCAAACCTACAGCCAACATCATACTCAATGGTGAAAAACTGGAAGCATTTCCCCTCAGATCAGGTACTAGACAGGGCTGCCCACTATCACCATTACTATTCAACATAGTGTTGGAAGTTCTTGCCATAGCAGTCAGGCAGGAGCAAGGAATTAAAGGCATACAGACTGGAAGAGAAGAAGTCAAACTCTCCTTATTTGCAGATGACATGATAGTACACATGGAAAAACCTAAGGAATCCAGCAAGAAGCTTTTGGAAATCATCAGGCAATATAGTAATGTGTCAGGCTATAAAATTAACATTCAAAAGTCAGTGGCATTCCTCTATGCAAACACTAAGTTAGAAGAAATTGAAATGCAGAAATCAGTTCCTTTTTCTATAGCAACAAAAACAATAAAATATGTAGGAGTAAACCTAACCAAAGAAGTGAAAGACTTGTATACTGAAAATTATGAGTCACTACAAAAAGAAATTGAAAAAGACACCAAGAAGTGGAAAGATATTCCATGTTCCTGGGTTGGAAGAATTAACATCATCAAAATGAATATATTACCCAGAGCCATCTACAAATTTAATGCTATCCCCATCAAGATCCCAAGCACATTTTTTAGGAGAATAGAACAAATGCTACAAATGTTTATCTGGAACCAGAAAAGACCTACAATTGCCAAAACAATCTTGAGAAAAAAGAACAGACCTGGAGGCCTCACACTCCCAGATCTCAAACTGTATTATAGAGCCATTGTCCTCAAAACTGCTTGGTACTGGAACATGAACAGACACACTGACCAGTGGAATAGAATTGAGAGCCCACAAATGAGGCCCCACACGTATGGACATCTAATCTTTGACAAAGGGGCCCAGACTATTATATGGGGAAAGCAGAGTCTCTTCAACAAATGGTGTTGGAAACAATGGGTTGAAACATGCAGAAGAATGAAACTGAATCACTGTATTTCACCAAATACAAAAGTAAATTCCAAGTGGATCAAGGACTTGGATGTTAGACCAGAAACTATCAGATACTTAGAGGAAAATATTGGCAGAACTTTTTTCCGCATAAATTTTAAAGACATTTTCAATGAAATGAATCCAATTACAAGGAAGACTAAGGCAAGTATAAACCTATGGGACTACATCAAATTAAAAAGCTTCTTCATAGCAAAAGAAACCACTACCCAAATCAAGAGACCCCTCACAGAATGGGAGAAGATCTTTACATGCCATAAATCAGATAAGAGTTTAATAACCAACATATATAAAGAGCTTGCCAGACTCAACAACAAGACAACAAATAATCCCATCCAAAAATGGGGGGAGGACTTGGACAGAATATTCACCACAGAAGAGATCCAAAAGACTGAGAAACACATGAAAAAATGCTCCAAGTCTCTAATTGTCAGAGAAATGCAAATCAAGACAACAATGAGATATCACTTCACTCCTGTGAGAATGTCACACATCAGAAAATGTAACAGCAGCAAATGCTGGAGAGGGTGTGGGGTCAAAAGAACCCTCCTGCACTGCTGGTGGGAATGTCAATTGGTCCAACCTCTGTGGAGTACAGTCTGGAGAACTCTCAGAAGGCTAGAAATGGACCTACCCTATGACCCTGCAATTCCCCTCCTGGGTATATATCCTAAGGAACCCAACACATCCATCCAAAAAGATTTGTGTACACATATGTTATTGGCAGCACAATTTGTAATAGACAAAACCTGGAAGCAACCCAGGTGTCCAACAACAGATGAGTGGCTGAGCAAGTTGTGGTATATATACACAATGGAATACTACTCAGCTGTAAAAAATGGTGACTTCACCGTTTTCAGCCGATCTTGGATGGACCTTGAACAAATCATGTTGAGTGAAATAAGTCAGAAACAGAATGATGAATATGGGATGATCTCATTCTCAGGCTGAAGTTGAAAAACAAGCCCCATATCTCTGGGCATGTAGAGAGGTAAATTAGACCCTTCTTCTTCTAGCGTTTGCCCTTCTTCCGTAGCCAGTCAACAGCGTCAGGTTTAGCCTGATGTAAAGTTTCGAGACCTCCTTTGAATCTGGAGAGGTGGCAGTCGTTGACTATGTGGGTCATAGTCTGTCTGGAGCTGGAGCGGCAGGGGCAGTTCGGGTCGTATCTGGCTCCCCAGCGATGGAACATAGCGGCACACTGGCCATGGCCTGTTCGATAGCAATTGAGGAGGGCCCAATCATAATGTGCTAGGTCAAAGCCAGGTTGACGCTTGCAGACCCTAAAGGAGACTAACTAAATTAACCCTTGAAACTGGTGGGGATGGGTATCACTCCTGTCTCAGGCCTTTCTGAGAGTGCACTGCTTCCCATTTGTAAATAAACTGTCTCCTTTTGAAATTGCTTTTGGCAGACTGCTGCTGTCATGATCCTTGATGCTCTTGTCTCTGACCCATCCCACCACTGTTACCAAGTTCTTACAGATCTCCAGCCTATATTGCAGGACAAATTAGAATGCTGTTCTACGAGCCTTTGGGAAGGACCAGTCACTAGCTCAACAGAAGCCACCAGTGGTAGGCATTGGGAGCTGGCAACCTCAATCTACAGGGAAGTGGACATTGACATGGCCATCCGGACACCAGAGATGTGATTGCATCTGGAACCTGGTATCCAGATCTCTGCAATCTGCTAAAGACTGTGGAGGACCAGAAGTCATGGACACCTCCAGTTAAAAAATGACTATATTGCAGTTAAATGTGTGAGGGACTTCAGATCACTAGGATCTGGATTTATGCCCAATGGACAACAGAGAGGACCCTGTCACTTGCTGCACACTCCACAAGGCATACTTGGGGGTAGATGCAACCAGATACAGATCCTGTTTACCAAGAAAGAAAAAAAAGAGCAACCTGTTGAGAGGTAGAGATGATGTGGGGCCTAAGGCTGTATGTGACTGAGAAAGACATCATAAAATACTTAATCAAATATTTTTGTCTTACCTACTTCCTATTTCACTTCCCTCAATCACTCTAAGTCTAACCTTGTCAAATAAAGTACAAAAGCTGGGTTAGGGCAAGAGACTGGCACACTCTAATGATGGACTTTTGGTCATTACTGGGCCACCCCATCATTCTGGGCCCTAGTCAGGGAATCCTGGGATTCCCACATAAATATGATCAGCCCCCCTCTAACAGATTCCCCCTTCTTCACCATCTCTGGTCATCTCCATCTTTAACAACATCATAAACTCTCTTGTGGGGCTTTACAGGACCTTGCCCTCAATGTAGAACAGCATTGGTAGAAACTGCCCCACTCTCAAAAGGGAAGCTGGGTCAATATATTCTGCCACAGGAAGAAGATGGGCCCTGACAAGAGTGCAGGCTAGAACATTCCTAATTATGACTTTGGGATGCAAGCTCTGATCAACAGCGATGCAGAGGGTATACGGGGTTCTAAGGCCAAATATGAATAGGCAGGGGCACTAGGTCAGATCAGTGGGGTTTACAGTTAACAATAGTTATATACTTCCCCCATATTTGGGTGCTACTCTCTACCCTGATCCAGCTTCTAGTCCTATTCCTAACTCAGATACCATCTTCACAGACAATACTTTAGCTCACCTGCATGATATCTATAGAGCTCAAGCAAAATTAGTAAAATCAAGGGTCCCTTGGAATATACCTAAAATAGACTTCCTAGCTTCTTCCAACATGAAGACTCCAAACCTTATCTACTGTATTCCTACCTTCATTTTCCTGGTTATTAGATACTTTGTTCTGCTTTATATCTTAATGTCTTTTAGCCACCAACTTGCAGATGAAACCATGACACCAACCTGACTTTTCTGAGCAGATGACCTCACCAGTATGTCCTGGAACCCCAATTCCCCAGTCCTACCCCACCAGGGAAATAGAAGGACAGGCTGGGGGTATGGATTGACCTGTCAGCACCTATATCCAGTGGAGAAACAATTACAAAAACCAGACCTCCCACCTTCTGCACCCCATAAAGATATTTGGTTCATACTCCCAGAGGGGTAGAGAATAGGGCACCTTCCAATGAAAGGGAAGGGATATGGAACTCTGATGGTGGTAATTGTATGGAATTGTATCCCCTCTTATCCCACAATATTCTTGATCATTAAGTCACTAATTAAAAAAAAAAAAAGAAGAGCGAAGAAAAAAGCAATATTAAATAAAAAATTACCTGTCATATGAAATGTCAAATATATCCAGTAAGATAAAAACATAAGTAAAAAAAAAACATCCAAGTACACATACCATATGCTTTTATCTACCCTTCCTCAAAAAAGATTTACAGGGATACTGCCTAGGGCAAAACCCAGCAAGCATCCATTTCATTTTCACATGGCATTTGAAAGTGCTCAAAACAGAGCACCCCAAGTTTCTCAGAGCAGGAGAAGGGACTGAAGAAAATAACTCAGTTCTGAGGATCTCTGTGATATAAAGACCCAGCCTCAGACAGCCATCTTTCTGTGCCGAGCATGTCTGGTGCACAAGACAAGTCGCCTCAGCTGCGGGGGTCAGTGCCCAGGTCTGTAATCAGCACCTGCAGCTTGCAACAGGTGTGTTGCTTTAGACAAACGGAAACAGGTGGAACTCAGCTAAGAGTTTGTTCTCCTGATCACAAGGCAGTCAGTGGCCACTTCACTTGAGAAGGGAAAACATCTGTGCAGGGCAAAGAAGGAATGATTCTCATCCCATTCTACAGCACACTCGAGGCAGCCACTGATTCTCTCCTCCCCATGATTTACACACAACCCCACCAGGGCCCCAAAGGACTGCAGAAAGTTTATGAGCATTGGGACAGGGGTCTCAGTAGCTGAAAGATTTCCAGTTCAGTCAAGATCTCATTAAGTGTGTTATAAAAGACAAGCCCAATGAGGTTTGCTTGTCCTCTGAGGTGGGGCCCTGCAGAAAGGCCGAGCTGGGGGAAGGGTGGCATAGGGGACTGCTGACCTGGACCAGTGATTCTACTCTTTCAAGACAGATCAAGACTTATCAGAGCCAGCCTTGGCAGGTTATTAGGGTATCTTGAAGGAGGAGGGGCATCAGCACAGATGAGGAAGAATCAGTTGTTGCTGAAGCAAGCTCAAGCAGGCATCTCTGTCATACTCAAGAAAACTATTTTTATAGTTTCATAAGGCTTAGATCATTAAAACAAAAATCACCATGGTATAGATTATTTTAAAAAAAAATCACCAAGGATTTGATCACTAATACAAAAATCACCAAGGCTTTGATTATTAAAACAAATGTCACTGAGACCGGGTGGTAAAGCAGCTGGTTGAGCACACGTGTTACAATGCACAGGGACCCGGGTTCAAGACCCAGTATCCACCTGCAGGGGGATACTGGGTCCCATAGGACCTCTATCACCCCCCTTCCTCTTGATTTCTGTCTCTATCCAATAAATAAAGAACTAAAATAAATAAACAAATAAATCACCGAGTAAGAGCAGTACAGGTAGGGAACATTTCCTGCTTCATGGAACATTTACATTCCAGGGGTATTTTTCTCCATAGAGATCACATCACAGTTTCTATGTCTTTTGTTATTCCTGTAACTGTGTGCTAGGCAGATGTCCTGTTGATTAATAGTCTACCTATTATGTACATTTATTCTGTTCTCTTGTCCTTATGCATCAGAAGCCATGGTTCATAAAAAGTTCAACCTTGTTATATTTCTAGGGGGGTTAAACAAATTGAGCAGCCCATTTTTCATAAAATTTGCTTCATTGTTTGATAAAGAAGTTTTGGCAGTTGGGCTGTAGCGAGCGGGTTAAGCGCAGGTGGCACAAAGCTCAAGGACCGGCAGAAGGATCACGGTTCGAGGCCCCGGCTCCCCACCTGCAGGGGAGTCGCTTCATAGGCGGTGAAGAAGGTCTGCAGGTGTCTATCTTTCTCTCCCCCTCTCTGTCTTCCCCCTCCTCTCTCCATTTTTCTCTGTCCTATTCAACAATGACGACAACAATAATAACTGCAACAATAAAACAACAAGGGCAACAAAAGGGAATAAATATTTTTAAAAAAGAAGTTTTATAAAGAAAAAAAAAAGTTTTGTTTTGTTCCTTACTGAGAAGACACCAAGGTGGTGCTGACCTGGCCAGCCTCTCCATAAAGTTAAATTCTCTAACTGGAATCTATCTTTCTTGTATGCTCACTATGTGACCTAGGTTCTCATGTACTATTCCTGTATAATGAAGTGGAAGCGTAGTGGTGGGTGGTAGATTAAAAGGCTCATTGTATATAGGTGGGTACCATAACTTTTTTTTAAAATAGATTTTACTTATTTATGAGAAAGATAGAAGGAGAGAGACAGAACCAGACATCACTCTGGCACATGTGCTGCCGGGGATCGAACTTCGGACCTCATGCTTGAGTGTCCAAGCTTTATCACTGTGCCACCTCCCAGACCACAAGGTACCATAACTTTCTTTCTTTTTTTTTTTAGACACCTGCAGAACTGCTTCACCACCTCTGAAGAAACTCTCCTGCAGGTGGGAATCCGGGTGCAGGAACCAGGATCCTTATGCCGTCCCTCTGCACTTCACGCCACATGTGCTTGACCTGCTGCACTAGCGCCTGACTGCCCCATAACTTTCTATTTATTAATTATTCTATGTAAGGTGGCCCCTTCACTGTAGGGACCACCAATATTTCTCTATATTTTAGGGGGACTGCTAAAGGAAGTGGTGTAGATAAAGGGGAAAACTATTTTTCCTATTGGAGCCTCCTGAAAATTTCTGCATTACTGATACTGCTTGGTTCATTCTGATCAATCTTACAGAGTGTAGTGCAGGTTTTGTCATTACTTTTCTTATTGGTCAGGCTCTGAGCCTGGCCATAGGTAAATATTATTAAGACTACAGGGAGCTTATTCCCAAACCCTATACATAGCAAAAGGCAAGATGGTTTCAGTTTGGCCTGGAGAGTCCAGCCGTGCTAAACTTCCTGTGAAGCTGTTACTGTGTCAAGCAGCTCGCGTGGCAACATCTGTGCCAAAGACCCACAGGGCTGGTCCTGAAGTGAATCTCTGGAGCTTCTGAGCCAGTCTGGAGGAGAATCTGGTGTCAGCTGTGACTAGAGGGCATTTATAGAGCTCTGTGTGGGTGAGGCTTAGCACACAACTAATGGAGTGAGGACCCAAATAAGGGTGAGAGGCCACAGTAGTGAATAGATTTTTCTAACTACATTGGTAATGGTAATCTGCCCTCAACCCTCTCTTGGCACTTAATTTTAATTTGAAAATGAGTAGAACGGAAATAAAAGCCTACTCAAGAATAATTCCTTTCTCACAAAAATGTTACTGGGCCTCTAGTTATTTCCTTTATTTCCTAGTCTGCGTATGTCACCAGAGAAGTTGAAACATATTGAAGTTATTTTTTCTCTTAGATTTGAGAATAATCTCCTCTGACCCATGAGGTGGCTTAATGGATAAAGACTGAGACTCTCGAAAATGAGGGCCTGAGCTTGACCCCTGATATCACAAACACCATGGTGGGGCTCATTTATTTAAAAAAAAAAAAATATATATATATATATATATTAAAGATTGTATTTATTTATTAATGAGAAAGATAGGTGGATAGATAGAAAGAACCAGGCGTCACTCTGTACATGTGCTGCTGGGGGATTGAACTCAGGACCTCATGTTTGAGAGTACAGTGCTTTATCCATTACACCACCTCCCAGACCACTAAAAAAGTTTTTTTTTTTCAAAGTTTGGCTACCTGAAAGAAATATGCCTGAATCCTGGAACCCTACTTTTATGGCAAGATATTATGTTGCTGGAAAATACTGGAGGCGATGTGCTGAGAATAAGCAGACCCCTCTCACACACAGGTAGATTTACCCCTGCCTACACTGGACATCTCCAACCAGAAATGGATCACAAATCACATGACTCATGCCCTGACCCTTCCCATGCCAGAAAGAGTAACCAATCTATATAAGGACCAAAAGCAGGTCCACTTATGGCTCTCCATCCCAACTGGGGATTCTATCCCTTGGCTGCCATATTAAACTTTCCTTTATCTGCACTCCTGACTCTACTTTACTTACTTTGAACCACATAATTCTAAAATTTTAGTGCTAAAACTTGAGAGGGGATAAAGGATCTGGAAGCTCCCTCTGGGCCTTCAGTATCACACTATCCTAACACCACTACAAGTTTTTAGCCATCTTACCTGCTCTTTCCAACACCACTGATAAGGATTGGCAGGGCAAGAGACCTTAGGTTGCCATGAGTATAAGTAAAAGAAAATAATGACCAGTCAGGTGTCTGATGAGATGGAATACAGATGTGCTAGAGAGATGACTGCCTCCAAAAGGTACTGAGACCTGAACATCCTGACAGAGAACACAAGGGAAAGAGTCATTATGCAATTTGCCCCAATTGTAATTGATCACCTTTAGAACTAAAATTAGTTTAGCCCTGTAAAAAAAAAGGTTCACATTTAGACAATATGAGATTGGGCAGAAGGATGATTGTGGGATGCCCTCACCCATAAGCATATGTTATGATATAAGAACAGGAAAGGAGAAAAATGGACTGGATTTGCTGTATTTTACCAAAACAAAGAACTGTGGGTGAGAAGACCAGGGATGAAGTTGAGGCAGGGGAGTTATGCATCCTGGTATATACTGGTGCTTTACAAAGAACTCTTAGTCACAGTAAAGAAAAGGGAGGGGGAAAAAAGAAGCACAAAAACTTTGTTGGTATACATCAATTTTATTTGCTTTTAAGAGGGGGCACAGAGCACAGTGTAATCTACTCTAGTTTTTCAGCACGGGCATTTTTACTGTACAGAGTTTTAGTAATCAACCCAAGTTTTCATGCAGACAAGACCAAGACAGGAGTTTGTTTATCAGAATGATTATTTCAGAAGGTCAGGAAGAAATGAAAAGTAGTCATAAACATCCTAATGATTATCCATACTATCACGCAGGAAAGAAGGCAATGCCACAGTTCATTCTTTTTTGTTTGTTTGGACATTCACGTAGCCCAGGTCCATGAGTGACACAGCTAGGTAGACCAGCAGGGAGCCCAGGACCAGCAGTAGGAAGGTGAGGGGCATGAACAGTTCCTCCTGCTCTTTTGAATGCTGTAAATCGGTATCGTGCAGGAAGAGCACTAGCGTGATGACACAGTCTGAGCATAGCATGCTGGCTCTGCACCAGGACACTAGGACTGGGCAGCGCCCAGGATGGTATAGTTTCAGCCCTGGTCTAGACCAACCTGGAAGAAACCAACTCATTCGACATAATTCTCTATTCCACAGAGGAAAATAAATTTTGGCCCACACAGAAATAAAGCTTCAGTGAGTGAGAAAATATTTCATAGAATGAATGGATGTGGGAGCTGTCCCTCAAGTTGTAGAAGGAAATCTGACCTAGCTCATAGTCCAGGTAAATCCCAATCCCTATGGGTTTTCGCATCAAGGCCAGAGGAAAAAGATGTACACCTCCTGCCACATAGTCCAGGGCCTGTTCTGACCACAACTTGGCTGTTCCCTGCTTGTTAAGGAGTGACTACACAGCCCTATGGCCCAGCTAGGCTTGTCATTCACCTGCGCCTCCCAGTAATGGTGGCCAGAATGGAATTCTGAACTTCAAGATCAATTTGAGGAGTCTGCTGTCTCTGGAGATCTTCACTCCTTCTCATCCTCAGTATCACAGATCGCTTGTCCTTGGACACACAGAGAAGAGGATGTGCAGTGTGTAGATCCAGAGTCACCTCGGCTCTGAATGTCTGTTGAATCTTCTCCAGGGCTGAATGCAGTGGAGAAAGCCAGCCTCCCTCCCTCCTTACCTAGAAGGAGTACACAGTTGGGACCTCCAGGCTCACACACTGGTGATGAATCCTCTTGGCATCACTCAGAATGTTCATGTCTGGCATCACAGTCCTCAGTACTGTTTCATTTCTAGTTGGAGATGTTTGATGTAGGGGGAGATAAATTCCGATGTGGGAGAAGGGTTTACTTTTCCATTTCAGCAAGATAATCTCTTCTCATGAGATTATGAAGTCAGGTCTCAGCATACTTCCTTCACCAGAGACTCTTTGGTTTGTTCCCACAAATGCCACATTACCATTGACTCTGGTAACCTCCAGAGATTTTACAAAGGCTGAGATAGTTTTAGAAGTGTTGTGCCCACAGGGTTAGCAGATAGGTCTGACTCAGTCCTGTCCTGCCCAATAATAGAGAACTCAGTGGCACGGGGAGATAGATTATTTAGCTGTTTTTAGCATTAAGGAATTGGCACTAAAGCTAATGGTGACCCATATAGTAAATATTAACTCTACTTTAAATAAGTCATGTGAGTTAATGAGCAATCCCAACATTTGGTGTGGCTTTAAAGGAATATAGAAGCTATCTTTCAGAATATACTAAAAAATGGGGGACTCATTACTAATTATCAGAGAAATGCAAGGAAAGACAACATTTTATGGCTGTGAGAATCTCATATATTAGAAAGGTCAGAAATAACATTCTGCAGAGGATGCAGGGGGAAAGGAGATATTTTCCGCTATAGGTGGGAATGCAGATTGAATGAACCCTTGTGGAAAATAATCAGTTGATTTCTCAGAATCTTAGAAATGGCCTTGGGGGGGGGGGTTGGACAGTTGCACACCTGGCTAAGTACACGTGTTGTCTTGTGGAAGCAGCCATGTCTGAGACCTGTCTCCCCAACTGCAGGGAGGATGCATTAGGATTGGTGAAGAAGGTCCTCAGGTGTCTCTTTTTATCTCTTCCTCGCTACCTCTCCCTCCCCTCTCCATTTTTCTATCATTAAATTAAAATTTGCTTTTTCCAATTAAAAATGAAATAAATAAATAAATAAATAGGACAAAATGCCATCAGGAGTAGTAGATTTGTAGTGTCGGCAACAAGACCCAGCAATAACCCTACTGGCAGAAAAAAGAAGGAAGGACAGAAAGAAAGGTCCATTGGGAGTGGTGGATTTGAAGTGTTGCCAACAAGCCTCAGCAATTACCCTGGTGGGAGAAAAAAATGAAGAAAAAAAAGGAAGGAAAGGATGAATAAAGGAAGGAAGGAAGGGAGAAAAGTAGCATAATGGTTATGCAAAGATACTCTCATGCCTGAGTGTCCAAAGTCCCAGGTTAAATCCACAGCACCACCATAAACCGGAAATGAGTAGTGCTCTGGCTAAAGGCAAAAAGAGGGGAGTCAGGCGGTAGCACAACAGGTTAAGCCCAGGTGGTGGAAAGTACAAGAACCTGAATAAGGATCTCAGTTTGAGCCTCCAGCTCCCCACCTGCAGGGGAGTCACTTCACAAGCGGTGAAGCAGGCCTGTAGGCATCTATCTTTCTCTCCCTCTTTCTGTCTTCCCATCCTCTCTCCATTTCTCTCTGTCCTATTCAACAACATTGAAATCAACAACAACACCAATAATAACTACAACAATAAAACAACAAGGGCAACAAAAGGGAATAAATATTTTTAAAAAACACACAAAAAAGGACAAAATGACCATCAGGTATAGTGGATTTGTGGTGTTAGCACCAAGCCCCAGCAATATCCCTGGTAACAAAAAAAAAAAAAAAAAAAAGGAGAGAAATGAAGAAATGAAAGAAGTAAGGAAAGGAAGAAGGAAGGAAGGAAGGAAGGAAGGAAGGAAGGAAGGAAGGAAGGAAGGAAGGGAAGAGAGGGAGAGAATGAGACACCTCACCCACCCAACATGCAAGCACTTGAGCAAAGGGACATATGCACCTCCATATTCATAGCCTCATTATCCACTATAGCCAAAGCCTAGAAGCAACCTAACCATCCACTGACAGGTGACTGGTTAAAATGTTATGAAATGTATAGAATATTTATCTGTGGGGAAAGAAAGATATTGTGTCTTTGGAAACAAAGTGGACTGGAGATGATTATGCCTAGTGAAATAAAGAGGTGAGGGAAAACTACCAGATTCTTTCATTCATGTGAGAAATCTACAGAACTGGAATAGATGACAATGAAAAATAAAAAGATGAAAACAAAACTGTCTCTAAGACTTTGTGAGAGCATCAGGAGAGTAACAGCACAGACTTTTGGTGGTGGGTGTTGTGTGGAAATATACCCTGTACCTTGCGGAATTGTAATCTATTCTTAATCACAGAAAAATAAAGAAAAGGCAATAATAGTAATAATACTGATAATAATATATGAATAGAACAAAAGAGACCAAGTTGTATCTGGAAGCAGATGTGGTGCTGCTGTGGGGCACCCCATAAAAGAAACTGAGTGCACCCTTTGAGTGATTGAAGCCCCTGCCTCAGAGGCAGGATTCCCAGGACCTTGAGTGTGAAAGACCCTCCCAGGCTTTCTCCTTGGAGACAAGAGGAGGAGGTGAAAGAAACCAAACCATCACTCTACCACATGCAGTGCTGAGGATTAAATATGGGAAACTTGCTTGAAAAAATATATATATATAGAAAGAGAGAGGCAATAATGAGTGGTCTGTGAGGTGGCACAGTGGGTAAAGCACAAGACTTTCAAGCATGAGGTCCCAAGTTCAATCCCCAGCAGCACATGTACCAGGATGTTGTACGGTTCTTTCTCCTCCTATCTTACATATTAATAAATAAAATCTTTAAAAGAAGACAACAATGAGATGTCACTATACAACCGTGAGAATGTCATATATTAGGAAGGATAGTAATAACAAATGTTGGAGGCGATGTGAGGAAAAAGGGTCACTTCTGTACTGCTGGTGGGAGTGGACATTGGTCCAACCTTTGTGGAAAACAGTCTGGCGATTTCTTTGAATACTAGAAATAGATCTACCCTATGATCCAGCAGTGTTTCACCCAAAGAAAATAAAAGCACCTATCAGGAGCCTTTTTTCTTTTCTTTTCTTTTTTTTTTACCAGAGCACTGGTAAACTCTGGCTTATGGTGAACCTAACCTGGGACCTTGGAGCCTCAGGCATAAGTTTGTTTTTGTTTAATTGCATAGCCATTATGATGCTGTCTACCTCAGCCCTCAGAAGAGATCTTTGTATACCTATGTTCTTAATTGAGCATCTTGTAATAGACAAAACCCAGAAGGAGACCAGATATCCAACAATAGATGAATATATATATATATATATATATATATGTTACTCAGATGTTAACAATGAGATCATCATCTTTAAGACATCTGGAATAGATGCCATCAAGTTAAAATGAGATAAATTTAAATCAAACATTGCTTGACATGGTATATAGCCTCGAAGTGATGGAATTGGGGGGAAACAAAGGTAGGGAAGGGTGGGATTTTTTAATTTAAATTCATTATATTAGTGATTAATAACGGTCGACAAGATTTGAATACAAGAGGGGTACCATTCCATAAAGTTTCCACCACCAGAGTCTGGGTCCCTAGTCTTTATCCCTCTGGGAGTATGGACCAAAGATCTTTATGGGGTGCAGAAGGTGGAAAGTCTGGCTTCTGTAAATGCTTCTCCACTGGACATGGGCATTAACAGATCGATCCATACCCCTAGCCTATTTCTATCTTTCCCTAGTGTGGTAGAGCTCTGGAGAGATTGGGTTCCAGGTTACATTGGTGAGGTCATCTTCCCAGGGAAGTCAGGTTGGCATCATGGTAGCAACAAAAAATTGGTGGCTTAAAAACTTTAAGATATAGAGAAAAAAAAATGTTGAATAACCAGGAACCTAAAGGTAAGAATATAGCAGATGATAATTGGGGTCTTCATGTTGGAAGAAACTGCAAGTATATTTTAGGCATATTATTTTTTAAAATATGTATAAATGGAAATAGTGACAAGATCATAAGATAATAGGGGTAGAATTCCACAAAATTCCCACCACCAGAACTCCATATTCCACCCGCTCCCTTGAAAGCTTTCCTATTCTTTATCCATCTGTGAGCATGGACCCATGATCATTATGGGGTGCAGAAGGTAGAAGGTTTGGCATCTGCAACTGCTTCTTCATTGAACATGAACATTGACAGGTCGATCCATACCTCCAGCCTGACTCTTACTTTCCCTAGTGGGGCAAGGCTCTGGAGAAGTGGGACTCCAGGACACATTGATGAGGTCATCTGCCCAGGCAAGTCAGGTTAGTGTCATGGTAACATCTGCAACTTGGTGACTGAAAAAAAGGATTAAGATATAAAGCAAAACAAATAGTCAGGAACCTAAAGGTAAGAATGTAGCAGATGAATTTTGAGAAAAGCTATTTTAGGTCTACTTTAAGTCTATTCCAAGGGGTCCATGACTTTACTAATTTTTGCCTGATCCTGACAGCTAACATGCAGGGGGGGGTAAAAGTATTGTCTGGGAAGGTATAGTTGGGAATAGGACTAGAAAGCTGGGTCAGGGAAGAGAGTAGCTCCCAAATATTGGGAAAGTATATAAATATTGTTAACTCTACACCTCATCAATTTGATCTGGGGCCCATATTGATCACATGTCTAACCTCTGCATTCCTATAGGTAGGTCTGAGCTTGCGTTCTGTGGTCATGGCTAGGAACACTCCAGGCTGTGCCAATTTCAGGACCCATCTTCCTCGAATGGTAGAGTATGTTGTTCAAGCTCCCTTCATAGAATGGGGCTGTCCCTACCATTGTTGATCTCATTGAGGGCAAGGTCCTATAGGGGCCCACAAAGGGGTCCATTATGTTGTTCCTGGGAAAGATGACCAGTGACAGTGGAGAGATCTGTTAGAGGTCTTGGCCCATTATGTCTTTGTGAGAATCCCAGGACTCCCTGATAGGGCCCTGGGTAATGGGGAGGCCTGGTAGTGGCCAAAGAACTGTCATTAAAGTATGTCGGTCTCCTGCCCTTCTAGAGCTTTTGTAGTCCTTACTTGGTCTGACAAGGTTAGCCTTGGATTGACTGAAGGAAGTGAAATAGGAAGTAGGTGAGGATGGTATCTAAGTCTAAGTAAAAACTATTTGATTAAGTAATTTATGGTGTCTTTTTTTTTAGAATTTATTTATTTATTAATGAGAAAGATAGGAGAGAATGAACCAGACATTACTCTGGTACATGTGCTGCCAGGGACCTCATGTTTGAGAGTCCAGTGCTTTAACTACTGCGCCACCTCCTGGACCACAGTTTTTTTTTCAGGTCGTTCTACTTGCTTGCTGTAGTTATTGACTCTGCAAACTATTGTGCACTTGTGCTTCAAGGTATATATATATTTCCCCTAACTTATGGATACATGTGTACATAAGACTGTTTCTACCATGGTCGTTCAATATTGAGGGCAAGGTCATGTAGAGATTCCCAAGGAAGATTATAAATCACAAAGTAGTGGAATATAAGGTTAGACTACTAAAAGTAAACTATAAATCTATAAGCATTTAAAAAATAAAGTTTTGGGAGCTGAGCAGTGGTGCAGTGGGTTAAGCCACATGGCACTAAGCGCAAGGACTGGAGTAGGAATTTGGTGTGGGTCCCTGGCTCTCCGTGTGCAGCGGGGCTGCTGCACTAGTGGTGTAGCAGGTCTGCAGGTGTCTATGTCTATCTTTATCTCCTTTGTCTTCTCCCCTCTTGATTTCTCTCTGTCCTATTCAACAACAATGGCAGTAAGTACAAGAATAATAAGAACAAACATAAACAGCAAGGACAACAAAAAGGGAAAAATAGCCTCCAGGAGCAGGAGATTCCTAGAGTGCAGGAACTGAGCCTTGGAGGCAAAAAAAAAAAATTACATTAGGACAAAAGAACACTTTTTTTTCTAGTAGAAGGAATATGGTAATAAATTAATTTCATTTTTAAGTTTCATATTTTAAGTTTTTTTTTTTTTTACTTATTTATTAATGAGAAAGATAGGAGGAGAGAGAGAAAGAGCCAGACATCACTCTGGTACATGTGCTGCCGAAGATTGAACTCAGGACCTCATGATTGAGAGTCCTGAGTCCAATCCCCCACACTGCCAAAAACCAGAGCTAAGCAGTGTTCTGCTAAAAAAGAAAATATATATATATATAAATAAATAAACAAAATATTTAAAATAAGGATTTTTTTTCCCCTCCAGGGTTATTGCTAGGCTCGGTGCCTACACCATGAATCCACCGCTCCTGGAGGCCATTTTTCCCACTTTTATTGCCCTTGTTGTTGTAGCCTCATTGTGGTTATTATTATTTCCATTGTTGATGTTGTTCGTTGTTGGATAGGACAGAGAGAAATGGAGAGAGGAGGGGAAGACAGAGAGGGGGAGAGAAAGACAGACACCTGCAGACCTTCTTCACCACCTGTGAAGCGACTCCCCTACAGGTGGGGAGCCGGAGGCTCGAACCAGGATCCTTACTCCTGTCCTTGAGCTTTGCACCACATGTGCTTAACCCACTGCGCTACCGCCTGACCCCCTAAAATGAGGAATGTTAAGAGGAAAAAAAAAAGATATGGGCAGTCTATTATAATCTTCAATGCAAGTACAACTAAAAGATGTCTCAAAATATGCTTCAAAATCCATTCATTACAGGGCCATCAATGTAGCTCATCGGATAATGCCCAACTTTACCATGTGATGATTCACTTTTGAACCTGGTGCCTAATGCATTGTAGAAGGCTTCCAGTCTATGCTCTAATTCATTCCCTCTCTCTCTCTCTATCCCTCTCCTTCAACCTCACTCTCTGTCTCTCTCTTATACCTGAGGCTTCAAAGTCCCAGGTTCAATCCCCCACACCACCATGAGCCAGAGCTGAGCAGTGCTCCAGTAAAAAAAAAAAAAAAAGTTTTCATTCAGGTCCTGGAACATGATGGCAGAGGAAGACCTAGTAGGTGTTGAATGTTGTTTGGAAAACTGGGAAATGTTATGCATGTACAAACTACTGTATTTTACTATCAACTGTAAACAAATATTTCCCCAATAAAGAAACTAAAAAAAAATTTTCAGGGTGGTCTGGGAGGTGGCACAATGGTAAATCTTTGGACTCTCAAACATGAGGTCCTGAGTTGGATCCCTAGCAGCACATGTGCCAAAGTGATGTCTGGTTCTTTCTCCTATCTTTCTCATAAATAAATAAAATCTTAAAAAAATATTTCTGGCAGGGGTAGATAGCATAATGGTTATGCAAACAGACTCCAATGTCTGAGGCTCCAAAGTTCCAGGTTCAGTCCCCTGCATCACCATAAACCAAAGCTGAGCAGTGCTCTGGTGGTAAGAAAAAAAAAAAGTGTTTTGAACCCAGCAGGGGTAGATAGCATAATGATTATGCAAACAGACTCCCTTGTCTGAGGCTCCGAAGTCACAGGTTCAATCCCCTGCACCACCATAAACCAGAGCTGAGCAGTGCTCTGGTTAAAAAAAAAAAAAATCAGGGCAAAGGGTAGATAGCATAATGGTTATGCAGAGTCTCATTGCCTGAGGCTCCAAAGTCCCAGGTTCAAACCCTCTCAGCACCATAAGCCAGAGCTTAACAGCGCTCCTGTAAAAAAAATATAATAATAGGGCGGGGGAGATAGCATAACGGTTATGCAAACAGAATCTCATGCTTGAGGCTCCAAAGTCCCAGGTTCAATCCCCCACACCACCATAAGCCAAAGCTGAGCAGTGTTCTGGTGTTTCTCTGTCTCCCTATGCATCTCTCTAAAAAATAACTAAAATATTTAAAAAATAATATATATATATATACATATATAAAAATATGTATATATTCAATTTAAGGGGAAATTAAGGACATTCTATATGCTATAGCCAATAAACACATTTTGTATTTAAACATTTCATTAAAGCATATGAATAGGAAAAAAAACTTGTTTTATTCTAATGTAGAAACAAAAATTAAAATGCCTAAGCTACATAGCTATCAGACCAAGGAACTTTAAGAATAAGAATAAGGAATGTTAGGTTGGGGGTATAGCATAATGGTTATGCAAAGAGACTTTCATTCATGAGGCTCTCAAGTCCCAGGTTAAATCCCCCACACTGCCATAAACCAGAGCTGAGCAATGCTCTGCTAAAAAAATATAAAAATAAACAAATAAATAAAATATTTAAAATAAGGAATGTTGAGAAAAAAAGATGTAGGCAATCTATGACAATCTTCAATGCAAGTGCAACTAAAAGAAGAAGTCTCAAAATATGCTTCAAAACCATTATAGGGCCATCAATGTAGCTCATTGGATAATGCCCAGCTTTACCATGTGATGATTCACTTTTGAACCCGGTACCTAATGCACTGTAGAAGGCTTCAATTCTATGTCCTAATTCATATTTCCTCTCTCTTTCCCTCGCTCTCTCTCTCTCTCTTCCTCTTCCTCAACCTCGTGCTCCCTCTCTCTCTCTCTCTCCTACATAACTTGTCTTGGTGTCTATCTGAAAAAAAAAAAAACTCCCCAGTGAAGTCCATATAGTCCATATATCCATGAGCAAATAAACATGTACTTCGCCTGCCTGACTCTACTGTTCTTCTCTCCTCCTGGCTATGCCCAATAAACATGTTTGAGCTCAAAGTGTGTGGATGTCTGTGGCTCCCAATGGGAGCTGTGTTTTAAACTCTTCCTTCGTTTTCTTTCTTTCTTTCCTTTAAATATTTATTTATTCCTATTTTGTTGCCCTTGTTTTTGTTGTTGTTATTAGTGTTATTGGTATTGATGTTATCCTTATTGGATAGGACAGGAAGAAATGGAGAGAGGAGGGGATGGCAGAGAGGGGGAGAGAAAGATAGACACCTGCAGACCTATTTCAACGCTTGTGAAGCAACCTCAATGCAGGTAGGGATCTGTGGCTTGAACCAGAATCCTTATGCCTGGTCCTTTGTGCTTTGTGCCCTGTGCTCTTAACCCACTGTTCTACTGACCAACTCACTTATTTATTTATTTTTATCCCCAGAGCACTGTTCAGCTCTGGCTTATTGTGGTACAGGGAACAGAACCTCGCACTTCAAAGCTTCAACCATGAGAGTCTGTTTGCATAACCATTATGCTGTCTACCCTCTGCCCTGAAACTGTCATTTGCTTTCACCTGGAAGATTGAAAGTACCTTTAAATTGAAAGATTTTATTTTTATTAAAAATTATATTTAGAAAAAAGAACAGAACCGGAGGCCTCACACTCCCAGATCTCAAACTATATTATAAGGCCATTGTCATCCAAACTGCTTGGTACTGGAACATGAATAGACACACTGACCAGTGGAATAGAATTGAGAGCTCAGAAGTGAGCCACCACACCTATGGACATCTAATCTTTGACAAAGAGGCTCAGACTATTACATGGGGAAAGCAGAGTCTCTTCAATAAATGGTGTTGGAAACAATGGGTTGAAACATGCAGAAGAATGAAACTGAACCACTGTATTTCACCAAATACAAAAGTAAATTCCAAGTGGATCAAGGACTTGGATGTTAGACCACAAACTATCAAATACTTAGAAGAAAATATTGGCAGAACTCTTTTCCACATAAATTTTAAAGACACCTTCAATGAAACAAATCCAATTACAAAGAAGACTAAGGCAAGTATAAACCTATGGGACTACATCAAACTAAAAAGCTTCTTCACAGCAAAAGAAACCACTACCCATACCAAGAGAACCCACACAGAATGGGAGAAGATATTTACATGCCATACATCAGACAAGAGTTTAATAACTAACATATATAAAGAGCTTGCCAAACTCAACAACAAGACAACAAAAAACCCCATCCAAAAATGGGGGGAGGACTTGGAAAGAATATTCACCAGAGAAGAGATCCAAAAGGCCAAGAAAAAATGCTCCAAGTCCTTGATTGTCAGAGAAATGCAAATAAAGACAACAATGAGATACCACTTCACTCCTGTGAGAATGTTATACAAAAGAAAAGGTAACAGCAGCAAATGCTGGAGAGGGTGTGGGGTCAAAGGAACCCTCCTACACTGCTGGTGGGAATGTCAATTGGTACAACCTCTGTGGAGAACAGTCTGGAGAACACTCAGAAGGGTAGAAATGGACCTACCCTATGACCCAGCAATTCCTCTCCTGGGGATATATCCTAGGGAACCCAACATATCCATCCAAAAAGATCTGTGTACACATATGTTCTTGGCAGCACAATTTGTAATAGTCAAAACCTGGAAGCAACCCAGGTGTCCAATAACAGATGAGTGGCTGTAAAAGTTGTGGTATATATACACAATGGAGGAATACTACTCAGCTGTAAAAAAATGGTGACTTCACCGTTTTCAGCCAATCTTGGATGGACCTTGAAAAAACCATGTTGAGTGAAATAAGTCAGAAGCAGAAGGATGAATATGGGATAATCTCACTCTCAGGCAGAAGCTGAAAAACAAGGTCAGAAAAGAAAAGAGAAGTAGGACTTCCAGAGGCGGAGCTACGAGCAGCAGATCATTTTCTCTCCTCTCCTCTCCTCTCCTCTCCTCTCCTCTCCTCTCCTCTCCTCTCCTCTCCCGGATCAACTAGGAATACCAACGGAGACCACCCGGACCGAAACAAGACAGGACTAGAATGACCACAGGAACCCAGTAAATCACCCGTGAGTACAAACACGCATGGCTGGTGACAGAGAGGAGAGTGGGGCCTAAGGAGAGATTAAGTGACTGCTAACATTCAGCAGTTTATCAGTGGAGACACCACCTCCAGCCTGCTCCACCAACAAGGGGACAGCTGAAGGGAGGAAAGGACTCCCCAGAGACTCACCAAGTGCAACTCTGAGTCTCCATTGCTACTAGCCTCAGAATCTGGAGCAGCAACGGGGAGGGACACCAGGGTACAGAGATCTAACCCAGAAACTCAAGAGAAGACCTATACTTCCTTGGCATAGCTGAGGGGCTGTGAAAGTCTCTTTGCATAACCACTGGATTATCTCTGCCACACCCTGATTTATCTCTAGGTCAGGAGACAGTGATTAAGCGAAGAAGCCTATTGATAGTTTAAAAGCCCTCAGGCACCCATAGCCTACAGGGAAGAAAAAAAAGAGGCTTTTACACCACTGAGCTCCAACTCAGGGATTGAAAAAAAAACTGTTAACTTCCACCACGGTAAACCCTTTAATTAAATTACTTAGACACAAGTCAATCCAGGCAATAGTGATCAATAATTTGAAAAGTACTGATAAAGGGAACTCATAACATCATATATAAAATGGTTAAAACAACAAGAAAAAATATTGGAGACTCGAACCAGGACAAGAGTCCAGATAAAAGTCCTCCAGAGGGTGAAGCACAAAACAACGAGTTCAACATCCAAACATTAGCTAAGGAAATAATAACAGGAGTGAGTAAAGAATTTGAAAAAATTGTAATCAGAAATGCAGGAACAACAAATGAGAAAATGGAAGAAAATTCTAATTATCTCATGGTTATTAGAGAGCAGAAAGCTGAAATCTCTGAGTTAAGAAGGCAACTAGCTGAACAAGCTAAAACAGTATCAGTGCAGGGCAAAAAAATAGATGAACTCCAGAAAGCAGTAGAGGGCAGAGAGAATAGAATCTATGAGGCTGAAGACAGAATTAGCAAGATTGAGGATGAATTAGAGACAACTAAAAAAGAAGTAAGAGATCTCAAAAAGAGATTAAGAGATGCTGAAAACAACAACAGAGTCCTATGGGATGACTTCAAAAGAAACAATATACACATTATTGGCTTACCAGAGGAAGAAAGAGAAGGAGAGGAAGAAAGCATTCTCTAGGCCATAATAGCTGAAAATTTCTCTAGTCTAGACAACACCAAAGACATAAAGATTCAAGAAGCCCAGAGGGTCCCAAACAGAATTAACCCAGACCTAAAGACACCAAGACATGTCAAACTTAGAATGGAAAGGAATAAGGATAAAGAAAGGATCCTCAAGGCTGCAAGAGAAAAACAAAGAGTCACCTACGAAGGAAAACCCATAAGATTAGCAGCAGACTTCTCCATACAAACACTACAGGCCAGAAGAGAATGGCAAGATATTTATCGAGTGCTCAATGAGAAAGGCTTTCAGCCAAGAATACTATATCCTGCTAGATTGTCATTCAGACTAGATGGAAGCATCAAAACCTTCTCAGACAAGCAACAGTTGAAGGAAGCAACAATCACCAAGCCTTCCCCGAAAGAAGTTCTGAAAGGTCTCCTATAAACAACCAGACCACCACAAATAGGACATATATCAAAACACTCTAAAACTCTACAAGAATGGCGTTAAAATATCTTCAATCTTTGATATCAATAAATGTCAATGGCCTGAATTCACCTATTAAAAGACACAGAGTAGGAAGATGGATCAGAAAACACAACCCAACAATATGTTGTCTACAGGAAACTCACCTAATGCAACAAGACAAGCACAGACTTAAAGTGAAAGGATGGAAAAATATCATACAAGCCAATGGCCCACAAAAAAGGGCAGGAACAGCTATTCTCATATCTGACATGATAGACTTTAAAATAGATAAGATTAAAAAAGATAGGAATGGACACTACTTAATGCTCAGAGGATCAGTCAATCAAGAGGACTTAACAATTATTAATATCTATGCACCCAATGAGAAGCCATCTAAATACAACAAACTTCTACTGAAAGAGCTACAGCAATACATTAACAGTAACACAATCATAGTAGGGGACTTCAACACCCCTATCTCAACTTGACAGATCATCCAGGAAGAAAATCAGTAAAGACATAAGGGAGCAAAATGAAGAGATAGATAAACTAGAACTATTGGACATTTTCAGAGTCATTCATCCCAAGACTGGAATACACATTTTACTCAAATCCACATGGATCATTCTCAAGGATAGACCATATGTTAGGCCACAAAGACAGGATCAGCCAATTCAAGAGCATTGAAATCATCCCAAGCATCTTCTCAGACCACAGTGGAATTAAACTAACACTTAACAATCAACAAAAGATTAGTAACAGTTCCAAAATGTGGAAGCTCAACAGTACACTTCTTAACAACTTCTGGGTCAAAGAGGAAATCAAGGAAGAAATCAAAATGTTTCGAGAGTTCAATGAAAATGAGGACACAAGCTATCAAAATATTTGGGACACAGCTAAAGCAGTCCTAAGAGGGAAGTTCATAGCTATACAAGCACACATTAGGAAACAAGAAAAGGCACAAATAAACAGCCTGATTGCACATCTCAAAGACCTAGAAGAAGAACAACAAAGGAATCCTAAAGCAACCAGAAGGACAGAAATTACTAAAGTTAGGGCAGAAATAAATAACATTGAGAATGGGAAAACCATACAAAAGATCAATGAAAATAAATGTTGGTTCTTCGAAAGAGTAAACAAAATCGACAAACCTTTAGCCAGACTCACAAAACAAAAAAGGGAGAAGACCCAAATAAATCGGATAGTAAATGAAAGAGGAGAAATCACAACAGACACTGCAGAAATTCAACATATCATGCGAGGCTTCTATGAACAACTATATGCCACCAAGCTAGAGAACCTGGAAGAAATGAATGATTTCCTAGATACCTACCAACTTCCAAAACTAAGTAAAGAGGAAGTGGATAACATGAACAGGCCCATCACAGCTAATGAAATTGAAACAGTTATCAAAAATCTTCCCAAAAATAAAAGTCCTGGACCAGATGGTTTTACAAATGAATTCTACAAAACTTTCAAAGAAGAACTAATACCTCTACTTTTAAAAGTCTTCCAGAAGATTGAAGACACTGGAATACTCCCTGCCAGCTTCTATGAAGCCAACATCACCCTGATACCAAAAGCAGACAGGGACACAACCAAAAAAGAAAACTACAGACCAATATCTCTGATGAACGTAGATGTGAAAATATTGAACTAAATTCTAGCCAACCGGATACAGCAGTATATCAAAAAGATTGTTCATCATGACCAAGTGGGGTTTATCCCAGGCATGCAAGGTTGGTTTAATATACGTAAATCAATCAATGTGATCCACCACATCAACAAAAGCAAGACCAAAAACCACAAGGTCATATCAATAGATGCAGAGAAAGCCTTTGACAAAATACAACATCCCTTTATGATCAAAACACTACAAAAAATGGGAATAGATGGAAAATTCCTCAAGATAGTGGAGTCTATATATAGTAAACCTACAGCCAACATCATACTCAATGGTGAAAAACTGGAAGCATTTCCCCTCAGATCAGGTAAAAGACAGGGCTGCCCACTATCACCATTACTATTCAACATAGTGTTGGAAGTTCTAGCAATCAGGCAGGAGCAAGGAATTAAAGGCATACAGATTGGAAGAGAAGAAGTCAAACTCTAAAAAAAAAAAAAGAAAAAGAAAAGAGAAGTAGAACCTGAAATAGAATTGGCGTATTGCACCAAAGTAAAAGACTCTGGGGTGGGTGGGTGGGGAGAATACAGGTCCAAGAAGGATTCAGAGGATCTTAGGGAGTTGTATTGTTATATGGGAAACTGGGGAATGTTATGCATGTACGAACTATTGTATTTACTGTTGAATGTAAAACATTAATTCCCAAATAAAAAAAAAAAGAAAATAATACTCCAAGATACAAAGACTTATCTGGTGTCTATTTCATTCTTTAATTGCTTTTTTTTTTTTTTTTTTTTTTAACCGGAACCACTCAGATTGCATCCTCTCCCTCTTCTCCCCCAAAGGAAGAGAAGAACGATCATCAATAGCAAAAGGCAGTTGCAAAAGCAACACCTAGAGCTGGCTTCACGCTCAGGAGAGAACGCTGTGCCTCCTCCTCGTGGTTTCGGGTGCCCTACACGATCAGAGGAACTTCTCTAGTAACATACTATAGAAATGATCTCTGAAAGTATAGTCTTCTTTAATTGCTTTTTTTAAAAATGATTTATTACTAAGCTCTAGAAAGGAGAACAGAGCAACATGGGATCCCTGCCCCCATAGGATTCCACACTTGTATCACATTGTAGACAGTTCTACTAATTACACCCAAGGGTTCCTGAATACAAGGCAGGTCACTCTTTATTGATCCACTCTTAGGGAAGCATTTTCCAGATCAAACATTTCAAATGTCGGTACTGGGATACTGACTGTTGGACAACACTCTACAGAGCATCCATCTTTACAGGCAGCAAATGAAAGTGGAAGTGTTCTTCTTTTCTCCTTATCTTCCTTATTCTCCATTTTCTCTCATAGGTAAATTGTTTTACATCTTATAACAAAACATACAAACAAAATATTCCATACATAAATAAATTTAAAAAAAATTAGAATGCCTTTTCAAGTTTAAAAATATAAGAACTGACTATATGTTTTACATAATAAATGCAATTTGTAGATGGTGGTGCACCTGGCTAAGTGCACATATTATAGTGGACAAGCAGATGGGTTCCAGCCCCCATTCCTCCCCTGCAGCGAGGGAAAGCTTCACAAATGTTGAAGCAGTGCTGCAGGTCTCTCTATCTCTCTGTCTCATATATATATATATATATATATATATATATATATATACTATATATACATATAGTAAATTAACTTACAAAGAGCTATGGGGGTTGGGGCTACTTGTGGCGCATATAGAATTCACAGTAGGAGCTGGGAACTGATTTAATCAATACACGGTTTACTAGGGTGAAACAGGTAAAAGGCAAATGAGCAATTATCATCAAGGGTTAAGCGTACACTAGGTCTATAAAGTCTGAATATGGTTATCAAAGTTTAGTCCCATAAGATAAACAATTGAAACACAAGTCGAACCTGAAATGGAATTGGAGTATTACACCAAAGTAAAAGACTCTGGGGTGGGTGGGTGGGTGGGTGGGGAGAATACAGGTCCATGAAAGATGATGAATGACATAGTGGGGGTTGTATTGTTAAATGGGAATCTGGGGAATGTTATGCATGTACAAACTATTGTATTTACTATTGAATGTAAAACATTAATTCCCCAATAAAGAAATAAATTATTTTTAAAAAATCATTCAAGGAAGCCATACTTAAAAAGGAAACACATTGACTCAACATATTTGATAAATTTTTAGGTTAATTATGGTCTCAGTAGGGGGACAGGTAGTAGCGTGGGTTAAGCTCACATATGGAAAAAAAAAGATAAACAATTATAAGCTTTGGTAAAGGTTGCTCATGGCTGTAGAGGGGTCTAAAAGTTTACCGGCTAGCAGAGTCACCTGTGCTCAGTTCCCAGTCACCCAATCTGGTCCCCTACGCCTACACTGAACTTCTCTGTTCCAGACTCTTGGAAACAGAGTTGGCAGTCAGCTGAGGTAAAGAACAAATACCTCATCACAGACCCCTGCAAGCGTCAACCTGGCTTTGACCTGGCACATTATGATTGGGCCCTCCTCAATTGCTATCGAACAGGCCATGGCCGGTGCGCCTCTATGTTCCATCGCTGGGGAGCCAGAGATGACCCGAACTGCCTCTGCGGCTCCAGACAGACTATGACCCACATAGTCAACGACTGCCACCTCTCCAGATTCAAAGGAATTCTCAAAACTTTACATCAGGCTCAACCTGACGCTGTTGACTGGCTACGGAAGAAGGGCAAACACTAGAAGAAGAAGAAGTTCCCAGGAGAAGTAGATATGGTGGATGGATGCCTGGGGCCCCTCCGCTGAGAAGCATCTGACCAGAAGAATAAGCCACATCCAAAGAGCCCCAGAGTTCCGGCTGGCTGTCCTTTTAAGTTGATTCAGCCTACCACAATGTTTTGCACACCAGCAGTCTGGATTCACCTACAGTTCACCATGCGCCTGTGTAGTAGATCACTGCACACTCTGTCAGCCTTCTGTTGCCAAAGCTGATGTCACCACTGTGTCAGGGCATATAGTGTCAGGATATATATAAACATAGCACTGTTCAACTCTGGTGTATGGTGGTGCAAGGGACTGAACCTGGGATTTTGGAGCCTCGGGGATGAAAGTCTCTTTGCATAACCATTAGACTATCTACCCCATGCTGTCCTGTCTCTCTGGATTGACCTTCTCGTGGTGCATCCCGTGAGTACCCATTCATTGGGGAAACTGAGGATCCTTCCTAGCCGACTGAATCCACATGGATCCCAGTCACTTTCAAAGCCAGCAACAAGCAGCTCCTGATAGCTTTCAACCTGACCTGTTGACTGGCTACGGAAGAAGGGCAAACGCTAGAAGACTGGCTGTCTTTATCAAATAAATAAAGATTTTTTAAAAAGCAGATAAGGTTTACAGTCAACAATATTTATACCCCCTTCCCATATCAGGGAGATACCATCTTCCTGATGCAGTTTTCTGTTCCTTTTCTGTCATGTGCAGCCATGACATCATCTCCCCAGACAATAACTCAGATTCGTCTGCATATCAGATTTCAGGCTCAAGGGCAAAAAGAAAAAGGAAAAAAAAAAGTGTAGCCACTATTGTTGGAATTTAACTAAAATATGCCCTCTAGCTATCTACAAAATTGAGGACCCCCCCCAACTCTGCATCTGTACTATTCCAGCCCTTAGGTCCATGACTGGTCAACAATTTGTTTGTTAACTCTCTTGCCAACCACCAGGTTCTTAATGGTAGCATGATGCCGACCACACTTCCCTGGACAGACAACCCCACCAATGTGTCCTGGGGCTCTGCTTCCCCAGAACTCCTCCCCACTAGGGAAAGGGAAAGACAGGCTGGGAGTATGGATGGACCTGTCAACGCCCATGTTCAGCGAGGAAGCAATTACAGAAGCCAGACCTTCAACCTTCTGTATCCACAATGACCTTGGGTCCATACTCCCAGAGGATTAAAGAACAGGAAAGCTAACAGAGGAGAGGATGGAATATGGTGTGCTGATGGTGGAAGTTATGCGAAGTTGTAACCATCTTATCCAGGGTTCAAGTCCCCGGTCCCCACCTGCAGGGAGAAAGATCCATAAGTGGTGAAGTGGTGTTGAAGGTGTCTGTCTTTCTCCCTCTCAATCTTTCCCTACCCTCTCGATTTCTGGCTGTCTCTATCCAATAAATCAAGAAAATAATATATAAAAAAACATAGACATCTTAAATAAAATAAAAAATAACCCTTAAAAAGTGTTTATGTGACATCAGAGGGAAACTGATGGGAAATATTAAAAAAAAAATCCCTCTGGTGTTGCTCTATGCAATTCCAGGATAATAATGACACTAGTGTTGTTTGAAAGTGCAGTGAAGATGATACTAGAAGTGTGAAAACATATGACAGCCAGAGCTGCTCCAATCAGGGTCAGGGACAGATATATTAGGTCCTGAAGATGATGAGACAGACAAGTCCAGCTGAATGACATTGGAGATGATGGTGAGGACAACTGATGACATCAAAAATGAAATCAACTTATTTCTTAAATAAAATATTTATATATCCACTAGAAAGACAAATACCAAGATAGACAGAGCCAGGGTAAATCATATCTTGTAGAGTCAGAACCAGCACATAGAAAGCTTCAAGCAGGGCAAGGGTAGACAGCATAATGGTTATGCAAAGAAACTCTTTTGCCTGAGGCTCCAAAGTCCCAGGTTCAGTTCCCCGCACCACCATAAGCCAGATCTTTGCAGTGCTCTAGTATTTCCCTCTGTGACTTTCTCTTCTTGCATCTCTTTCAAAAATAAAAAGAAAGAAAAGAAAAAAAGAAAGCTTCAAGGCATGCAGCAGGTGTGCCTTTTTCTCTCTTTCTCCCTCTGCATCGTACCCTCTTTAGTCTCAATTTCTTCCTATCCTGATAAAAAGGAAAGAGGTGGAAGGAGGCAGGCAGACAGCGGGAGAGATGGATCCATTATCCATCCTGGCACTGAACACCAAAAATAACCCTGGTGGCAATGAAAAAAAAATGATAGAGTAAAGAACAACAACAAAAAAAAGTTATCTACCTCTTAGTTTAGTTGATTTGAAACAGAGTCTCTTAGGGAGGAAAGTATTATATTTTGTGTTTTTTAAGAAACTTCTATGCAGAAGGATAAACAATAATCTGAAGGAGCATACACAGTCCTGTGTTCCTATCTACCTTAGTCACAATAGCCAAAGGCTGGAGGCAGCCTCAATGCCAATCAAGAAATCATCACTGGCTAAAGAAGTTATGGCATATAACTTCCATGAAATAATACTCTGCAATCAAAAAGGAAAATAATGTGTCCTTTGGGACAAAATGGATGGAACTGGAGGTGATTCTGCTTAGTGAAGTAAGTTAAGAGATGAAAGACAGGTACTAGATGGTTTCACTTAGATGTGGATGCTCGAGGTCAGATAAACATGAACTTGAAGTTCAAGAACATATGCAAGCAGACTTGTGATAACTAGGGTGGTTATCTTTGGGAGGCCGAGTCCTGGTGGTCCAGGAGCTGGCACAGTTCCAACTTCAATTCCAGGCAGCACACGTTCCAGATAGACGTCTGGTTCTTTCTCTCTCGTCCTATCTTTCTCATCAATATATAAAATATCAAAATACCACACATACATGTTCTGAATTGCATGAGTGGGCACATAGTACTCTATGCCCCCTCTCCCTAGATCTCACCAGTAAACTGTTAAATATCTAAAAACAATCAGGATAAAGATTGGATTCTTTCCTTCATTTTTTTTTTTCTTACCAGAGCACTGCTCAGTTCTGGCTTATGGCAATGCAGGAGTGAAACTGGAAGCTTTGGTTCCTCAGGAATAAAATGTTTTATTTGTATAACCATTGTGCATTTTTATCTCTAGAACTTAGAATAAAGGTTGATGTAATTACTAGATTAAGTTTTGTTATTTGCTTTTCTGTTTGTTTGTTTTTTTTAATGGATAAGAACTCTACCCAAGAATATTTTGTCCATAGGTTATAATCATTTTGGAAAGAGTGCTGAAGGAGGCTGGGCAATGGTGCACTAGGTTGAGCACACACATTACATGGGCTCTGGTACCCAATCCCCACCTGAATGTGGGAAACTTCACAAGTTGTGAAGAAAGTCTCTCTCTTTCTCCCTCTCTCTGTCCTCTTCAGTCTCAGTTGCTACCTGCACTATCAAATAAAGAAAGAGGGACAAACAATCAGATGGTTGCTAGGAGTGGTGGATTTATCCTGCAGGACCACGTCCCAGAAAACCCTGGTGAAAAAAAAAAAAAAGAATGGTGATGATGGGATATTCAGGCAAATATACTTAGACAAAATTTATCTTAGTTCTATTTTATTTTAGAGAGAAGAACAGAAAAGATTAAAAAAAAATCCCAGTGCTGCTTCACCATCTGTGGAGATTCCACTGGTGTCACTTATGTTGTCAGATTTAATCCTAGGCCACTCACATACAGGGTGAGAGCTATTATTACTTGTCAGGCACTCTAGTTCCTGAATTTATTTTTTAATTATTAGTGAATTAATAATGCTCAATAAGATTGTAAGATAAGAGGGGTATAATTCCACACAATTCCCATGACCAGAGTTTACATCCCATCCCCTCCACTGGAAGATTCCACTATTCTATATTCACTATCATCCCTCTGGGAGTACGGACCGAAGATCTTTATGGGGTGCAGAATGTGGGAAATCTAGCTTCTGTAATTGCTTCTCTGCTGGACATGGACATTGCCATACCTGTCCATAGCCCCCAGCCTGTTTCTCTTTCCATAGTGGGGTAGGGCTCTGGAGAGATGGGGTTCCAGAACACGTTGGTGAGGTCCTATGCTCAGGGACATCACATTGGTATCATGGTAGTATCTGCACCTTGGTGGCTGAAAAGCATTAAAGTATAAAGCAGAGCAGATTGGTTTAATAATCAGGAACCTAAAAGTAAGAGTATAGCAGATGAGATTGGGGTCTTCATCTTCAAAGAAGCTAGGATGTCTATTTCAGGTATATTCCAAAGGGTCTGTGACTTCAGTAACATTTGCTGAGCATAATAGCTAACTTGCAGGAAGTTCCTGAATTTCTATGGCTTTGCTCTTTTCTACAGAAGTACTGCACTCATTATGCATATTACAACTTGCAGTCCACTTGATTCTTGCCTACTTGGTGCCTTCTGCTCTAGCTTCTGTCCTCTCTCTCTCTCTTTCTCTCACTCTCTCTTTCCCTCTCTCTGTTTAACGAATGGGTATTTTTTTTCAAATATTTGCTTATTGGACAGAGACATCCAGAAATTGAGTGGGAAGGGGGTGATAGAGAAGGAGAGAGACAGAGAGACACCTGCACCTCTGCTTCACCACTTGTGAGGCTTGAACCTGGGTCCTTGCACATTGTAACATGTGCACTCAACCATGTGACACCACGCGGCACCTAGTTTCTGTACTCTTTTTGCATGGGCAGGTGTCTTCTCCTTGTTCACGGAGAATCTACAAGGGTTAAAATTATCTTTAGATAAGAAGTTAATATCTGAGGGGGTAGATATAGATTATACAAAGAGACTTTCATGTCTGAGGTAGCAAAGACCCAGGTTCAATCCCCTGTACCACCATAAGCCAGAGTTGAGCAATGCTCTGGTTAAAAAGAAAGAAAGAAAGGAAGAAAGAAAGGAATAAAGAAAGAAAAGGAAAAAAATGTAATGTTCAGTTTACCATGCTGGAATCATCCTGGATAATTCCAATAGTTTGAAATCTCCATAGGTTTTGTTTGCAGCAAGTCAGTTGGATAGGTTTCAAGGTGGTCTTATCCAAATTCTAGGAAGTATGGAACACAAAATCCTCCTTATGAGAAATGGTAATAGAAATTATATAGATTAAAAATATCAAACCACCTCTGTCATGTAGTGGAACTATTAGAATTGAAGCAAGAAAACATGCAAAATTCTGGTAGCATCCTTTGGTCTTAGTCTGCAGGCCTGAGATCATCAAGTGGAATGGGGTCATATGTAGAGGATCCAGTCTCTTGGTGGAGGATATGGGTGCTTTTATGGGGGATAAGTTGGGATAACATAGTATGAAAAGATGAGAAATTGTACTTCTGAGACCTTTATTGTCTGCTAAGTCAGAGTTAACTAAAAAACAATATATACATGTGTGTGTGTGTGTGTGTGTATGTGTCTCTGTGTGTGTGTGTGTGTGTGTATGTATGAATGGGGACAATAATTACCAAATATTTTCTTTGTTTTGTGCCTTTAATGCTATTACTGGGGCTTTGTGCCTGCATTACCAATCCACTGCTCCTGGAAGCCATTTTTCCCATTCTTATTGCCATTGTTGTTATTGCTATATTTCTGTTAGATAGGACAGAAAGAAATTGAGAGAATATGAGAAGACAGAAGGAAGGTGTAAGATAGATGCCTGCAGACCTGCTTCCCTGTTTGTGAACTGACCCCTTCAGATGGGGTGCCAGGGCCTGAACCAGGATTTTTACACCTGTCAGAGTGCTTTGTGTCATGTGTGCTGAATCCTGCTGAGCTAGCATCTGATGCCCAGCAGTTATTTTCAATGTGAAGATTTCAAGGCACCACCTAGTGTTGGATTATTGTAACTGTTATTTTTTCAGATAATAAGTTATTATTGACATATAGGTTTTAGAACTGTATTTTGGAAATGCTTTCTAGGTGACATGTTTATTAATAGCAGTAAATGCCACAGTACTATAATTATGTGATTTTCAATTAGTATAAATTAGGCAGTGCTACTTAGTTATGAAAAAGACACCTTAGCAGCTGGGTGGTGACAAACCTAGCTGAGCACTGATGTTATTATACACAAAGATCAGGTTTTGAGCCCTTGGTCCCCACCTGCAGAAGGAAAGCTTTGTGAATGGTGAAACAGTGTTACAGGTGTCTGTCTCTCTTTCTATTCCCTCTTTCCCTCTTGGTTTGTCTTTATCCAATAAAATGCAAATAATTATTTTAAAAAATAAAAGGGACCTTACACTTATTTAGTTTTAGTATTTCCCTTAATTAAAATTCATTTAAATATTAATGGAACATCTGAAAAGTTGCAACATAAAGTTCCCATCCAGATAACAGAGTAGTTTATCTGGGTACACCCATGGCCCATCAAAAATAGGGCAAGTTAGTTCTTCCATTATTTATTCTGGGAATATAGCATAGTAGTTACAAAGAAGCCTTTCTTGCCTAAGTTCTGAGCTCCCTGGCTCTATCCTCAACACCACCAAACAAATAATAGCAGTAAGCTCAGGGTATGGTTATGAAGGTCAATAAAGGAGTATTTCTTTTTTATCTTTTAAATCATCTTTATATATTTATTGAATAGAGATAGCCAGAAATTGAGAAGGAAGGGGAGATAGAGAGGAGAAGGAACCCTGTAGCACTGATTCACCACTCATGAAGCTTTTCCAGTGCAGGTGGGTAATGGAGGCTCAAACTCAAGTCCCTGTGCATTGCTACATGTGAGCTCAACAAGTACACCACCACCCAGCACTAAAGGAGTTATGACTTTCTCTAGATTTCTCATTTAATACTTGATGTGATTTTTAAAAACATTTATTTATTCTCTTTTGTCGCCCTTGTTTTATTGTTGTAGTAATTGATGTCATCGTTGTTGGATAGGACAGAGAGAAACTGAGAGAGGAGGGGAAGGCAGAGGGTGGAGAGAAAGATAGCCACCTGCAGACCTGCTTCACTGCTTCTGAAGCGAGTCCCCTGCAGGTGGGGAGCCGGGGGCTCAAACCAGGATCCTTATGCTGGTCCTTACACTTTGTGCCACGTGCACCTAACCTGCTGCGCTACCAACCAATTCCCTTTGATGTGATTTTTAATCCTGTGTTCAACTAAAGCAGAAGATTGAAGTAGGTTTTTAACATCAACTCTTTTAGTAGTTATTCATTATTTATTGTTTTTTAAAGTTTTTTTGTTAAAATTTTTAACCAAAATACTGTTCAGTTCTGTCTTATGATGGTTCAGGCGATTCAACCTGGGAATATTCGTCAATTATTAATGTAAGCAAGAAGGAGAGAGAACTAGAACATCACTCTGACACATGCAATACAAAGAAGATGGAACACTATCCAGTGTTACTTCCCAGGTCACGCTAAAAAGTTTTCTTTGTTCAACAATTTGTTTGGCTTTGTATGCTAACACTCTTTTCAGCCACAAGGTTCCAGATGCTAGTAGGATGTGACCAAACTTCCCTGGACAGACAACCCCACCAATGTGCCTTGGAGCTCTGCTTCCCCAGAGCCCTTCCCCACTAGGGAAAGAGAGAAACAGGTGGGAGTATAGATTGAACTGTCAATGCCCATGTTCAGTGGGGAAGCAATTACAGAAGCCAGAACTTCAACCTTCTTCATCCCACATACTCACAGAGGGTTAAAGAGTAGGAAAGCTATCAGTGGAGGGGATGGTATACGGAGGTCTGGTGGTGGTAACTGTGTGAAGCTGTACCCCTCTTATCCTACGGTTTTGTCAATGTTTTTTTTTAATAAATAAAAATTAAAAAAATATTTCTTTGGTTGTAGTTGTTGTTTGTTTTGTTTTTCAACATTGATTGAAGGTAGTTCAGTAAAACTAATCCTCATAAAAAATTAATAACAAACCTATCTGCATTAAAAAAATGAAATCAACTTGGTGCAAAGTGCAAGGACTGGCACAACGATCCCAGTTTCAACCTCCCTGGCTCCCCTCCTGCCTGGGGCATCACTACACTAGCAGTGAAGCAGGCCTGTAGGTGTCTGTCTTTCTCTTCCCCTCTCTGTCTTCCCCTCCTCTCTCGATTTCTCTCTGTGGTATCCACCAGCAGCAGCAATAACAACAACAACAACAATGATAACACGGTCAACAAACAGGAAAAAATAGCCTCCAGGAGTAGTGGATTTACAGTGCAGGCACTGAGCCCCAGCAATAACCTTGGAGGCAATATACATATGAAATCACACTATTACAATATAGTAGTCAGTAAGACACAAGTGATTTTTTGAAGAATCCTCCGAGATCAAAGGAATGAATATAAAATGTTGACTTCAGGGTTGGAGAGCGAGCATAGGGATTATGTGGAAGCCTTTCAGGCCTGGGCCATAAGTTTTCAGGTTCAGCCTGAAGAACAAGAGCTAAGTATTGCTCTCGGAGTAAAACAAATGTTAACTTCCATGCTCACCTCAGTAACACTTGTACTAAAACTGAATAAAACAGAGATGGTTCACATGGCTCCTGATAAGGATCATGGCAAACTCAAGAAGCATTCCATTAAAAATAATGAAATATTGACCTCAATTGAGATATCATCAGTGTTCCCAAGATAGAGTCCAGCACCACTGAGCTGGGCTTTCTCAACATCTTCAGGGCCTAGTGGAAGTGCCACTGTCAGTGATATGAGCAAGTGGGGCTTGTCACAGGCCTTTAGTCTTCTAGCTGCCGGTGCACTGTATTTCTTTTTTTAATTACTTTATTGGGGAATTAATGTTTTACATTCAACAGTAAGTACAATAGTTTGTACATGCATAGCATTCCCCAGTTTCCCATATAACAATACAGCCCCCACTAGGTCCTCTGAATCCTTCTTGGACCTGTATTCGACCAACCCTCCCACCCCAGAGTCTTTTACTTTGGTGCAATACGCCAATTACATTTCAGGTTCTAATTCTGTTTTCTTTTCTGATCTTATTTTTCAACTTCTACCTGAGAGTGAGATCATCCCACATTCATCCTTATGTTTCTGATTTATTTACCTCAACATGAATTTTTCAAGGTCCATCCAAGATCGGCTGAAAATGGTGAAGTCACCATATTTTTACAGCTGAATAGTATTCCATTGTGTATATGTACCACAACTTGCTCATCCACTCATCTGTTGTTGGACACCTGGGTTGCTTCCAGGTTTTGGCTATTACAAATTGTGCTGCCAAGAACATATGTGTACACAGATCTTTTTGGATGGATATGTTGTGTTCCCTAGGATATATCCCCAGGAGAGGAATTGCAGGATCATAGGGTAGGTCCATTTCTAGCCTTCTGAGAGTTCTCCAGACTGTTCTCCACAGTGGTTGGACCAATTGACATTCCCACCAGCAGTGTAGGAGGGTTCCTTTGATGCTACACCCTCTCAAGCATTTGCTGCTGTTAACTTTTCTGATGTATGACATTCTCACAGGAGTGATGTGGTATCTCATTGTTGTCTTTATTTGCATTTCTCTGACAATCAAAGATTTGGAGCATTTTTTCATGTGTTTCTCAACCTTTTGGATCTCTTCTGTGGTGAATATTGTGTCCATGTCCTCCCCCCATTTTTGGATGGGGTTATTTGTTGTCTTGTTGTTGAGTCTGGCAAGCTCTTTATATATGTTGGGTATTAATCTCTTGTCTGATGTATGGCATGTAAAGATCTTCTCCCATTCTGTGAGGGGTCTCTTGGTTTGGGTAGTGGTTTCTTTTTTTTTAAATTTTTTTATATTTATTTTATTTATTTATTCCCTTTTGTTGCCCTTGTTGTTTTATTGTTGTAGTTATTATTGTTGTTGTCGTTGTTGGATAGGACAGAGAGAAATGGAGAGAGGAGGGGAACACAGAGAGGAGGAGAGAAAGATAGACACCTGCCTGTGAAGAGAAATCGAGAGAGGAGGGGAACACAGAGAGGAGGAGAGAAAGCTAGACACCGCCTGTGAAGCGACTCCCCTGCAGGTGGGGAGCCGGGTTTCGAACCGGTATCCTTATGCCGGTCCTTGTGCTTTGCGCCACCTGCGCTTAACCCGCTGCGCTACAGCCCGACTCCCTGGGTAGTGGTTTCTTTTGCTGTGAAGAAGCTTTTTAGTTTGATGTAGTCCCATAGGTTTATATTTGCCTTAGTCTTCTTTGTAATTGGATTTGTTTCATTGAAGATGTCTTTAAAATTTATGCAGACAATCAATAGTTAATATTATCATCACATTATTTGTTAATTGGGTTAACTTTGAAAAGTCCCTTTGTTATGGTTTGCTGGACAGTACCCAGTATCTTGTATATAGCTGTGCTATTGGAAGCTTCTAATCTACTTGGTCTAGGCTTTTGAGAGAGTCCGCATATCAAATACATAGCCTATATATTAAAAAGATTCAGTTTGTCTTTTCTGATCCATCTTCCTACTCTGTGTCTTTTAATAGGTGAATTCAGGCCATTGACATTTATTGATATCAAAGATTGAAGATATTTTAACGCCATTCTTGTAGAGTTTTAGAGTGTTTTGATATATGTCCTATTTGTGGTGGTCTGACTATTTATAGGAGACCTTTCAGAACTTCTTTCAGGGCAGGCTTGGTGATGGTTGCTTCCTTCAACTGTTGCTTGTCTGAGAAGGTTTTGATGCTTCCATCTAGTCTGAATGACAATCTAGCAGGATATAGTATTCTTGGCTGAAAGCCTTTCTCATTGAGCACTCGATAGATATCTTGCCATTCTCTTCTGGCCTGTAGTGTTTGTATGGAGAAGTCTGCTGCTAATCTTATGAGTTTTCCTTTGTAGGTGACTCTTTGTTTTTCTCTTGCAGCCTTGAGGATCCTTTCCTTATCTTTATTCCTTTCCAATCTAAGTATGACATGTCTTGGTGTCTTTAGGTCTGGGTTAATTCTGTTTGGGACCCTCTGGACTTCTTGAATCTTTATGTCTTTGATGTTGTCTAGACTAGAGAAATTTTCAGCTATTATGGCCTGGAGAATGCTTTCTTCCTCCCCTTCTCTTTCTTCCTCTGGTAAGCCAATAATGCGTATATTGTTTCTTTTGAAGTCATCCCATAGGACTCTGTTGTTGTTTTCAGCATCTCTTAATCTCTTTTTGAGATCTCTTACTTCTTTTTTAGTTGTCTCTAATTCATCCTCAATCTTGCTAATTCTGTCTTCAGCCTCATTGATTCTATTCTCTCTGCCCTCTACTGCTTTCTGGAGTTCATCTATTTTGTTGCCCTGCTCTGATACTGTTTTAGCTTGTTCAGCTAGTTGCCTTCTTAGCTCAGCGATTTCAGCTTTCAGCTCTCTAATAACCATGAGATTATTAGAATTTTCTTCCATATTCTCATTTGTTGTTCCTGCATTTCTGATTACAATTTTTTTCAAATTCTTTACTCACTCCTGTTATTATTTCCTTAGCTAATGTTTGGATGTTGAACTCGTTGTTTTGTGCTTCACCCTCTGGAGGACTTTTAGCTGGACTCTTGTCCTGGTTCGAGTCTCCAATATTTTTTCTTGTTGTTTTAACCATTTTGTATAAGTTAACAGTTTTTTCAATCCCTGAGTTGGAGTTCAGTGGTCTAAAAGCCTTTTTTTTTCCCCTGTAGGCTATGGGAGCCTGAGGGCTTTCAAACTATCAATAGGCTTCTTAGCTTAATCACTGACTCCTGACCAAGAGATAAAGCAGGGTGTGGCAGAGATAATCCAGTGGTTATGCAAAGAGACTTTCACAGCCCCTCAGCTATGCCACCGAGGTATAGGTCTTCTCCTGAGTTTCCCGGTTAGATCTCTGCACCCTGGTGTCCCTCCCTGTTGCTGCTCCAGGTTCTGAGGGTAGTAGCAATGGAGACTCAGAGTTGCACTTGGTGAGTCTCTGGGGAGTCCTTTCCTCCCTTCAGCTGTCCCCTTGTTGGTGGAGCAGACTGGAGGTTGTGTCTCCACTGACAAACTGTTGAACTGTTAGCAGTCACTCAATCTCTCCTTAGGCCCCTCTCTCCTCTCTGTCACCAGCCATGCGTGTTTGTACTCACGGGTGATTTACTGGGTTTCTGTGGTCATTCTAGTACTGTCTTGTTTTGGTCCGGGTGGTCTCCTTTGGTATTCCTAGTTGATCCGGGAGAGGAGAGGAGAGGAGAGAAAGCGATCTGCTGCTCGTAACTCCACCTCCGGAAGTCGAATCCCAGTTTGTCTTTTGAGAAACTTTGAGACATACAATTGATTTCCCCCTCTCATATTAATTAGCTACTGATTTATATGTCTACATTTTGCTAGGAGTGTACATAAACACCATTCCCACCACCAAAGGACCTTGATAATATTAACTATTGATTGTCTTTTTGAACCCTAAGACAGCAGGAACCTCACATCTTCACTATAGAGCCCCTACTTCCCCCAGTCCTGGAACCCTTGGATAGGGCCCACTTTCCCGTATGCATCTCCCAATCCAAACCAAATAACATTGCATCTGCCGATCACAACCTAACCAAAGCAACGATTGCTACCTCAACATGCTTCACCTCAGAATGTATCCAGAGACTTCACGTGTGGAATGACAACCCTTCAGCTTCATTACTCGAGTGAGACCTTTCCTTTAGTAGTACACTCTAATTTCATCTCAGGTAGTTCACTTTCCAACAAAGTCCCATAACCTAGATATACACCAGTTTCTGTGAGAGAGAGCTTATGTGCACACGTATCCATAAACTACTGCAAAATATATACCTGAAAGCAGGACTACACTAGAGTTTGCAGTGAGTACCTCCCTAACACTTCCTCTCCACTATACCAAGCTTGGGATCCATGATTGCTCAACAAATTGTTTGGCTTCATATGTTAACTCTCTTTTCAATCACCAGGTTCCAGATGCCACCAGGATGCTGGCTAGGCTTCCCTGGATTGAAGACCCCACCAATATGTCCTGGAGCTCAGCTTCCCCAGAGTCACACCCTACTAGGGAAAGAGAGAGGCAGACTGGGGGTATGGACCGACCAGTCAACGCCCATGTTTAGCGGGGAAGCAATTACAGAAGCCAGACCTTCTACCTTCTGCAACCCTCAACGACCCTGGGTCCATGCTCCCAGAGGGATAGAGAATGGGAAAGCTACCATGGGAGGGGGTGGGTTATGGGGATTGGGTGTTGGGAATTGTGTGGAGTTGTACCCCTCCTACCTTATGCTTTTGTTCACTAATCCTTTCTTAAATAAAAAAAAAAAAATTTAAAAAAATTTATGCAGAAAAGAGTTCTACCAATATTTTCTTCTAAGTATTTGATAGTTTGTGGTCTAACATCCAAGTCCTTGATCCACTTGGAATTTACTTTTGTATTTGGTGAAATACAGTGGTTCAGTTTCATTCTTCTGCATGTTTCAACCCATTGTTTCCAACACCATTTGTTGAAGAGACTCTGCTTTCCCCATTGAATAGTCTGAGCCCCTTTGTCAAAGATTAGATGTCCATAGGTGTGGTGGCTCACTTCTGGGCTCTCAATTCTATTCCACTGGTCAGTGTGTCTATTCATGTTTCAGTACCAAGCAGGTTTGATGACAATGGCCCTATAATACAGTTTGAGATCTGGGAGTGTGAGGCCTCCAGGTCTGTTCTTTTTTCTCAAGATTCTTTTGGCAATTCTAGGTCTTTTCTGGTTCCAGATAAACATTTGTAGCATTTTTGCTATTCTCCTAAAAAATGTGCTTGGGATCTAGATGGGGATAGCATTAAATTTGTAGATGGCTCTGGGTAGTATATTCATTTTGATGATGTTAATTCTACCAACCCATGAACAGGGAATATCTTTCCACTTCTTTGTCTCTTTTTCAATTTCTTTGAGTAGTGACTCATAATTTTCAGTATACAAGTCTTTCACTACTTTGGTTAGGTTTACTCCTAGATATTTTATCATTTTTGTTGCTATAGTAAAAGGAATTGATTTCTGGATTTCAATTTCTTCTAACTTAGTGTTTGCATAGAGGAATGACACTGACTTTTGAATGTTAATTTTGTAGCCTGACACATTACTGTATTTCCTGTTGATTTCCAAAAGCTTCTTGCTGGGTTCCTTAGGTTTTTCTGTGTATACTATCAGGTCATCTGTAAATAGGGAGAGTTTGACTTCTTCTCTTCCAATGTGCCCCAGTATTTTAAAAGCATGTCAGATATTTTTCTATTGTCCTGAATTATCCTAGTTGAATTTTGTAACTTCACAGGTTTTTAGTCAAATACTTTTTCTTAGTTTCCCTCTGATGTGACATGGGTACTATGGGTACATGTCACTAGACGCATCACATTAATTATTCATTTTCCTAGGTTGGGGAGAAAGCATAATGGTTATGCAAAACAGTCAATCCACATTTGTGGCCTTGGAAGAGCTACAACAGTTTCCAGTTTCCAATGGAAGGAATATGGACACAGAACTCTGGTGGTTAGGAACAGTATGGAATCATACCCCTATTCTCTCATAATACTGTTTTAAGAAATATTAAATCACTACTAAAAAAACTAAACTATGAATGTGGATTTTTCATCTAAGTATGTAATTCTCATTTGTATGAGAGATTATAAATTGTCTGCACATGCATTCATTAGCTCTACATTTGTTGTTTATTGTTCCTTAAAAATTTTTATGCAAGTTTTATGCTTATAGATTTTTATAAAAGGTGATGCTAGAGTTGTGAATAAATAATTATCTGGTAAGTTTTAGTGCTTGGAATCTGTATGCTAAGCCTCAATGGGCCTGTTCATTAAGGGCAGCCCGTGATGAATAAGACAAGTGTCCTCAGCTGCAGGGTCAGTGCCAGGTCTGCACTCAGCCCCCACAGCTCAGCACAGGTGTATTGCGTTAGACAGCTGTAAACAGGTGAAGCTCAGCTAAGAATTCGTTGTACTGTTTACAGGACAGTCAGTGCCCACTTCCTGTGAGGGAGAGAAAACATCTGTGCAGCGCAAAGAACATATGAAGCCAGGCAGGCTAGTTAGCATTATGGTTATACAAAGAGACTCTCTTGACTAAGGCTGTGAAGTCACAGGTTCAATTCCCCATACCACTAAAAGCAAGAGCTGATCAGTGCTCTGGGATTTAAGAAAAGAAAAAAAAAAGTGTTAATATCATCATCTTTTCCCACCCCACACTTGAGACAGGCATTGATCTCTTCTCCCCAGGATTCACCTCCACTCAAATCAACGCAAAGGGTGTTACACTGAACTGAGAGAAAGTGTTGGGACAGTGTCCCAGGATCTGTAAAATTACTATTATTTCTCCTATACTTGAGTTTACTGGAGAGACCACTTGTGCTCAAATCAAGTGCTAATTAGGCTTGAGGTTAAAGAAAATGTTGTCTGTCCTCTGAGGTGAATCTCAGGCTCTGCAGAGAATAGAAGCCAGGAAGTCACTGCAGGGACCTCCGGTGCCCACTAAGTCCCCTCTCCCTCTTGACGTAGACTAGTGACTCTGGTCTGTTAAGACAGGTGTGTGGGGTGGATTTGCTGGGTTGGTTCTGAAGTATGTCTCTGTGCAGAATTTGTGAGGCAGTCTGGAAGATAATCTGGTGTCAGCTAGACAGAGACATGTATAGCCACCATGTAGGTGGGGTTCGGGATGCAACTTCCAGAGTGAGGAACAAGGAGAGCTTGTTTGGCCTGGGGCTGAAAGAGGGCTCTGGATTCATTAGATTCATTAGATTCATTAGATTTTCATAACACAACAATGATCTGCCTTAATCCTCTCTATGCTTTTTAGACTGATTTGGAAATGAGTAGAACTGAAATAAGTGTGTGCTTGAGGCAAATTTTCTTTCTCACCATGGAAATGTTAGAGATTCCCAGGATGCCTCCTTCCCTTCATAGCCTACAGGTGTTGACAGAGCTTCTAGAGGATTTTGAAGTTATTTTTCACTAAGACTTGAGAATAATTCCCTGTGGTCCAGAAAGTGGCTGAGTAGATAAAGCCTTGGACTCTCAAGCATGAGTTTTTGAGTTTGATTCCTGACATTGCAGACGCCTGGAATGTGCTCTCATACATTTTGCTTATTTATAAATATGTGTTTCTTCAAAAGGACTAGGTTTATTTATCCCATCTTGCCTGCTTTTTAAAACAATTCTGTTAGTTACTGGCAGGGCAAGAGACTCTGGGTTGCTGTGAGGGGCTGCTACAAATCAAAGAAAGTAAATGACCCGTCAGGTGTCTGATCAGCTGAAATGAAGATTCCTTGGAGATGGCTGCCTCCACAAGCTGCTGAGACCTGAACATGGTGACACAGGACAAGAGGCAAAGCACCATTAATATTAGTTCTGAGATTTCTCCCAGCTGACATGGAGCACCTTAAGGACTGAAATTCTGTTAGCCCTAGGAGAAGGGACTCTGCTTGAGATCAGATGAGACTGGGCAGAACTGGGGGAAAAATCACATCACTGTTAAGCCAAAAAGAAAAGAATGACTGTGATTATCTAACTCACAGGCAGGTGTTATGATACCAGAAAAGAGAACAACAAATTAAAGGTTGAAGTGGGTTTGATGTATTTCCCCAAAGCAAGAGACTTTGGAAAGAAGGGAGGGGAGAAGTTTGGTAGTCCTGGTATCACCAATTACACTATTTCCTAGACTATTTCTCTAGACCTTTGAAAGTACAAATGCAGAGATCTTAGAAATATCTTTGAATGGGAATTATTTGAGTTCTGGGCCCATCATGTCTGTTTCTGCCAAGATCACAAATAAATGCTTCTCCCCATTGTTACCGGTCATGTTTATCAGGAACAATAAAATGGACCCCTTTGCGGGTCCCCCTATAGAACTTTGCCCTCAACTTGGATCAACAATGGTAGAGAATGGTTTATCCTCCAAAGGGAGGATGGACAACATACTCTATGTCACACCTGAGGAAGATGGGTTGATATTGACGTGCCTTGGAATGGTGCTACTCATGACCACAGAAAGTGAGCTCATGTCTACAGGGATGCAGAGGTCACATAGGCCCCACAAGCTAAATATGGGCCCCAGGCCAAATCCAATTGATGGGGTTTACAGTCAACAATATTTATACACCTTTCCCATATTAGGGAACTACTCTCTTCCCTGATCCAGCTTTCTGTCCCTTTTCCAGCCATGACATCATCTGCCCAAACAATAAGTCGGATCCACCTGCATATTAGATATCAGACTCAGGAAAACAACAACAACAAAATAGTATAGTCACAGGCACTTTGGAATATAACTAAAATATGCCTACTAACTATCTACAAAATGGAGGATCCCCCAACAGTTCTTTTGCACTATTCTAGCCTTTAGGTCCATGATTGTTCAATAAATTGTTTGGCTTTGTATGTTAACTCTCTTTTCAGCCACCAGGTTCCAGATGCTAGTATGATGCTGACTAGACTTCCCTAGACAGAGGACCCCACGAATGTGTCCTGGAGCTCCGCTTCCCCAGAGCTCCACCCTACTAGGGAAAGAGAGAGGTGGGCTGGGAGTATGGATCAACCTTTCAACACCCATGTACATCAGGAGAGCAGTTCAGAAGCCAGACCTTCCACCTTCTGCATCTCCCAATCACCTTGGATTCATACGCCCAGAGGGATAAAGAATGGGAAAGCTATCAGGGGAGGGGATGGGATACGGAGAGCTGGTGGTGGGAATTGTGTGGTGTTGTACCCCTCTTATCCTATGGTTTTGTTAATGTCTCTTTTTTATAAGTAAATAAATAAAAAAGAAATATCTTTGAATTTTCCTGAATTTAACCTCAGAATTATCCAACAGCAAGATCTCTTAATACTAGTAATCAATATTGTCACTGAGTTGGGTGACGACACAATGGGTCACCCCACAGAACATCATGCCTGAGCCTCCAGAGGCTGCTGCTCCAATGCCCAGTGCTACCACTGGCCAGGGCTCTCAGCACTCTGGGTAAATAGTATAAATACAAGTAAGCTGAGGAAAGGATGTCACTGCTCCGTGACTCCTTGTGTCTAGGTCTCTCAAATATTTCCTCTTCATTCTCCCTACAAGGCCACATCATTTCAAGGGGCTGGAGTGGTGTGTGTGCATGCGTGCATGCGTGCGTGTTTGTGTGTGTGTGTGTGTGTGTGTGTGTTGGGGCTGGGGGTTTGCTTTTATGAGTCCTGACAGGCTGAAATTGATATGGAGTGACTTCTGACTCTTGTTAATCCATTTACCAAGAATCAGTTGTAAAGGAAAGAAATAGACTAGCATTCAGGTAATTTAGCTGTCTGACCCAAATTGAAGCTGTGCCGCATCCCTTCATCTGCAGTGTCTGCTTCTCTTTGAGTTTGCTTTGAGTGAAGACGTGAAAAGTACAGAGAAATGCCCACTCTTGCATCACCTACTGTAGGAGTGGCAGATTTCTAGGGCAGTTCCCGACACACAGAGAGAATGCTGATGACAAGAATAAATACACAATAAAGAAATAGAAATGACGAATGAACTTGGGTATCACCTCTGTGTGCCCAAATAACCCTATGTAATAATTGACTGTTTACTTCACGTCACATTCAAGTCAGAGCTTATAAGAGCTTAAGTAGAGGATACACAATAGGTAGTCCACAACAACTAAATTGCTTACCGTGGAGTGTGAATTGACATGTGTGTGTTAAAAACAAATTCTTGTTCATCATCTTTTTTTAAGTCAGAGAACTAGCTTATGGTGGTGTGGAGGATAGAACTTGAAACCTTGGAGTGTCAGGTATGAGAGTCTCTGCATAACCATTATGCTACCTATCTCCACCCTTTAATGTAAATTATTTACTTATTATCTATATTTTTACTTTTTAAAATGTATTTATGTATTCATGAGAAAGAGAGGAGGAGAAGAGAAAGAACTCAGGACCTCATGCTTAAGAATCTAATTCTTATCCACTGTGCTACATCCCAGACTACTATATTTTTACTTTTCTTTTTTAATGTTGGAATGCAAGTTACTTTAATAATATTTTTACTTTTCACCAGAGCACTTCTCAGCTCTGGCTAATACTGTCAGTGGGGATCGAAATGGGCCTTGCTGGGGTATGGATCCACCTGTCAATGCCCATGTCTATTAAGGAAGTAATTTCAGAAACCAGACCTTCCACCTTCTGCACCACATAAAGATGTTTGGCCCATAATCCCAGAGGGATAAAAATAGGGAATATTCCAATGAAGGGGATGGAATATGGAAATTCTGGTGGTGGGAACTGTACCCTCTTCTCTAATAATATCCATGTTCATTATTAAATTACACATACAAACACACAATAAAAAGTAAAGAGAAAAAGGCAATGGGCCTTTGGAGCTGTAGGCATGAAAATTTCCATTCAAAACCTCTCTGTTATCTCCCAATTCCTGGGAAAAAAATCCTTATTTGATTCTATCAGGAACAACAAACAAGCCCTTGGCCTGAACAAGGTTGTGCCCAGAATTATCATCTGAAGTGCTAATCTGGGGAGGTCCACCATACCTCCAAAACCATAGAGCAGTGGGAGAGACCCTCTCAGAGCTGTGTGTGAAATACTCACTTTGCTCTAATGTGGAAGATACAAGTTATGTACAAATCAGGAACAGGTGTAGAAAGGGGGACTGTGTAGGACACATGAGAACCACTCTAGTTATGGAATTGCAATTTTTCTCTTTTATTTATTTAAGAAAGATTAATTAACAAAACCATAGGGTAGGAGGGGTACAACTCCACACAAATCCCACCGCCCAATCTCCATATCCCACCCCCTCCCCAGTAGCTTTCCCATTCTCTATCCCTCTGGGAGCATGGACCCAGGGTCATTGAGGGTTGCAGAAGGTAGAAGGTCTGGCTTCTGTAATTGCTTCCCCGCTGAACATGGGCGTTGACTGGTGGGTCCATACTCCCAGTCTGGCTCTTCCTTTCCCTAGTAGGGTGGGTCTCAGGGGAAGCTGAGCTCCAGGACACATTGGTGGGGTCTTCAGTCCAGGGAAGCCTGGCTAGCATCCTGATGGCATCTGGAACCTGGTGACTGAAAAGAGAGTTAACATACAAAGCCAAACAAATTGTTGAGCAATCATGGACCCAAAGCTTGGAATAGTGGAGAGGAAGTGTTAGGGAGGGTACTCACTGCAAACTCTAGTATACTTCTGCTTTCTTACTTTGGTGCCATACTCCAAACTCAGTCAATTCCTGCTTTGCGTTTCTACTTCTTTTTTTTTTTTTTACATGCATAACATTCACCAAATTCCCATTTAACAATACAACCCCCACTATTTCATTCATCATTTTTCATGGACCTGTATTCTCCCCAGCCACCCACCCACCCCAGAGTCTTTACCTTTCATGCAATACTCCAATTCCATTTCAGGTTCAACTTGTGTTTTCTTTTTTTTTTTTTTTTTTTTTTTTTTAATTTTTAAGTATTTTATTTATTTTATTTTATTTTATTTTATTTTTTTATTTAAGAAAGGATTAATTAACAAAACCATAGGGTAGGAGGGGTACAACTCCACACAATTCCCACCGCCCAATCTCCATATCCCACCCCCTCCCCCGATAGCTTTCCCATTCTCTATCCCTCTGGGAACATGGACCCAGGGTCATTGTGGGTTGCAGAAGGTAGAAGGTCTGGCTTCTGTAATTGCTTCCCTGCTGAACATGGGCGTTGACTGGTCGGTCCATACTCCCAGTCTGCCTCTCTCTTTCCCTAGTAGTGTGTGTCTCTGGGGAAGCTGAGCTCCAGGACATATTGGTGGGTCTTCAATCCAGGGAAGTCTGGCCGGCATCCTGATGACACCTGGAACCTGGTGACTGAAAAGAGAGTTAACATACAAAGCCAAACAAATTGTTGAGCAATCATGGACCCAAAGCTTGGAAAAGTGGAGAGGAAGTATTAGGGAGGTACTCACTGCAAACTCTAGTGTACTTCTGCTTTCTTACTTTGGTGCCATACTCCAAACTCAGTCAATTTCTGCTTTGCGTTTCTACTTCTTTTTTTTTTTTTTACATGCATAACATTCCCCAGATTCCCATTTAACAATACAACCCCCACTATTTCATTCATCATTTTTCATGGACCTGTATTCTCCCCACCCACCCACCCACCCCCAAGTCTTTTACTTTGGTGTAATACTCCAATTCCATTTCAGGTTCGACTTGTGTTTTCTTTTCTAATCTTGTTTTTCAACTTCGGCCTGAGAGTGAGATCATCCCATATTCATCCTTCTGTTTCTGACTTATTTCACTCAACATGATTTTTTCAAGGTCCATCCAAGATCGGCTGAAAATGGTGAAGTCACCATTTTTTACAGCTGAGTAGTATTCCATTGTGTATATATACCACAACTTGCTCAGCCACTCATCTGTTGTTGGACACCTGGGTTGCTTCCAGGTTTTGGCTATTACAAATTGTGCTGCCAAGAACATATGTGTACACAGATCTTTTTGGATGGATGTGTTTCGTTCCTTAGGATATATCCCCAGGAGGGGAATTGCAGGGTCATAGGGTAGGTCCATTTCTAGCCTTCTGAGAGTTCTCCAGACTGTTCTCCACAGAGGTTGGACCAAGTGACATTCCCACCAGCAGTGCAGGAGGGTTCCTTTGACCCCACACCCTCTCCAGCATTTGCTGCTGTTACCTTTTCTGATGTGTGACATTCTCACAGGAGTGAAGTGATATCTCATTGTTGTCTTGATTTGCACTTCTCTGACAATCAGAGACTTGGAGCATTTTTTCATGTGTTTCTCGGCCTTTTGGATCTCTTCTGTGGTGAATATTCTGTCCAAGTCCTCCCCCCATTTTTGGATGGGGTTATTTGTTGTCTTGTTGTTGAGTCTGGCAAGCTCTTTATATATGCTGGTTATTAAACTCTTATTTGATGTATGGCATGTAAAGATCTTCTCCCATTCTGTGAGGGGTCTCTTGATTTGGGTAGTGGTTTCTTTTGCTATGAAGAAGCTTTTTAATTTGATGTAGTCCCATAGGTTTATACTTGCTTTAGCCTTCCTTGTAATTGGATTCGTTTCATTGAAAATGTCTTTAAAATTTATGCGGAAAAAAGTTCTGCCAATATTTTCCTCTAAGTATCTGATAGTTTCTGGTCTAACATCCAAGTCCTTGATCCACCTGGAATTTACTTTTGTATTTGGTGAAATACAGTGGTTCAGTTTCATTCGTCTGCATGTTTCAACCCATTGTTTCCAACACCATTTGTTGAAGAGACTCTGCTTTCCCCATATAATAGTCTGGGCCCCTTTGTCAAAGATTAGATGTCCATAGGTGTGGGGCCTCATTTCTGGGCTCTCAATTCTATTCCACTGGTCAGTGTGTCTGTTCATGTTCCAGTACCAAGCAGTTTTGAGGGCAATGGCTCTATAATACAGTTTGAGATCTGGCAGTGTGATGCCTCCGGTTCTGTTCTTTTTTCTCAAGATTGTTTTGGCAATTGTAGGTCTTTTCTGGTTCCAGATAAACATTTGTAGCATTTGTTCTATTCTCCTAAAAAATGTGCTTGGGATCTTGATGGGGATAGCATTAAATTTGTAGATGGCTCTGGGTAATATATTCATTTTGATGATGTTAATTCTTCCAACCCATGAACATGGAATATCTTTCCACTTCTTTGTGTCCTTTTCAATTTCTTTGAGTAGTGACTCATAATTTTCAGTATACAAGTCTTTCACTTCTTTGGTTAGGTTTACTCCTAGATATTTTATTGTTTTTGTTGCTATAGAAAAAGGAACTGATTTCTGCATTTCAATTTCTTCTAACTTAGTGTTTGCATAGAGGAATGCCACTGACTTTTGAATGTTAATTTTATAGCCTGACACATTACTATATTGCCTGATGATTTCCAAAAGCTTCTTGCTGGATTCCTTAGGTTTTTCCATGTATACTATCATGTCATCTGCAAATAAGGAGAGTTTGACTTCTTCTCTTCCAGTCTGTATGCCTTTAATTCCTTGCTCCTGCCTGATTGCTATGGCAAGAACTTCCAACACTATGTTGAATAGTAATGGTGATAGTGGGCAGCCCTGTCTATTACCTGATCTGAGTGGAAATGCTTCCAGTTTTTCACCATTGAGTATGATGTTGGCTGTAGGTTTGCTATATATAGACTCCACTATCTTCAGGAATTTTCCATCTATTCCCATTTTTTGTAGTGTTTTGATCATAAAGGGATGTTGTATTTTGTCAAAGGCTTTCTCTGCATCTATTGATATGACCTTGTGGTTTTTGGTCTTGCTTTTGTTGATGTGGTGGAGCACATTGATTGATTTACGTATATTAAACCAACCTTGCATGCCTGGGATAAACCCCACTTGGTCATGATGAACAATCTTTTTGATATACTGCTGTATCCGGTTGGCTAGAATTTTGTTCAATATTTTCGCATCTATGTTCATCAGAGATATTGGTCTGTAGTTTTCTTTTTTAGTTGTGTCCCTGTCTGCTTTTGGTATCAGGTTGATGTTGGCTTCATAGAAGCTGGCAGGGAGTATTCCAGTGTCTTCAATCTTCTGGAAGACTTTTAAAAGTAGAGGTATTAGTTCTTCTTTGAAAGTTTTGTAGAATTCATTTGTAAATCCATCTGGTCCAGGACTTTTATTTTTGGGAAGATTTTTGATAACTGTTTCAATTTCATTAGCTGTGATGGGCCTGTTCATGTTGTCCACTTCCTCTTTACTTAGTTTTGGAAGTTGGTAGGTATCTAGGAAATCATTCATTTCTTCCAGGTTCTCTAGCTTGGTGGCATATAGTTGTTCATAGAAGCCTCGCATGATATGTTGAATTTCTGCAGTGTCTGTTGTGATTTCTCCTCTTTCATTTACTATCCGATTTATTTGGGTCCATGCTCCCAGAGGGATAGAGAATGGGAAAGCTATCTGGGGAGGGGGTGGGATATGGAGATTGGGCGGTGGGAAAAAAAAAAAAAAAACTCCTGTCAGTACCTGGACTCCAATGTCCTAGGTTGCCACTTTTTTTTTTCCCATATAGAGACAAAGACAAACTAGCAAAGAGGGAGAGAGCCAAATAGACCATGGAACAGAGGCTTCTTCCAATCCAGTGGGCCCCAAGTTAAAGTCAGGTCACCAGATGGCAAAGCAGGGCACTAGCCCATTAACCATTCTGGCAAGCTTCTAAGAAGTGAACACACACCTGGAAACTTCCTATTTAGGTTCAAATCCATTTAAGATTATCATAGACAATATCTTTCATTCTTTTTGTCTCTGATAACCTTGTTCTTCTTGCTCATAATACAGCAGAAGAAGACACATCCTTATGCTTAAACTACATCTGATAATGATGTAGCTGAAGCCTTTTATTTTATCTCTATGTTAGAATCAAGTAGTTTTCCTAATCATGTATGTTAATAAAATGTTTATATATAAACTGGGTTAATTATGTATCACATATAGACAGTCCTTCAGTTTTTCAAATCTGAAAATCTTTGATTATTTTAATAAATATTTTTCATGAAGGAAATGGGTGGTGGTGGTAAGACAGAAAGAGGAGCAACAGAAAGAGTAAGAGGAGGGGATGGGGCGTGGGGAGGATGAAGAGGGACCTGTGACATCACTCTGCCACATGTGATGCTGTGGACTGAACTTAGGAAACTTGCTTGAAATTCCAACCCTTAATCCCCTATACCACCTCCAGACCTCCTTATTTTCCTATTGCTTTATAAGCTTCCCCTAAGGAAAATAGAGATATTACGTGTGTTAGCTTTTATTTTCTAATTATCTTTATTTATTTATTGATAGAAACAGACAGAAACAGAGAGGAAGGGTGAGATAGTGAGATACCTGCAGCCCTGTTTCACTACTTGTGAAGCTTTCCCCCTACACATGGGGGCTGGTGGCTTGAACCCAGGTTCTTACACTTTGTACCAGGTGTACTCATCCAGCTTCTCCACCACCCACACCAGGTTTGCTTTAGGACCTACCATTTTAGTAATTCTTTTATATTTGCCCTATATATCTCCCTTTCCAATGGATTTATTTTGTTTTATTATTTCTCTAGTCTCATTAGGTGCTTGTCTGTGTGTGTGTGTGTGTGTGTGTGTGTGTGTGTGTGTGTGTGTGTGTGTGTGTGTGTGACATACTCTAGAAGTACTTGTTAGGCTTATGGCATTTCACTTTAACTTTCTACTGTTTACATGAAGTAATATACCACATGATAAAATAAGAATCTTATTACAATATAATTTTATTTCCTCATGTATTTGTTTTCCTAAACTGTCTGTATCAAATTCTGTAAAAAAACAGAAAGTACTACAAAGATTTCTCCCTTAAGTAGTCATTTTTGCTTTCTATGTTAATGGGAAATAGAATTCAAACTCATGCCTAGGAGTGAGTCATGTGCTCTTATGCTGAACTCCCACCTTAACTTAACTTTAAGCATAATTTCAAAAATATGTATTAACATCAGAGAAAGATGGATGCAGTATAAGAAGCAGAGCATCAGTCTGTCACATGTAATACTAGGATTGAACTCAGAACCTGCTTTCATATCCAGTGTTGTAAGCATGCCGTCAACTTCCATTCTCCCTCAGTTGTGGTTTTCCTTTCTTTTTCTTTTCTCTTTTTCTTCTTCTTTTTCTTTTTTTTCCTTTTTTTTTTTTTTTTTTGTGTGTGTGATTGCTTCACTGCTCGATATGGTCATTGGCAGGCTTATCAATACCCCTAGCCTGCTTTTTTCTTTCTATTTATTTACTTATTTATTTTCCCCTTTGTTGCCCTAGTTTTTTTTTTGTTGTTGTTGTTATTGTTGTTGTTATTGATGTCATCGTTGTTAGATAGGACAGAGACATGGAGTGAGGAGGGGAAGACCGAGAGGGAGAGAGAAAGATAGACACCTACAGACCTGATTCACCACCTATGAAGCAACTCCCCTCAGGTGGGGAGCCGGGGGCTCGAACCAGGATCCTTATGCCGGTCCTTATGCTACAGCACCATGTGCGCTTAATCCATTGTGCTAATGCCGACTTTCAGTTGTGGTTTTCTTCTTTCTTTTCTTTTTTTTTATTTCTTTGTTTATTGGATAGAGACAACCAGAAATCAAGAGGAAGGGGCAGTGACAGAAAGGGAGAAAGACAGAGAAACACCTGCATCCCTGCTTCACCACTCATAAAGCTTTCCCTCTGAAAGTGGGGACAGGGGGCTGGAACTGGCTTCCTGTGCATTGTAACATGTGCGCTCAGCCAGGTGCCCCATCACCCTGCCCCCAGTTGTAGTTTTCTATCAGAGAGAATGAAAGACGCCAAAACCTAAGCATGACTCCATGAATTCCATGATTTAGTCTGTGCTGGTTTCAACTGTGGTCCCAGCTCTCAGACACAAAGCTTGGAGCATTCAGGCACATGCTCTGGCTTCTGGTGGTGCTGGGGATTGAGCCTGGAAACTCAGGCCCTCAGGCATGAAAGTCATTTGCATAAACATGATGCTCTCTCTCCAGCCCAGGTTCACTTCTCTTTCAAAGAGATTAAGAAAAAGAGGAGATTGGTGGTGGGAATTGTGTTGGAGTTGTACCTTTCTTAACCTATGGTTTGGTCAATGTTTCTTTTTTTTTTTTAATTTTTTATTTAAGAAAGGATTAATGAACAAAAACATGAGGTAGGAGGGGTACAACTCCACACAATTCCCACCACCCAATCCCCATAGCCCACCCCCTCCCATGATAGCTTTCCCATTCTCTAGCCCTCTGGGAGCATGGACCCAGGGTCATTGAGGGTTGCAGAAGGTAGAAGGTCTGGCTTCTGTAATTGCTTCCCCGCTGAACATGGGTGTTGACTGGTTGGTCCATACTCCCAGTCTGCATCTCTCTTTCCCTAGTAAGGTGTGTCTCTGGGGAAGCTGAGCTCCAGGACACATTAGTGGGGTCTTCAATCCAGGGAAGCCTGGCCAGCATCCTGGTGACATCTGGAACCTGGTGATTGAAAAGAGAGTTAACATATGAAGCCAAACAATTTGTTGAGCAATCATGGATCCCAAGCTTGGGATAGTGGAGAGGAAGTGTTAGGGAGGTACTCACTGCGTTTCTTTTTTATAAATAAAATTTTAAAAAAAGAAAAAGAAGAGATTGCTCAATTTCTTCCTGTTTTCAGGCATTATCATGACATTAATCACATATTGGCTTTGAAATTATTTTTCTTAGTACCATATTCAGTCAACCAGAAGGGAAAAAAAGGTTGTATTCTAGCCTGAAGAAAATAATTTTTATAAGGCTTTGCTTGAAAAAAACGTTTTTCCTATTTTGAAGAAAATACTAATTTAACAGAAGGATTGATAATGTAATCTTTATATTTTAGACCTGTGATCCCATTCCTTTTTGGTTTATAAAATTCCACGGACAAAGAGTTGACTCCCTAGTAGTGAGGGTACCCGCATTGCTTTGTAACGCCCAGCTGACCGCTCACTGCATGGAGAAGAGCTATGGCACTGGGCACTCCCTGGAGCTGTGATCTTGCTCTTTTATAGATTATGTTTTCTGAATTACTCTTATCTTAGAATTAATTAGTTGGGTTTTGGGGTCGGTGGCAAAGCACCTGGTGGAGTGCATATGTTACAATGCGTAAGGACCTGGGTTCCACTACTCAGTCCCCTCCTGCAGAGGGAAAGCTTCACAAGTGGTGAAGCAGTGATGCAGGTGTGTCTCTCTGTCTCTCACCCTCTCTATCCCTCCCTCCCCTTTCGATTTCTGACCGTCTCTATCCAATCAATAAATAAATATAATAATTTTTTAATTTGTTGGGTATTTTGCCACCTTTTTCATTGAAAGTGAAAAAATATGTATTTGCATACTTAAAGAGCTAATAAAAATATCAACACACAGTATATAGACATCAAGAATGAGAAGTAAGAAAAATAACATTTCCTAGGATTTTCACTGAAATGTCTACAGAGAAAGTCTGATACTCAGTTTGATATAGGAAGAAAAAAGAAAAGAATAAGGAAGGAAAAATATATGGCTCTGGAAATTGAAAAATACTAGCGGTGGGAATCCACAGTAATAATCCTGGGAAAACTTAATTCTGAATCCCTTCATCTCCCCCCCTTTTCTCTCTCTCTCTCCATATATCTCTATCCCTTTCTATCTTATCGCATTAGTATATATTTAAATAAAGTGAAAATTTCCAGAACTCTTTCAAAAAATGACTTTTGATTATTGTAATATTCATATTCTATATACAATTAAGAACATGGGCTTCATTTTAGACAATAATGAGTATATTCCCTATAGTTCCCTTGTATGGGTTCACTGGGAGAACACAACACTTCCAAGAGTGAGGTTATGAGTCCAGTCCTCAGTACCTCACGTCCTGAATTCTGAGTCTCCCTATCCATCTTCCACTCTTTCTCCCTCCCTTCTGTAATTAAATCTTTAAATAAAGTTGAGAGCTACACATCCATCTAACATAGATCTATATTAAAACTCATCTTAACACTTTTGTTACTTAAAAAGCAAAATAAAATGCAAATGTCTAACTCACAGGAGTTTAGAGGCATATGCATTGGGAAAAGCTGAATAACAGTTTAAGTACAATTATACAGACATAGAGGCTCTCTAGCTAGCCAGTATGGAGGCCATGGTTTGTGATGACTTTGAATAGCTTGAAATACTTGAATTGTCTGGATAGTGGCCTCTGGGAGGTTAGCAAAGAAAGACAGATGTAGTTGCAGCCTTGTCTTTCTAGCAGTGTTTGTTTGTTTTGTTTTTGTTAGATTTTTGTTGTTGTTGTTCTTTAAATGAGGGACTCTTCCAAGTATAGCTTTTAGATTTTTCAATATGGATAGACTGAGTTTCCACTAAATTGAATTCTGGCTCTTGTTTAAGTGATTCTCCCAAATTCACTCAAATCCCACGTTTCAAAAATAAAAAGGACACACCAAGTTGTATGTGGAAGCAAATGACACTGACTGAGGAAACCTGGATATAAAAAATGATCAGGTGTACGGAACTACTTTGAAAGATCTCTAGGCCACTCTGAAGACTGAAAGACTGTAAGAAGAGCTCATTTGGATCAAGCTAGACATTCTGGGAAGAAAACAAATTCTCCACACAGGTTCATTGTTTCTGTTGTCCTAATAAAAGTGGTGTTCAGGGGCACTGAGGGGATTAAGGCTTTCATCTGTTGTTGGGCACCTGGATTGCTTCCAGGTTTGAGCTATTACAAATTGTGCTGCTATGAACATAGCTACATGTATCTTTTTAGATGGCTTTGATTGAATCCTTAGGATATAGCCCTAAGAGAGGAAATACTGGGTCATAAGGAAAGTCAGCTTCAAGACCGGCTAAGGTTCTCCAGACTGCTCTCCACAAGGGTTCAACCAATTTACCTTCCCTACAGCAGGGCTGGGGGTTTCCTTTGTGCCCACAACCTCTCCAACATTTGTTGATGCTGTGGATTTTTGATATATGAGCTTCTCACAGGGATAAGGTGGGATTTCATTGTTATCTTTATTTGCATTTCTCTGACAATCAGTGATCTGGAGCAAATTTTCATATGTCTGTTGGCCTTTTGTCTTTCTTCTGTAGTGAATTATCTGATGTTATGCTCCCTCCACTTTTGGATTGGGTCATTTGCTATTGAGAAGCTGACATTAATGAACTCTTTATATATTTTGGTTAGTAGCCTCTTGTCTGATGTATGGCTTGTAAAGATCTTTGCTCACCCAGTGAGAGGTCTCTTTGTTTGGGGGATGGTTTCATTTGCTGTGCAAAAGCTTTTCAATTGGATGCAGTCCCATTGATTTGCTTTTGAGTTTGTCTTCCTTGCAATTGGGTTTGAATTATCACAGATGCCCTTGAGGTTTAGATGGCAAGTGGTCTGCCAATAGTTTCCTTTAACTATTTGATATTTTCTGCTCACCATCCAGGGCCGTGATTCATTTGGAGTTGATTTTTGTTTCTGGTGAGATAAAGTGGTTCAGTTTCATTCTGCATATTTCAACCCAGTTAAGGCAACACTGAGATTATGTAGATCTCTCTCTCTCTCTCTTATCTATGCTGATTGCACTTTTATTCAACAAGAAGAAACTGTGCTCTAAGTGCCTTCATGAAGACTCAGTCTGATCATCAGGCCAAAATGTCATGGCATGGGAAAAATAACACAGACACACAACAGCACATTGTCCATCTCAGCTATAGATAATATCAAATTAACCTTGAGTTTATCATTTAAGTGGGAACGTGTGTATTGGTCTCAGGTAATAACATGTTGATTCCCTGACATAGGCATTTTAAGCTTATATATCATCTCTGTTTATCAAATTCAAATGATTGTAGCATTGGACCAACTATACCTGGGCACCTGAGACGTGACTGGAAAGGTCTTTGTGCCTTCAGGATTGTGGTGTGGAGAAGCATCATGAAGACTGCCCTAGAAGCTGATGGTCTCATAAGTGGTTTCGGCAGGCCACCTGCACAAGGTCCTCAGGTGTCTAAGCCCACAAGTTTGTGTAGATCTCCATAGCTGTAGGGAGACCTAATCATATCATATACTATCCCAGAAAGTATTGTGTTTAGGGGCATTGAGGGGATTAAGGAGAAATGCAAAGGTGTATTATGTAAATCTCCTTAGCTCTAGGGAGGCCTGATCCCATAAAGGGGAATGAATCCCTCCCACAACCAAGGTCATAATCCTCTCAATCTCAAACCAGCCACTCACACACCCTGATGCTGAGCCAATAGCTACTGAAGGTGGGTGTCAAGCTCCACCCACTGGTTACTCATAAATACTCTGGTGACATCCAAAGAGAGCACACTTCAGTTCCAGACTGCCGCATCACTCCAGCCTGTGAACACAGCTCAGGAGTCTGCCAGAGACCTGCCTTGAAGAGAGAAGAGTCACCAGCACAGGTAAGGAGGCTGTGGAAACTTGGGGTGCCCATCATTTCCCCAGGACTCTAGGGTGTCCAGGGTGTAAATTCCCATGGGAGATTTCATGTACCAAAGCTCATTTGTTTTCCTCAGTCCCATCTTGTGTAGTTGATGTGGGTGGAAATGGCTCCAGGGTGTAGATTAGTGTGGAAGATTTCACTTAGCCTCTGAGGATCAAGTACCAGAGCTCATTTACTTTCCTCAGACCTAGTCCCATCTTGTGTAGTTGGTATGTGCAGAGATGGCTTGGGAGGAGAAGAGAAGCTTCACTGATTCCCTCAAGTGGAGATTGAGCAGGCTGAAACAAACCCAAAGTCTTTTTATATCTTTGATCTCTCTCCTTCAGGTGCAGTGGCTACTTTGGAGGACTGACTGCCTGCAATCAAATCCCTAAACTGAACGTAATATTCTAGCAGCTATCTGAGGCAGCAAACTAACTGAAACAGAGCTTCAGATGTTGAGTAGAAATCTTGGCCACCAACTTCTGTACTTGGGGCCACTGTGCTTATAGTTCAGTAGTAGCTGTGCCTCCATCCCAGGGGTGCTGAGCAAAGAGGCCTGACGCTGCCTCTTGCTACTCAAGTGAAACCTCAGACCCAAAGTTGCTGAAGAAAAGCAGCGTGTCCTTCTCACCCAATGGAGGCATCTGGAGTCCTGTCAGCCATGCAAGCAGAGTTCAACTGCCCCATCTGCTTGACCTGCATGAGAGAACCTGCCACCATTGAGTGTGGGCACAACTTCTGTTATTCCTGCATCCAACAGTGCTGGGAGGGTCCTCAGGATACTTTCTCTTGCCCTGTGTGCCGGCACCTATGTCAGAAGAGGCACTGGACTGCCAACAGGAAGCTGGCAAATATAGTGGATTTCATTCAGCTCATGGACAACAGAAGCAAGGAGGTGAGTCCACAAGAGGAGAGCCTGTGTGAGAGGCACAGCCAGGTGCTGAGTCTCTTCTGTGAGGATGACTTGGAGGTGCTCTGTCCTGACTGTGTTGAGCCCCATGACCAACAGAGACACCATGTAAGGTCTCTGGAGGAGGCTGCTTCTTATTACAGACACAAGACAAATGATTCCATCACACTCTTGAGAGAGGACTTACGGAAATTACAGAAAGTGGAAGAGAGGGAAGACAGAAAGTTCCAGGAATTGAGAGACCAAATACTTAAACACAAGTCCAAGTTAGACTCTGGTATAGAGAACTTGAAAGAATTTGTGGACAGACAGCAAGAGGCAGCTCTATCCAGACTAGCTCAAGAAGAGAAAGACCTTCTGCAGAGAATTAAGATAAATATCACTGACTTTAAAGACCACATCTGCACCACCAAGGCTCAGCTCCAGGAAGTTTCAGAGAGGAGTGTGATGCTAGACATGAAGCTTCTGAGTGAGGTCAAGAAGATTCATCATATCTATGAGAGCCGAGAGGTCCCAGCTGTGTGCTACTCCCAGATATGGAGGGAGTTATATCATCTGCCTCCACTGGAATCAGCCCTGGAGAAGATTCAACAGAAATTCCGAGCAGAGGTGACCCTGGATCCACGTACCGCAGATCCTCATCTGTGCGTGTCCAAGGACAAGCGATCTGTGACACTGAGGAAGAGAAGGAGTAAAGTTCTCCAGAGAGAGCAGAGGATTCCCTTTGATCTGGAAGTCCTGGGCTCCCAAGAATTCCATGCTGGCCGCCATTACTGGGAGGTGCAGGTGAATGACAAGCCCAGCTGGGCCATAGGGCTGTGTAGCCACTCCCCGTCCAGCAAGGGGCAGCAGCAGCCAAGGTCTGGTCAGAACAGGTGCTGGACCATTCATCTGCAAGATGGAGACTATGTGGCAGGAGGTGCCCGTCCTGTTGTTCTGACTTTGAAGAGAAAGCCCAGAGGCATTGGAGTTTACCTGGACTGGGAGCTGGGGCAGATTTCCTTCTACAACTTGAGTGACAACTCCCACCTCCATTCTTTCCAGGAGACATTTTCCCACTCACTGAAGCCTTATTTCTGTGTGGGACCAGATTCCATTCCTCTCTCCCTCTGTGGACTAGCTGATCTTTAGAATGCTGTAGTATGGGTTTCGATTCCTGTTCTGAATTGTTTAAATGTCTCTTCTAGAAAAACTGCCTGTATGAAAACTTACAACTCTGTACAGGAAAATTGCTCATGCTGAAACCTACATTCAATCACATCATGCTTAGTGCTAATAAAAATTAAAATTTATGTGTTATGCATGTACAAACTATTGCATTTTACTGTGGACTGTAAACCCTTTATCCTCCAATCAATAAATAAAAAAAACAATTAAAATTCATGTAATCATGCAGTAAATTTTTGTTGTTCTTTTTAACTTCCTTTTTTTTAAATAAAAAAACTATTTATTAATGAGGTAGATAGGAGGAGAGAGAGAAAGAACCAGCCATCCCTCTGGTACATGTGATGCCGGGTATTGAACTCTGGACATCATACTTTTGAATCCAAAGCTTTATTGACTGCACCACATCCTGTACCACAGTTTTCCCTTTTCTTCATTGTGACTAGTGCTGTATGTAAACTTTTATAACAATGAGGTGCTTAGAGCCTTTCAGCAGGCAAAGTGGAGAAACCCCTTGCCTCATCAGCACTGGCTCCTGAGTTTGGGCCCCACCATTGCTTGGATGAGTCTGGTTCTCCAGTTTCATCTCCCTTAGTGAATAAAATAAAATGGAAGGGAAAGAAATTGAAGTTATTTTAGTTATGCTCGGATGTGAGTATGAAAAATTGCAATTCCAAGATTCGACTTCCGGAGGCGGAGCTACGAGCAGCAGATCGCTTTCTCTCCTCTCCTCTCCTCTCCTCTCCCGAATCAACTAGGAATACCAAAGGAGACTACCCGGACCGAAATAAGACAGGACTAGAATGACCACAGGAACCCAGTAAATCACCCGTGAGTACAAACACGCGTGGTTGGTGACAGAGAGGAGAGCGGGGCCTAAGGAGAGATTAAGTGACTGCTAACATTCAGCAGTTTATCAGTGGAGACACCACCTCCAGCCTGCTCCACCAACAAGGGGACAGCTGAAGGGAGGAAAGGACTCCCCAGAGACTCACCAAGTGCAACTCTGAGTCTCCATTGCTACTAGCCTCAGAATCTGGAGCAGCAACAGGGAGGGACACCAGGGGACAGAGATCTAACCCGGAAACTCAAGAGAAGACCTATGCCTCCTTGGCATAGCTGAGGGGCTGTGAAAGTCTCTTTGCATAACCACTGGATTATCTCTGCCACACCCTGCTTTATCTCTTGGTAAGGAGAAAGTGATTAAGCGAAGAAGCCTATTGATAGTTTAAAAGCCCTCAGGCACCCATAGCCTACAGGGAAGAAAAAAAAGAGGTTTTTACACCACTGTGCTCCAACTCAGGGATTGAAAAAAAACTGTTAACTTCCACCACGGTAAACCCTTTAATTAAATTACTTAGACACAAGTCAATCCAGGCAATAGTGATCAATAATTTGAAAAGTACTGATAAAGGGAACTCATAACATCATATATAAAATGGTTAAAACAACAAGAAAAAATATTGGAAACTCGAACCAGGACAAGAGTCCAGCTAAAAGTCCTCAAGAGGGTGAAGCACAAAACAACGAGTTCAACATCCAAACATTAGCTAAGGAAATAATAACAGGAGTGAGTAAAGAATTTGAAAAAATTGTAATCAGAAATGCAGGAACAACAAATGAGAATATGGAAGAAAATTCTAAAAATCTCATGGTTATTAGAGAGCTGAAAGCTGAAATCTCTGAGCTAAGAAGGCAACTAGCTGAACAAGCTAAAACAGTATCAGAGCAGGGCAACAAAATAGATGAACTCCAGAAAGCAGTAGAGGGCAGAGAGAATAGAATCTATGAGGCTGAAGACAGAATTAGCAAGATTGAGGATGAATTAGAGACAACTAAAAAAGAAGTAAGAGATCTCAAAAAGAGATTAAGAGATGCTGAAAACAACAACAGAGTCCTATGGGATGACTTCAAAAGAAACAATATACGCATTATTGGCTTACCAGAGGAAGAAAGAGAAGGAGAGGAAGAAAGCATTCTCCAGGCCATAATAGCTGAAAATTTCTCTAGTCTAGACAACACCAAAGACATAAAGATTCAAGAAGCCCAGAGGGTCCCAAACAGAATTAACCCAGACCTAGAGACACCAAGACATATCATACTTAGAATGGAAAGGAATAAGGATAAAGAAAGGATCCTCAAGGCTGCAAGAGAAAAACAAAGAGTCACCTACAAAGGAAAACCCATAAGATTAGCAGCAGATTTCTCCATACAAACACTACAGGCCAGAAGAGAATGGCAAGATATTTATCGAGTGCTCAATGAGAAAGGCTTTCAGCCAAGAATACTATATCCTGCTAGATTGTCATTCAGACTAGATGGAAGCATCAAAACCTTCTCAGACAAGCAACAGTTGAAGGAAGCAACCATCACCAAGCCTGCCCTGAAAGAAGTTCTGAAAGGTCTCCTATAAACAACCAGACCACCACAAATAGGACATATATCAAAACACTCTAAAACTCTACAAGAGTGGCGTTAAAATATCTTCAATCTTTGATATCAATAAATGTCAATGGCCTGAATACACCTATTAAAAAACAAAGAGTAGGAAGATGGATCAGAAAACACAACCCAACAATATGTTGTCTACAGGAAACTCACCTAACACAACAAGACAAACACAGACTGAAAGTGAAAGGATGGAAAAATATCATTCAAGCCAATGGCCCACAAAAAAGGGCAGGAACAGCTATTCTCATATCTTACATGATAGACTTTAAAATAGATAAGATTAAAAAAGATAGGAATGGACACTACTTAATGCTCAGAGGATCAGTCAATCAAGAGGACTTAACAATTATTAATATCTATGCACCCAATGAGAAGCCATCTAAATACATCAAACTTCTACTGAAAGAGCTACAGCAATATATTAACAGTAACACAATCATAGTAGGGGACTTCAACACCCCACTATCTCAACTTGATAGATCATCCAGGCAGAAAATCAGTAAAGACATAAGGGAGCAAAATGAAGAGATAGATAAACTAGAACTATTGGACATTTTCAGAGTCATTCATCCCAAGACTGGAATACACATTTTACTCAAATCCACATGGATCATTGTCAAGGATAGACCATATGTTAGGCCACAAAGACAGCATCAGCCAATTCAAGAGCATTGAAATCATCCCAAGCATCTTCTCAGACCACAGTGGAATTAAAATAACAATTAACAATCAACCAAAGGTTAGTAACAGTTCCAAAATGTGGAAGCTCAACAGTACACTTCTTAACAACTTTTGGGTCAAAGAGGAAATCAAGGAAGAAATCAAAATGTTTCGAGAGTTCAATGAAAATGAGGACATAAGCTATCAAAATATTTGGGACATAGCTAAAACAGTCCTAAGAGGGAAGTTCATAGCTATACAAGCACACATTAGGAAACAAGAAAAGGCACAAATAAACAGCCTGATTGCACATCTCAAAGACCTAGAAGAAGAACAACAAAGGAATCCTAAAGCAACCAGAAGGACAGAAATTACTAAAGTTAGGGCAGAAATAAATAACATTGAGAATAGGAAAACCATACAAAAGATCAATGAAAGTAAATGTTGGTTCTTCGAAAGAGTAAACAAAATCGACAAACCTTTAGCCAGACTCACAAAACAAAAAAGGGAGAAGACCCAAACAAATCGGATAGTAAATGAAAGAGGAGAAATCACAACAGACACTGCAGAAATTCAACATATCATGTGAGGCTTTTATGAACAACTATATGCCACCAAGCTACAGAACCTGGAAGAAATGAATGATTTCCTAGATACCTATTAACTTCCAAAACTAAGTAAAGAGGAAGTGGATAACATGAACAGGCCCATCACAGCTAATGAAATTGAAACAGTTATCAAAAATCTTCCCAAAAATAAAAGTCCTGGACCAGATGGTTTTACAAATGAATTCTACAAAACTTTCAAAGAAGAACTAATACCTCTACTTTTAAAAGTCTTCCAGAAGATTGAAGACACTGGAATACTCCCTGCCAGCTTCTATGAAGCCAACATCACCCTGATACCAAAAGTAGACAGGGACACAACTAAAAAAGAAAACTACAGACCAATATCTCTGATGAACATAGATGCGAAAATATTGAACAAAATTCTAGCCAACCGGATACAGCAGTATATCAAAAAGATTGTTCATCATGACCAAGTGGGGTTTATCCCAGGCATGCAAGGTTGGTTTAATATACGTAAATCAATCAATGTGCTCCACCACATCAACAAAAGCAAGACCAAAAACCACAAGGTCATATCAATAGATGCAGAGAAAGCCTTTGACAAAATACAACATCCCTTTATGATCAAAACACTACAAAAAATGGGAATAGATGGAAAATTCCTGAAGATAGTGGAGTCTATATATAGCAAACCTACAGCCAACATCATACTCAATGGTGAAAAACTGGAAGCATTTCCACTCAGATCAGGTAATAGACAGGGCTGCCCACTATCACCATTACTATTCAACATAGTGTTGGAAGTTCTTGCCATAGCAATCAGGCAGGAGCAAGGAATTAAAGGCATACAGACTGGAAGAGAAGAAGTCAAACTCTCCTTATTTGCAGATGACATGATAGTATACATGGAAAAACCTAAGGAATCCAGCAAGAAGCTTTTGGAAATCATCAGGCAATATAGTAATGTGTCAGGCTATAAAATTAACATTCAAAAGTCAGTGGCATTCCTCTATGCAAACACTAAGTTAGAAGAAATTGAAATGCAGAAATCAGTTCCTTTTTCTATAGCAACAAAAACAATAAAATATCTAGGAGTAAACCTAACCAAAGAAGTGAAAGACTTGTATACTGAAAATTATGAGTCACTACTCAAAGAAATTGAAAAAGACACAAAGAAGTGGAAAGATATTCCATGTTCATGGGTTGGAAGAATTAACATCATCAAAATGAATATATTACCCAGAGCCATCTACAAATTTAATGCTATCCCCATCAAGATCCCAAGCACATTTTTTAGGAGAATAGAACAAATGCTACAAATGTTTATCTGGAACCAGAAAAGACCTACAATTGCCAAAACAATCTTGAGAAAAAAGAACAGAACCGGAGGCATCACACTGCCAGATCTCAAACTGTATTATAGAGCCATTGCCCTCAAAACTGCTTGGTACTGGAACATGAACAGACACACTGACCAGTGGAATAGAATTGAGAGCCCAGAAATGAGGCCCCACACGTATGGACATCTAATCTTTGACAAAGGGGCCCAGACTATTATATGGGGAAAGCAGAGTCTCTTCAACAAATGGTGTTGGAAACAATGGGTTGAAACATGCAGACGAATGAAACTGAACCACTGTATTTCACCAAATACAAAAGTAAATTCCAGGTGGATCAAGGACTTGGATGTTAGACCAGAAACTATCAGATACTTAGAGGAAAATATTGGCAGAACTTTTTTCCGCATAAATTTTAAAGACATTTTCAATGAAACGAATCCAATTACAAGGAAGGCTAAAGCAAGTATAAACCTATGGGACTACATCAAATTAAAAAGCTTCTTCATAGCAAAAGAAACCACTACCCAAATCAAGAGACCCCTCACAGAATGGGAGAAGATCTTTACATGCCATACATCAAATAAGAGTTTAATAACCAGCATATATAAAGAGCTTGCCAGACTCAACAACAAGACAACAAATAACCCCATCCAAAAATGGGGGGAGGACTTGGACAGAATATTCACCACAGAAGAGATCCAAAAGGCCGAGAAACACATGAAAAAATGCTCCAAGTCTCTGATTGTCAGAGAAGTGCAAATCAAGACAACAATGAGATATCACTTCACTCCTGTGAGAATGTCACACATCAGAAAAGGTAACAGCAGCAAATGCTGGAGAGGGTGTGGGGTCAAAGGAACCCTCCTGCACTGCTGGTGGGAATGTCACTTGGTCCAACCTCTGTGGAGAACAGTCTGGAGAACTCTCAGAAGGCTAGAAATGGACCTACCCTATGACCCTGCAATTCCCCTCCTGGGGATATATCCTAAGGAACGAAACACATCCATCCAAAAAGATCTGTGTACACATATGTTCTTGGCAGCACAATTTGTAATAGCCAAAACCTGGAAGCAACCCAGGTGTCCAACAACAGATGAGTGGATGAGCAAGTTGTGGTATATATACACAATGGAATACTACTCAGCTGTAAAAAATGGTGACTTCACCATTTTCAGCCGATCTTGGATGGACCTTGAAAAAATCATGTTGAGTGAAATAAGTCAGAAACAGAAGGATGAATATGGGATGATCTCACTCTCAGGCCGAAGTTGAAAAACAAGATTAGAAAAGAAAACACAAGTCGAACCTGAAATGGAATTGGAGTATTACACCAAAGTAAAAGACTTGGGGGTGGGTGGGTGGGTGGGGAGAATACAGGTCCATGAAAAATGATGAATGAAATAGTGGGGGTTGTATTGTTAAATGGGAATCTGGGGAATGTTATGCATGTAAAAAAAAAAAAAAGAAGTAGAAACGCAAAGCAGAAATTGACTGAGTTTGGAGTATGGCACCAAAGTAAGAAAGCAGAAGTACACTAGAGTTTGCAGTGAGTACCTCCCTAATACTTCCTCTCCACTTTTCCAAGCTTTGGGTCCATGATTGCTCAACAATTTGTTTGGCTTTGTATGTTAACTCTCTTTTCAGTCACCAGGTTCCAGGTGTCATCAGGATGCCGGCCAGACTTCCCTGGATTGAAGACCCACCAATATGTCCTGGAGCTCAGCTTCCCCAGAGACACACACTACTAGGGAAAGAGAGAGGCAGACTGGGAGTATGGACCGACCAGTCAACGCCCATGTTCAGCAGGGAAGCAATTACAGAAGCCAGACCTTCTACCTTCTGCAACCCACAATGACCCTGGGTCCATGTTCCCAGAGGGATAGAGAATGGGAAAGCTATCGGGGGAGGGGGTGGGATATGGAGATTGGGCGGTGGGAATTGTGTGGAGTTGTACCCCTCCTACCCTATGGTTTTGTTAATTAATCCTTTCTTAAATAAAAAAATAAAATAAAATAAAATAAAATAAATAAAATACTTAAAAATTAAAAAAAAAAAAAAAAAAAAAAAAAGAAAACACAAGTTGAACCTGAAATGGAATTGGAGTATTGCATGAAAGGTAAAGACTCTGGGGTGGGTGGGTGGCTGGGGAGAATACAGGTCCATGAAAAATGATGAATGAAATAGTGGGGGTTGTATTGTTAAATGGGAATTTGGTGAATGTTATGCATGTAAAAAAAAAAAAAAGAAGTAGAAACGCAAAGCAGGAATTGACTGAGTTTGGAGTATGGCACCAAAGTAAGAAAGCAGAAGTATACTAGAGTTTGCAGTGAGTACCCTCCCTAACACTTCCTCTCCACTATTCCAAGCTTTGGGTCCATGATTGCTCAACAATTTGTTTGGCTTTGTATGTTAACTCTCTTTTCAGTCACCAGGTTCCAGATGCCATCAGGATGCTAGCCAGGCTTCCCTGGACTGAAGACCCCACCAATGTGTCCTGGAGCTCAGCTTCCCCTGAGACCCACCCTACTAGGGAAAGGAAGAGCCAGACTGGGAGTATGGACCCACCAGTCAACGCCCATGTTCAGCGGGGAAGCAATTACAGAAGCCAGACCTTCTACCTTCTGCAACCCTCAATGACCCTGGGTCCATGCTCCCAGAGGGATAGAGAATGGGAAAGCTACTGGGGAGGGGGTGGGATATGGAGATTGGGCGGTGGGATTTGTGTGGAGTTGTACCCCTCCTACCCTATGGTTTTGTTAATTAATCTTTCTTAAATAAATAAAAGAGAAAAATTGCAATTCCATAACTAGAGTGGTTCTCATGTGTCCTACACAGTCCCCCTTTCTACACCTGTTCCTGATTTGTACATAACTTGTATCTTCCACGTTAGAGCAAAGTGAGTATTTCACACACAGCTCTGAGAGGGTCTCTCCCACTGCTCTATGGTTTTGGAGGTATGGTGGACCTCCCCAGATTAGCACTTCAGATGATAATTCTGGGCACAACCTTGTTCAGGCCAAGGGCTTGTTTGTTGTTCCTGATAGAATCAAATAAGGATTTTTTTCCCAGGAATTGGGAGATAACAGAGAGGTTTTGAATGGAAATTTTCATGCCTACAGCTCCAAAGGCCCATTGCCTTTTTCTCTTTACTTTTTATTGTGTGTTTGTATGTGTAATTTAATAATGAACATGGATATTATTAGAGAAGAGGGTACAGTTCCCACCACCAGAATTTCCATATTCCATCCCCTTCATTGGAATATTCCCTATTTTTATCCCTCTGGGATTATGGGCCAAACATCTTTATGTGGTGCAGAAGGTGGAAGGTCTGGTTTCTGAAATTACTTCCTTAATAGACATGGGCATTGACAGGTGGATCCATACCCCAGCAAGGCCCATTTCGATCCCCACTGACAGTATTAGCCAGAGCTGAGAAGTGCTCTGGTGAAAAGTAAAAATATTATTAAAGTAACTTGCATTCCAACATTAAAAAAGAAAAGTAAAAATATAGTAGTCTGGGATGTAGCACAGTGGATAAGAATTAGATTCTTAAGCATGAGGTCCTGAGTTCTTTCTCTTCTCCTCCTCTCTTTCTCATGAATACATAAATACATTTTAAAAAGTAAAAATATAGATAATAAGTAAATAATTTACATTAAAGGGTGGAGATAGGTAGCATAATGGTTATGCAGAGACTCTCATACCTGACACTCCAAGGTTTCAAGTTCTATCCTCCACACCACCATAAGCTAGTTCTCTGACTTAAAAAAAGATGATGAACAAGAATTTGTTTTTAACACACACATGTCAATTCACACTCCACGGTAAGCAATTTAGTTGTTGTGGACTACCTATTGTGTATCCTCTACTTAAGCTCTTATAAGCTCTGACTTGAATGTGACGTGAAGTAAACAGTCAATTATTACATAGGGTTATTTGGGCACACAGAGGTGATACCCAAGTTCATTCGTCATTTCTATTTCTTTATTGTGTATTTATTCTTGTCATCAGCATTCTCTCTGTGTGTCGGGAACTGCCCTAGAAATCTGCCACTCCTACAGTAGGTGATGCAAGAGTGGGCATTTCTCTGTACTTTTCACGTCTTCACTCAAAGCAAACTCAAAGAGAAGCAGACACTGCAGATGAAGGGATGCGGCACAGCTTCAATTTGGGTCAGACAGCTAAATTACCTGAATGCTAGTCTATTTCTTTCCTTTACAACTGATTCTTGGTAAATGGATTAACAAGAGTCAGAAGTCACTCCATATCAATTTCAGCCTGTCAGGACTCATAAAAGCAAACCCCCAGCCCCAACACACACACACACACACACACACACAAACACGCACGCATGCACGCATGCACACACACCACTCCAGCCCCTTGAAATGATGTGGCCTTGTAGGGAGAATGAAGAGGAAATATTTGAGAGACCTAGACACAAGGAGTCACGGAGCAGTGACATCCTTTCCTCAGCTTACTTGTATTTATACTATTTACCCAGAGTGCTGAGAGCCCTGGCCAGTGGTAGCACTGGGCATTGGAGCAGCAGCCTCTGGAGGCTCAGGCATGATGTTCTGTGGGGTGACCCATTGTGTCGTCACCCAACTCAGTGACAATATTGATTACTAGTATTAAGAGATCTTGCTGTTGGATAATTCTGAGGTTAAATTCAGGAAAATTCAAAGATATTTCTTTTTTATTTATTTACTTATAAAAAAGAGACATTAACAAAACCATAGGATAAGAGGGGTACAACACCACACAATTCCCACCACCAGCTCTCCGTATCCCATCCCCTCCCCTGATAGCTTTCCCATTCTTTATCCCTCTGGGCGTATGAATCCAAGGTGATTGGGAGATGCAGAAGGTGGAAGGTCTGGCTTCTGAACTGCTCTCCTGATGTACATGGGTGTTGAAAGGTTGATCCATACTCCCAGCCCACCTCTCTCTTTCCCTAGTAGGGTGGAGCTCTGGGGAAGCGGAGCTCCAGGACACATTCGTGGGGTCCTCTGTCTAGGGAAGTCTAGTCAGCATCATACTAGCATCTGGAACCTGGTGGCTGAAAAGAGAGTTAACATACAAAGCCAAACAATTTATTGAACAATCATGGACCTAAAGGCTAGAATAGTGCAAAAGAACTGTTGGGGGATCCTCCATTTTGTAGATAGTTAGTAGGCATATTTTAGTTATATTCCAAAGTGCCTGTGACTATACTATTTTGTTGTTGTTGTTTTCCTGAGTCTGATATCTAATATGCAGGTGGATCCGACTTATTGTTTGGGCAGATGATGTCATGGCTGGAAAAGGGACAGAAAGCTGGATCAGGGAAGAGAGTAGTTCCCTAATATGGGAAAGGTGTATAAATATTGTTGACTGTAAACCCCATCAATTGGATTTGGCCTGGGGCCCATATTTAGCTTGTGGGGCCTATGTGACCTCTGCATCCCTGTAGACATGAGCTCACTTTCTGTGGTCATGAGTAGCACCATTCCAAGGCACGTCAATATCAACCCATCTTCCTCAGGTGTGACATAGAGTATGTTGTCCATCCTCCCTTTGGAGGATAAACCATTCTCTACCATTGTTGATCCAAGTTGAGGGCAAAGTTCTATAGGGGGACCCGCAAAGGGGTCCATTTTATTGTTCCTGATAAACATGACCGGTAACAATGGGGAGAAGCATTTATTTGTGATCTTGGCAGAAACAGACATGATGGGCCCAGAACTCAAATAATTCCCATTCAAAGATATTTCTAAGATCTCTGCATTTGTACTTTCAAAGGTCTAGAGAAATAGTCTAGGAAATAGTGTAATTGGTGATACCAGGACTACCAAACTTCTCCCCTCCCTTCTTTCCAAAGTCTCTTGCTTTGGGGAAATACATCAAACCCACTTCAACCTTTAATTTGTTGTTCTCTTTTCTGGTATCATAACACCTGCCTGTGAGTTAGATAATCACAGTCATTCTTTTCTTTTTGGCTTAACAGTGATGTGATTTTTCCCCCAGTTCTGCCCAGTCTCATCTGATCTCAAGCAGAGTCCCTTCTCCTAGGGCTAACAGAATTTCAGTCCTTAAGGTGCTCCATGTCAGCTGGGAGAAATCTCAGAACTAATATTAATGGTGCTTTGCCTCTTGTCCTGTGTCACCATGTTCAGGTCTCAGCAGCTTGTGGAGGCAGCCATCTCCAAGGAATCTTCATTTCAGCTGATCAGACACCTGACGGGTCATTTACTTTCTTTGATTTGTAGCAGCCCCTCACAGCAACCCAGAGTCTCTTGCCCTGCCAGTAACTAACAGAATTGTTTTAAAAAGCAGGCAAGATGGGATAAATAAACCTAGTCCTTTTGAAGAAACACATATTTATAAATAAGCAAAATGTATGAGAGCACATTCCAGGCGTCTGCAATGTCAGGAATCAAACTCAAAAACTCATGCTTGAGAGTCCAAGGCTTTATCTACTCAGCCACTTTCTGGACCACAGGGAATTATTCTCAAGTCTTAGTGAAAAATAACTTCAAAATCCTCTAGAAGCTCTGTCAACACCTGTAGGCTATGAAGGGAAGGAGGCATCCTGGGAATCTCTAACATTTCCATGGTGAGAAAGAAAATTTGCCTCAAGCACACACTTATTTCAGTTCTACTCATTTCCAAATCAGTCTAAAAAGCATAGAGAGGATTAAGGCAGATCATTGTTGTGTTATGAAAATCTAATGAATCTAATGAATCTAATGAATCCAGAGCCCTCTTTCAGCCCCAGGCCAAACAAGCTCTCCTTGTTCCTCACTCTGGAAGTTGCATCCCGAACCCCACCTACATGGTGGCTATACATGTCTCTGTCTAGCTGACACCAGATTATCTTCCAGACTGCCTCACAAATTCTGCACAGAGACATACTTCAGAACCAACCCAGCAAATCCACCCCACACACCTGTCTTAACAGACCAGAGTCACTAGTCTACGTCAAGAGGGAGAGGGGACTTAGTGGGCACCGGAGGTCCCTGCAGTGACTTCCTGGCTTCTATTCTCTGCAGAGCCTGAGATTCACCTCAGAGGACAGACAACATTTTCTTTAACCTCAAGCCTAATTAGCACTTGATTTGAGCACAAGTGGTCTCTCCAGTAAACTCAAGTATAGGAGAAATAATAGTAATTTTACAGATCCTGGGACACTGTCCCAACACTTTCTCTCAGTTCAGTGTAACACCCTTTGCGTTGATTTGAGTGGAGGTGAATCCTGGGGAGAAGAGATCAATGCCTGTCTCAAGTGTGGGGTGGGAAAAGATGATGATATTAACACTTTTTTTTTTCTTTTCTTAAATCCCAGAGCACTGATCAGCTCTTGCTTTTAGTGGTATGGGGAATTGAACCTGTGACTTCACAGCCTTAGTCAAGAGAGTCTCTTTGTATAACCATAATGCTAACTAGCCTGCCTGGCTTCATATGTTCTTTGCGCTGCACAGATGTTTTCTCTCCCTCACAGGAAGTGGGCACTGACTGTCCTGTGAACAGTACAACGAATTCTTAGCTGAGCTTCACCTGTTTACAGCTGTCTAACGCAATACACCTGTGCTGAGCTGTGGGGGCTGAGTGCAGACCTGGCACTGACCCTGCAGCTGAGGACACTTGTCTTATTCATCACGGGCTGCCCTTAATGAACAGGCCCATTGAGGCTTAGCATACAGATTCCAAGCACTAAAACTTACCAGATAATTATTTATTCACAACTCTAGCATCACCTTTTATAAAAATCTATAAGCATAAAACTTGCATAAAAATTTTTAAGGAACAATAAACAACAAATGTAGAGCTAATGAATGCATGTGCAGACAATTTATAATCTCTCATACAAATGAGAATTACATACTTAGATGAAAAATCCACATTCATAGTTTAGTTTTTTTAGTAGTGATTTAATATTTCTTAAAACAGTATTATGAGAGAATAGGGGTATGATTCCATACTGTTCCTAACCACCAGAGTTCTGTGTCCATATTCCTTCCATTGGAAACTGGAAACTGTTGTAGCTCTTCCAAGGCCACAAATGTGGATTGACTGTTTTGCATAACCATTATGCTTTCTCCCCAACCTAGGAAAATGAATAATTAATGTGATGCGTCTAGTGACATGTACCCATAGTACCCATGTCACATCAGAGGGAAACTAAGAAAAAGTATTTGACTAAAAACCTGTGAAGTTACAAAATTCAACTAGGATAATTCAGGACAATAGAAAAATATCTGACATGCTTTTAAAATACTGGGGCACATTGGAAGAGAAGAAGTCAAACTCTCCCTATTTACAGATGACCTGATAGTATACACAGAAAAACCTAAGGAACCCAGCAAGAAGCTTTTGGAAATCAACAGGAAATACAGTAATGTGTCAGGCTACAAAATTAACATTCAAAAGTCAGTGTCATTCCTCTATGCAAACACTAAGTTAGAAGAAATTGAAATCCAGAAATCAATTCCTTTTACTATAGCAACAAAAATGATAAAATATCTAGGAGTAAACCTAACCAAAGTAGTGAAAGACTTGTATACTGAAAATTATGAGTCACTACTCAAAGAAATTGAAAAAGAGACAAAGAAGTGGAAAGATATTCCCTGTTCATGGGTTGGTAGAATTAACATCATCAAAATGAATATACTACCCAGAGCCATCTACAAATTTAATGCTATCCCCATCTAGATCCCAAGCACATTTTTTAGGAGAATAGCAAAAATGCTACAAATGTTTATCTGGAACCAGAAAAGACCTAGAATTGCCAAAAGAATCTTGAGAAAAAAGAACAGACCTGGAGGCCTCACACTCCCAGATCTCAAACTGTATTATAGGGCCATTGTCATCAAACCTGCTTGGTACTGAAACATGAATAGACACACTGACCAGTGGAATAGAATTGAGAGCCCAGAAGTGAGCCACCACACCTATGGACATCTAATCTTTGACAAAGGGGCTCAGACTATTCAATGGGGAAAGCAGAGTCTCTTCAACAAATGGTGTTGGAAACAATGGGTTGAAACATGCAGAAGAATGAAACTGAACCACTGTATTTCACCAAATACAAAAGTAAATTCCAAGTGGATCAAGGACTTGGATGTTAGACCACAAACTATCAAATACTTAGAAGAAAATATTGGTAGAACTCTTTTCTGCATAAATTTTTTTAAATTTTTTTTTTTTTATTTAAGAAAGGATTAGTGAACAAAAGCATAAGGTAGGAGGGGTACAACTCCACACAATTCCCAACACCCAATCCCCATAACCCACCCCCTCCCATGGTAGCTTTCCCATTCTCTATCCCTCTGGGAGCATGGACCCAGGGTCGTTGAGGGTTGCAGAAGGTAGAAGGTCTGGCTTCTGTAATTGCTTCCCCGCTAAACATGGGCGTTGACTGGTCGGTCCATACCCCCAGTCTGCCTCTCTCTTTCCCTAGTAGGGTGTGACTCTGGGGAAGCTGAGCTCCAGGACATATTGGTGGGGTCTTCAATCCAGGGAAGCCTAGCCAGCATCCTGGTGGCATCTGGAACCTGGTGATTGAAAAGAGAGTTAACATATGAAGCCAAACAATTTGTTGAGCAATCATGGATCCCAAGCTTGGTATAGTGGAGAGGAAGTGTTAGGGAGGTACTCACTGCAAACTCTAGTGTAGTCCTGCTTTCAGGTATATATTTTGCAGTAGTTTATGGATACGTGTGCACATAAGCTCTCTCTCACAGAAACTGGTGTATATCTAGGTTATGGGACTTTGTTGGAAAGTGAACTACCTGAGATGAAATTAGAGTGTACTACTAAAGGAAAGGTCTCACTCGAGTAATGAAGCTGAAGGGTTGTCATTCCACACGTGAAGTCTCTGGATACATTCTGAGGTGAAGCATGTTGAGGTAGCAATCGTTGCTTTGGTTAGGTTGTGATCGGCAGATGCAATGTTATTTGGTTTGGATTGGGAGATGCATACGGGAAAGTGGGCCCTATCCAAGGGTTCCAGGACTGGGGGAAGTAGGGGCTCTATAGTGAAGATGTGAGGTTCCTGCTGTCTTAGGGTTCAAAAAGACAATCAATAGTTAATATTATCACAGTCCTTTGGTGGTGGGAATGGTGTTTATGTACACTCCTAGCAAAATGTAGACATATAAATCAGTAGCTAATTAATATGAGAGGGGGAAATCAATTGTATGTCTCAAAGTTTCTCAAAAGACAAACTGGGATTCGACTTCCGGAGGTGGAGTTACGAGCAGCAGATCGCTTTCTCTCCTCTCCTCTCCTCTCCCGGATCAACTAGGAATACCAAAGGAGACCACCCGGACCAAAACAAGACAGTACTAGAATGACCACAGAAACCCAGTAAATCACCCGTGAGTACAAACACGCATGGCTGGTGACAGAGAGGAGAGAGGGGCCTAAGGAGAGATTGAGTGACTGCTAACAGTTCAACAGTTTGTCAGTGGAGACACAACCTCCAGTCTGCTCCACCAACAAGGGGACAGCTGAAGGGAGGAAAGGACTCCCCAGAGACTCACCAAGTGCAACTCTGAGTCTCCATTGCTACTACCCTCAGAACCTGGAGCAGCAACAGGGAGGGACACCAGGGTGCAGAGATCTAACCGGGAAACTCAGGAGAAGACCTATACCTCGGTGGCATAGCTGAGGGGCTGTGAAAGTCTCTTTGCATAACCACTGGATTATCTCTGCCACACCCTGCTTTATCTCTTGGTCAGGAGTCAGTGATTAAGCTAAGAAGCCTATTGATAGTTTGAAAGCCCTCAGGCTCCCATAGCCTACAGGGGAAAAAAAAAGGCTTTTAGACCACTGAACTCCAACTCAGGGATTGAAAAAACTGTTAACTTATACAAAATGGTTAAAACAACAAGAAAAAATATTGGAGACTCGAACCAGGACAAGAGTCCAGCTAAAAGTCCTCCAGAGGGTGAAGCACAAAACAACGAGTTCAACATCCAAACATTAGCTAAGGAAATAATAACAGGAGTGAGTAAAGAATTTGAAAAAAATTGTAATCAGAAATGCAGGAACAACAAATGAGAATATGGAAGAAAATTCTAATAATCTCATGGTTATTAGAGAGCTGAAAGCTGAAATCGCTGAGCTAAGAAGGCAACTAGCTGAACAAGCTAAAACAGTATCAGAGCAGGGCAACAAAATAGATGAACTCCAGAAAGCAGTAGAGGGCAGAGAGAATAGAATCAATGAGGCTGAAGACAGAATTAGCAAGATTGAGGATGAATTAGAGACAACTAAAAAAGAAGTAAGAGATCTCAAAAAGAGATTAAGAGATGCTGAAAACAACAACAGAGTCCTATGGGATGACTTCAAAAGAAACAATATACGCATTATTGGCTTACCAGAGGAAGAAAGAGAAGGGGAGGAAGAAAGCATTCTCCAGGCCATAATAGCTGAAAATTTCTCTAGTCTAGACAACATCAAAGACATAAAGATTCAAGAAGTCCAGAGGGTCCCAAACAGAATTAACCCAGACCTAAAGACACCAAGACATGTCATACTTAGATTGGAAAGGAATAAAGATAAGGAAAGGATCCTCAAGGCTGCAAGAGAAAAACAAAGAGTCACCTACAAAGGAAAACTCATAAGATTAGCAGCAGACTTCTCCATACAAACACTACAGGCCAGAAGAGAATGGCAAGATATCTATCGAGTGCTCAATGAGAAAGGCTTTCAGCCAAGAATACTATATCCTGCTAGATTGTCATTCAGACTAGATGGAAGCATCAAAACCTTCTCAGACAAGCAACAGTTGAAGGAAGCAACCATCACCAAGCCTGCCCTGAAAGAAGTTCTGAAAGGTCTCCTATAAATAGTCAGACCACCACAAATAGGACATATATCAAAACACTCTAAAACTCTACAAGAATGGCGTTAAAATATCTTCAATCTTTGATATCAATAAATGTCAATGGCCTGAATTCACCTATTAAAAGACACAGAGTAGGAAGATGGATCAGAAAAGACAAACTGAATCTTTTTAATATATAGGCTATGTATTTGATATGCGGACTCTCTCAAAAGCCTAGACCAAGTAGATTAGAAGCTTCCAATAGCACAGCTATATACAAGATACTGGGTACTGTCCAGCAAACCATAACAAAGGGACTTTTCAAAGTTAACCCAATTAACAAATAATGTGATGATAATATTAACTATTGATTGTCTGCATAAATTTTAAAGACATCTTCAATGAAACAAATCCAATTACAAAGAAGACTAAGGCAAATATAAACCTATGGGACTACATCAAACTAAAAAGCTTCTTCACAGCAAAAGAAACCACTACCCAGGGAGTCGGGCTGTAGCGCAGCGGGTTAAGCGCAGGTGGCGCAAAGCACAAGGACCGGCATAAGGATACCGGTTCGAAACCCGGCTCCCCACCTGCAGGGGAGTCGCTTCACAGGCGGTGTCTAGCTTTCTCTCCTCCTCTCTGTGTTCCCCTCCTCTCTCGATTTCTCTTCACAGGCAGGTGTCTATCTTTCTCTCCTCCTCTCTGTGTTCCCCTCCTCTCTCCATTTCTCTCTGTCCTATCCAACAACGACAACAACAATAATAACTACAACAATAAAACAAGGGCAACAAAAGGGAATAAATAAATAAAATAAATATAAAAAAATTTAAAAAAAAAGAAACCACTACCCAAACCAAGAGACCCCTCACAGAATGGGAGAAGATCTTTACATGCCATACATCAGACAAGAGATTAATACCCAACATATGTAAAGAGCTTGCCAGACTCAACAACAAGACAACAAATAACCCCATCCAAAAATGGGGGGAGGACATGGACACAATATTCACCACAGAAGAGATCCAAAAGGTTGAGAAACACATGAAAAAATGCTCCAAATCTTTGATTGTCAGAGAAATGCAAATAAAGACAACAATGAGATACCACATCACTCCTGTGAGAATGTCATACATCAGAAAAGTTAACAGCAGCAAATGCTTGAGAGGGTGTAGCATCAAAGGAACCCTCCTACACTGCTGGTGGGAATGTCAATTGGTCCAACCACTGTGGAGAACAGTCTGGAGAACTCTCAGAAGGCTAGAAATGGACCTACCCTATGATCCTGCAATTCCTCTCCTGGGGATATATCCTAGGGAACACAACATATCCATCCAAAAAGATCTGTGTACACATATGTTCTTGGCAGCACAATTTGTAATAGCCAAAACCTGGAAGCAACCCAGGTGTCCAACAACAGATGAGTGGATGAGCAAGTTGTGGTACATATACACAATGGAATACTATTCAGCTGTAAAAATATGGTGACTTCACCATTTTCAGCCGATCTTGGATGGACCTTGAAAAATTCATGTTGAGGTAAATAAATCAGAAACATAAGGATGAATGTGGGATGATCTCACTCTCGGGTAGAAGTTGAAAAATAAGATCAGAAAAGAAAACAGAATTAGAACCTGAAATGTAATTGGCATATTGCACCAAAGTAAAAGACTCTGGGGTGGGAGGGTTGGTCGAATACAGGTCCAAGAAGGATTCAGAGGACCTAGTGGGGGTTGTATTGTTATATGGGAAACTGGGGAATGCTATGCATGTACAAACTATTGTACTTACTGTTGAATGTAAAACATTAATTCCCCAATAAAGTAATTAAAAAAAGAAATACAGTGCACAGGCAGCTGGAAGACTAAAGGCCTGTGACGAGCCCCACTTGCTCATATCACTGACAGTGGCACTTCCACTAGGCCCTGAAGATGTTGAGAAAGCCCAGCTCAGTGGTGCTAGACTTTATCTTGGGAACACTGATGATATCTCAATTGAGGTCAATATTTCATTATTTTTAATGGAATGCTTCATGAGTTTGCCATGATCCTTATCAGGAGCCATGTGAACCATCTCTGTTTTATTCAGTTTTAGTACAAGTGTTACTGAGGTGAGCATGGAAGTTAACATTTGTTTTACTCCGAGAGCAATACTTAGCTCTTGTTCTTCAGGCTGAACCTGAAAACTTATGGCCCAGGCCTGAAAGGCTTCCACATAATCCCTGTGCTCGCTCTCCAACCCTGAAGTCAACATTTTATATTCATTCCTTTGATCTCGGAGGATTCTTCAAAAAATCACTTGTGTCTTCCTGACTACTATATTGTAATAGTGTGATTTCATATGTATATTGCCTCCAAGGTTATTGCTGGGGCTCAGTGCCTGCACTGTAAATCTACTACTCCTGGAGGCTGTTTTTTCCTGTTTGTTGACCGTGTTATCGTTGTTGTTGTTGTTATTGCTGCTGCTGGTGGATACCACAGAGAGAAATCGAGAGAGGAGGGGAAGACAGAGAGGGGAAGAGAAAGACAGACACCTACAGGCCTGCTTCACTGCTAGTGTAGTGATGCCCCCGGCAGGAGGGGAGCCAGGGGGGTTGAAACTGGGATCGTTGTGCCAGTCCTTGCACTTTGCACCAAGTTGATTTCATTTTTTTAATGCAGATAGGTTTGTTATTAATTTTTTATGAGGATTAGTTTTACTGAACTACCTGCAATCAATGTTGAAAAACAAAACAAACAACAACTACAACCAAAGAAATATTTTTTTTAATTTTTATTTATTAAAAAAAAACATTGACAAAACCGTAGGATAAGAGGGGTACAGCTGCACACAGTTCCCACCACCAGACCTCCGTATACCATCCCCTCCACTGATAGCTTTCCTACTCTTTAACCCTCTGTGAGTATGTGGGATGAAGAAGGTTGAAGTTCTGGCTTCTGTAATTGCTTCCCCACTGAACATGGGCATTGACAGTTCAATCTATACTCCCACCTGTTTCTCTCTTTCCCTAGTGGGGAAGGGCTCTGGGGAAGCAGAGCTCCAAGGCACATATGCTGGTTGTCTGTCCAGGGAAGTCTGGTCACATCCTGCTAGCATCTGGAACCTTGTGGCTGAAAAGAGTGTTAACATACAAAGCCAAACAAATTGTTGAACAAAGAAAACTTTTTAGCGTGACCTGGGAAGTAACACTGGATAGTGTTCCATCTTCTTTGTATTGCATGTGTCAGAGTGATGTTCTAGTTCTCTATCCTTCTTGCTTACATTAATAATTGACGAATATTCCCAGGTTGAATCACCTGAACCATCATAAGACAGAACTGAACAGTATTTTGGTTAAAAATTTTAACAAAAAAACTTTAAAAAACAATAAATAATGAATAACTGCTAAAAGAGTTAACGTTAAAAACCTGCTTCAATCTTCTGCTTTAGTTGAACACAGGATTAAAAATCACATCAAAGGGAATTGGTTGGTAGCGCAGCAGGTTAGGTGCACGTGGCACAAAGTGTAAGGACCAGCATAAGGATCCTGGTTTGAGCCCCTGGCTCCCCACCTGCAGGGGACTCGCTTCAGAAGCAGTGAAGCAGGTCTGCAGGTGGCTATCTTTCTCTCCACCCTCTGCCTTCCCCTCCTCTCTCAGTTTCTCTCTGTCCTATCCAACAACGATGACATTAATAACTACAACAATAAAACAAGGGCGACAAAAGATTATAAATAAATATTTTTAAAAATCACATCAAGTATTAAATGAGAAATCTAGAGAAAGTCATAACTCCTTTAGTGCTGGGTGGTGGTGTACCTTGTTGAGCTCACATGTAGCAATGCACAGGGACTTGAGTTTGAGCCTCCACTCCCCACCTGCACTGGAAAAGCTTCATGAGTGGTGAATCAGTGCTACAGGGTTCTTTCTCCTCTCTATCTCCCCTTCCTTCTCAATTTCTGGCTATCTCTATTCAATAAATATATAAAGATGATTTAAAAGATAAAAAAGAAATAATCCTTTATTAACCTTCATAACCATACCCTGAGCTTACTGCTATTATTTGTTTGGTGGTGTTGAGGATAGAGCCAGGGAGCTCAGAACTTAGGCAAGAAAGGCTTCTTTGTAACTACTATGCTATATTCCCAGAATAAATAATGGAAGAACTAACTTGCCCTATTTTTGATGGGCCATGGGTGTACCCAGATAAACTACTCTGTTATCTGGATGGGAACTTTATGTTGCAACTTTTCAGATGTTCCATTAATATTTAAATGAATTTTTATTAAATTAACTAAATAAGTGTAAGGTCTCTTTTATTTTTTACAATAATTATTTGCATTTTATTGGATAAAGACAAACCAAGAGGGAAAGAGGGAATAGAAAGAGAGACAGACACCTGTAACACTGTTTCACCATTCACAAAGCTTTCCTTCTGCATGTGGGGACCAAGGGCTCAAAACCTGATCTTTGTGTATAATAACATCAGTGCTCAGCTAGGTTTGTCACCACCCAGCTGCTAAGGTGTCTTTTTCATAACTAAGTAGCACTGCCTAATTTATACTAATTGAAAATCACATAATTATAGTACTGTGGCATTTACTGCTATTAATAAACATGTCAACTAGAAAGCATTTCCAAAATACAGTTCTAAAACCTATATGTCAATAATAACTTATTATCTGAAAAAATAACAGTTACAATAATCCAACACTAGGTGGTGCCTTGAAATCTTCACATTGAAAATAACTGCTGGGCATCAGATGCTAGCTCAGCAGGATTCAGCACACATGACACAAAGCACTCTGACAGGTGTAAAAATCCTGGTTCAGGCCCTGGCACCCCATCTGAAGGGGTCAGTTCACAAACAGGGAAGCAGGTCTGCAGGCATCTATCTTACACCTTCCTTCTGTCTTCTCATATTCTCTCAATTTCTTTCTGTCCTATCTAACAGAAATATAGCAATAACAACAATGGCAATAAGAATGGGAAAAATGGCTTCCAGGAGCAGTGGATTGGTAATACAGGCACCAAGCCCCAGTAATAGCATTAAAGGCACAAAACAAAGAAAATATTTGGTAATTATTGTCCCCATTCATACATACACACACACACACACACACACACACAGACACATATACACACACACACACATGTATATATTGTTTTTTAGTTAACTCTGACTTAGCAGACAATAATGGTCTCAGAAGTACAATTTCTCATCTTTTCATACTATGTTATCCCAACTTATCCCCCATAAAAGCACCTATATCCTCCACCAAGAGACTGGATCCTCTACATATGACCCCATTCCACTTGATGATCTCAGGCCTGCAGACTAAGACCAAAGGATGCTACCAGAATTTTGCATGTTTTCTTGCTTCAATTCTAATAGTTCCACTACAGGACAGAGGTGGTTTGATATTTTTAATCTATATAATTTCTTTTATCATTTGGATAAGACCACCTTGAAACCTTTCCAACTGACTTGCTGCAAACAGAACCTCTGGAGATTTCAAACTATTGGAATTATCCAGGATGATTCCAGGATGGTAAACTGAACATTACATGTTTTCCTTTTCTTTCTTTATTCCTTTCTTTCTTCCTTTCTTTCTTTCTTTTTAACCAGAGCATTGCTCAACTCTGGCTTATGGTGGTACAGGGGATTGAACCTGGGTCTTTGCTACCTCAGACATGAAAGTCTCTTTGTATAATCTATATCTACCCCCTCAGATATTAACTTCTTATCTAAAGATAATTTTAACCCTTGTAGATTCTCCGTGAACAAGGAGAAGACACCTGCTCATGCAAAAAGAGTACAGAAACTAGGTGCCGCGTGGTGTCACATGGTTGAGTACACATGTTACAATGTGCAAGGACCCAGGTTCAAGCCTCACAAGTGGTGAAGCAGAGGTGCAGGTGTCTCTCTGTCTCTCTCCTTCTCTATCACCCCCTTCCCACTCAATTTCTGGATGTCTCTGTCCAATAAGCAAATATTTGAAAAAAATACCCATTCGTTAAACAGAGAAAGGGAAAGAGAGAGTAAGAGAAAGAGAGAGAGAGAGAGAGAGAGAGAGGACAGAAGCTAGAGCAGAAGGCACCAAGTAGGCAAGAATCAAGTGGACTGCAAGTTGTAACATGCATAATGAGTGCAGTACTTCTGTAGAAAAGAGCAAAGCCATAGAAATTCAGGAACTTCCTGCAAGTTAGCTATTATGCTCAGCAAATGTTACTGAAGTCACAGACCCTTTGGAATATACCTGAAATAGACATCCTAGCTTCTTTGAAGATGAAGACCCCAATCTCATCTGCTATACTCTTACTTTTAGGTTCCTGATTATTAAACCAATCTGCTCTGCTTTATATTTTAATGCTTTTCAGCCACCAAGGTGAAGATACTACCATGATACCAATGTGATGTCCCTGAGCATAGGACCTCACCAACGTGTTCTGGAACCCCATCTCTCCAGAGCCCTACCCCACTATGGAAAGAGAAACAGGCTGGGGGCTATGGACAGGTATGGCAATGTCCATGTCCAGCAGAGAAGCAATTACAGAAGCTAGATTTCCCACATTCTGCACCCCATAAAGATCTTCGGTCCATACTCCCAGAGGGATGATAGTGAATATAGAATAGTGGAATCTTCCAGTGGAGGGGATGGGATGTAAACTCTGGTCATGGGAATTGTGTGGAATTATACCCCTCTTATCTTACAATCTTATTGAGCATTATTAATTCACTAATAATTAAAAAATAAATTCAGGAACTAGAGTGCCTGACAAGTAATAATAGCTCTCACCCTGTATGTGAGTGGCCTAGGATTAAATCTGACAACACAAGTGACACCAGTGGAATCTCCACAGATGGTGAAGCAGCACTGGGACTTTTTTTTAATCTTTTCTGTTCTTCTCTCTAAAATAAAATAGAACTAAGATAAATTTTGTCTAAGTATATTTGCCTGAATATCCCATCATCACCATTCTTTTTTTTTTTTTTTTCACCAGGGTTGGCTGGGACATGGTCCTGCAGGATAAATCCACCACTCCTAGCAGCCATCTGATTGTTTGTCCCTCTTTCTTTATTTGATAGTGCAGGTAGCAACTGAGACTGAAGAGGACAGAGAGAGGGAGAAAGAGAGAGACTTTCTTCACAACTTGTGAAGTTTCCCACATTCAGGTGGGGATTGGGTACCAGAGCCCATGTAATGTGTGTGCTCAACCTAGTGCACCATTGCCCAGCCTCCTTCAGCACTCTTTCCAAAATGATTATAACCTATGGACAGAATATTCTTGGGTAGAGTTCTTATCCATTAAAAAAAACAAACAAACAGAAAAGCAAATAACAAAACTTAATCTAGTAATTACATCAACCTTTATTCTAAGTTCTAGAGATAAAAATGCACAATGGTTATACAAATAAAACATTTTATTCCTGAGGAACCAAAGCTTCCAGTTTCACTCCTGTATTGCCATAAGCCAGAACTGAGCAGTGCTCTGGTAAGAAAAAAAAAAAAATGAAGGAAAGAATCCAATCTTTATCCTGATTGTTTTTAGATATTTAACAGTTTACTGGTGAGATCTAGGGAGAGGGGGCATAGAGTACTATGTGTCCACTCATGCAATTCAGAACATGTATGTGTGGTTTTTTGATATTTTATATATTGATGAGAAAGATAGGACGGGAGAGAAAGAACCAGACGTCTATCTGGAACGTGTGCTGCCTGGAATTGAAGCTGGAACTGTGCCAGCTCCTGGACCACCAGGACTCAGCCTCCCAAAGATAACTACCCTAGCTATCACAAGTCTGCTTGCATATGTCCTTGAACTTCAAGTTCATGTTTATCTGATCTTGAGCATCCACATCTAAGTGAAACCATCTAGTACCTGTCTTTCATCTCTTAACTTACTTCACTAAGCAGAATCACCTCCAGTTCCATCCATTTTGTCCCAAAGGACACATTATTTTCCTTTTTGATTGCAGAGTATTATTTCATGGAAGCTATATGCCATAACTTCTTTAGCCAGTGATGATTTCTTGATTGGCATTGAGGCTGCCTCCAGCCTTTGGCTATTGTGACTAAGGTAGATAGGAACACAGGACTGTGTATGCTCCTTCAGATTATTGTTTATCCTTTTGCATAGAAGTTTCTTAAAAAACACAAAATATAATACTTTCCTCCCTAAGAGACTCTGTTTCAAATCAACTAAACTAAGAGGTAGATAACTTTTTTTTGTTGTTGTTCTTTACTCTATCATTTTTTTTTCATTGCCACCAGGGTTATTTTTGGTGTTCAGTGCCAGGATGGATAATGGATCCATCTCTCCCGCTGTCTGCCTGCCTCCTTCCACCTCTTTCCTTTTTATCAGGATAGGAAGAAATTGAGACTAAAGAGGGTACGATGCAGAGGGAGAAAGAGAGAAAAAGGCACACCTGCTGCATGCCTGAAGCTTTCTTTTTTTCTTTTCTTTATTTTTATTTTTGAAAGAGATGCAAGAAGAGAAAGTCACAGAGGGAAATACTAGAGCACTGCAAAGATCTGGCTTATGGTGGTGCGGGGAACTGAACCTGGGACTTTGGAGCCTCAGGCAAAAGAGTTTCTTTGCATAACCATTATGCTGTCTACCCTTGCCCTGCTTGAAGCTTTCTATGTGCTGGTTCTGACTCTACAAGATATGATTTACCCTGGCTCTGTCTATCTTGGTATTTGTCTTTCTAGTGGATATATAAATATTTTATTTAAGAAATAAGTTGATTTCATTTTTGATGTCATCAGTTGTCCTCACCATCATCTCCAATGTCATTCAGCTGGACTTGTCTGTCTCATCATCTTCAGGACCTAATATATCTGTCCCTGACCCTGATTGGAGCAGCTCTGGCTGTCATATGTTTTCACACTTCTAGTATCATCTTTACTGCACTTTCAAACAACACTAGTGTCATTATTATCCTGGAATTGCATAGAGCAACACCAGAGGGATTTTTTTTTAAATATTTCCCTTCAGTTTCCCTCTGATGTCACATAAACACTTTTTTAAGGGTTATTTTTTATTTTATTTAAGATGTCAATGGTTTCTTTTTTATATTATTTTCTTGATTTATTGGATAGAGACAGCCAGAAATCGAGAGGGTAGGGGAAGATTGAGAGTTAGAAAGACAGACACCTTCAACACCACTTCACCACTTATGGATCTTTCTCCCTGCAGGTGGGGACCAGGGACTTGAACCCTGGATAAGATGGTTACAACTTCGCATAACTTCCACCATCAGCACACCATATTCCATCCTCTCCTCTGTTAGCTTTCCTGTTCTTTAATCCTCTGGGAGTATGGACCCAAGGTCATTGTGGATACAGAAGGTTGAAGGTCTGGCTTCTGTAATTGCTTCCTCGCTGAACATGGGCGTTGACAGGTCCATCCATACTCCCAGCCTGTCTTTCCCTTTCCCTAGTGGGGAGGAGTTCTGGGGAAGCAGAGCCCCAGGATACATTGGTGGGGTTGTCTGTCCAGGAAAGTGTGGTCGGCATCATGCTACCATTAAGAACCTGGTGGTTGGCAAGAGAGTTAACAAACAAATTGTTGACCAGTCATGGACCTAAGGGCTGGAATAGTACAGATGCAGAGTTGGGGGGGGGTCCTCAATTTTGTAGATAGCTAGAGGGCATATTTTAGTTAAATTTCAACAATAGTGGCTACACTTTTTTTTTTCCTTTTTCTTTTTGCCCTTGAGCCTGAAATCTGATATGCAGACGAATCTGAGTTATTGTCTGGGGAGATGATGTCATGGCTGGAAAAGGAACAGAAAACTGCATCAGGAAGATGGTATCTCCCTGATATGGGAAGGGGGTATAAATATTGTTGACTGTAAACCCTATCTGCTTTTTAAAAAATCTTTATTTATTTGATAAAGACAGCCAGTCTCCTAGCGTTTGCCCTTCTTCTGTAGCCAGTCAACAGGTCAGGTTGAAAGCTATCAGGAGCTGCTTGTTGCTGGCTTTGAAAGTGACTGGGATCCATGTGGATTCAGTCGGCTAGGAAGGATCCTCAGTTTCCCCAATGAATGGGTACTCACGGGATGCACCACGAGTAGGTCGATCCAGAGAGACAGGACAGCATGGGGTAGATAGTCTAATGGTTATGCAAAGAGACTTTCATCCCCGAGGCTCCAAAATCCCAGGTTCAGTCCCTTGCACCACCATACACCAGAGTTGAACAGTGCTATGTTTATATATATCCTGACACTATATGCCCTGACACAGTGGTGACATCAGCTTTGGCAACAGAAGGCTGACAGAGTGTGCAGTGATCTACTACACAGGCGCATGGTGAACTGTAGGTGAATCCAGACTGCTGGTGTGCAAAACATTGTGGTAGGCTGAATCAACTTAAAAGGACAGCCAGCCGGAACTCTGGGGCTCTTTGGATGTGGCTTATTCTTCTGGTCAGATGCTTCTCAGCGGAGGGGCCCCAGGCATCCATCCACCATATCTACTTCTCCTGGGAACTTCTTCTTCTTCTAGTGTTTGCCCTTCTTCCGTAGCCAGTCAACAGCGTCAGGTTGAGCCTGATGTAAAGTTTTGAGACCTCCTTTGAATCTGGAGAGGTGGCAGTCGTTGACTATGTGGGTCATAGTCTGTCTGGAGCCGCAGAGGCAGTTCGGGTCGTCTCTGGCTCCCCAGCGATGGAACATAGCGGCGCACCGGCCATGGCCTGTTCGATAGCAATTGAGGAGGGCCCAATCATAATGTGCCAGGTCAAAGCCAGGTTGACGCTTGCAGGGGTCTGTGATGAGGTGTTTGTTCTTTACCTCAGCTGACTGCCAACTCTGTTTCCAAGAGTCTGGAACAGAGAAGTTCAGTGTAGGCGTAGGGGACCAGATTGGGTGACTGGGAACTGAGCACAGGTGACTCTGCTAGCCGGTAAACTTTTAGATCCCTCTACAGCCATGAGCAACCTTTACCAAAGCTTATAATTGTTTATCTTTTTTTTTCCATATGTGAGCTTAACCCACGCTACTACCTGGCCCCCTACTGAGACCATAATTAACCTAAAAATTTATCAAATATGTTGAGTCAATGCGTTTCCTTTTTAAGTATGGCTTCCTTGAATGATTTTTTTAAAATAATTTATTTCTTTATTGGGGAATTAATGTTTTACATTCAACAGTAAATACAATAGTTTGTACATGCATAACATTCCCCAGATTCCCATTTAACAATACAACCCCCACTATGTCATTCATCATCTTTCATGGACCTGTATTCTCCTCACCCACCCACCCACCCCAGAGTCTTTTACTTTGGTGTAATACTCCAATTCCATTTCAGGTTCGACTTGTGTTTCAATTGTTTATCTTATGGGACTAAACTTTGATAACCATATTCAGACTTTATAGACCTAGTGTACGCTTAACCCTTGATGATAATTGCTCATTTGCCTTTTACCTGTTTCACCCTAGTAAACCGTGTATTGATTAAACCAGTTCCCAGCTCCTACTGTGAATTCTATATGCGACACAAGTAGCCCCAACCCCCATAGCTCTTTGTAAGTTAATTTACTATATATATATATATATATATATATATATATATATATATATATATGAGACAGAGAGAGAGAGAGACCTGCTGCACTGCTTCAACATTTGTGAAGCTTTCCCTCGCTGCAGGGGAGGAATGGGGGCTGGAACCCATCTCCTTGTCCACTATAATATGTGCACTTAGCCAGGTGCACCACCAGCTACAAATTGCATTTATTATGTAAAACATATAGTCAGTTCTTATATTTTTAAACCTGAAAAGGCATTCTAATTTTTTAAAAATTTATTTATGTATGGAATATTTTGTTTCTATGTTTTGTTATAAGATGTAAAACAATTTACCTATGAGAGAAAATGGAGAAAAAGGAAGATAAGGAGAAAAGCAGAACACTTCCACTTTCATTTGCTGCCTGTAAAGATGGATGCTCTGTAGAGTGTTGTCCAACAGTCAGTATCCCAGTACCGACATTTGAAATGTTTGATCTGGAAAATGCTTCCCTAGGAGTGGCTCAATAAAGAGTGACCTGCCTTGTATTCAGGAACCCTTGGGTGTAATTAGTAGAACTGTCTACAATGTGATACAAGTGTGGAATCCTATGGGGGCAGGGATCCCATGTTGCTCTGTTCTCCTTTCTAGAGATTAGTAATAAATCATTTTTAAAAAAAGCAATTAAAGAATGAAATAGACACCAGATAAGTCTTTGTATCTTGGAGTATTATTTTCTTTTTTTTTTTTTATTTGGGAATTAATGTTTTACATTCAACAGTAAGTACAATAGTTCGTACATGCATAACATTCCCCAGTTTCCAATATAACAATACAACTCCATAAGATCCTCTGAATCCTTCTTGGACCTGTATTCTCCCCACCCACCCACCCCAGAGTCTTTTACTTTGGTGCAATATGCCAATTCTATTTCAGGTTCTACTTCTCTTTTCTTTTTTTTTTTTTTTTTTAGAGTTTGACTTCTTCTCTTCCAATCTGTATGCCTTTAATTCCTTGCTCCTGCCTGATTGCTATGGCAAGAACTTCCAACACTATGTTGAATAGTAATGATGATAGTGGGCAGCCCTGTCTTTTACCTGATCTGAGGGGAAATGCTTCCAGTTTTTCACCATTGAGTATGATGTTGGCTGTAGGTTTACTATATATAGACTCCACTATCTTGAGGAATTTTCCATCTATTCCCATTTTTGTAGTGTTTTGATCATAAAGGGATGTTGTATTTTGTCAAAGGCTTTCTCTGCATCTATTGATATGACCATGTGGTTTTTGGTCTTGCTTTTGTTGATGTGGTGGAGCACATTGATTGATTTACGTATATTAAACCAACCTTGCATGCCTGGGACAAACCCCACTTGGTCATGATGAACAATCTTTTTGATATACTGCTGTATCCGGTTGGCTAGAATTTTGTTCAATATTTTCACATCTACGTTCATCAGAGATATTGGTCTGTAGTTTTCTTTTTTGGTTGTGTCCCTGTCTGCTTTTGGTATCAGAGTGATGTTGGCTTCATAGAAGCTGGCAGGGAGTGTTCCAGTGTCTTCAATCTTCTGGAAGACTTTTAAAAGTAGAGGTATTAGTTCTTCTTTGAATGTTTTGTAGAATTCATTTGTAAAACCATCTGGTCCAGGACTTTTATTTTTAGGAAGATTTTTGATAACTGTTTCAATTTCATTAGCTGTGATGGGCCTGTTCATGTTATCCACTTCCTCTTTACTTAGTTTTGGAAGTTGGTAGGTATCTAGGAAATCATTCATTTCTTCCAGGTTCTCTAGCTTGGTGGCATATAGTTGTTCATAGAAGCCTCGCATGATATGTTGAATTTCTGCAGTGTCTGTTGTGATTTCTCCTCTTTCATTTACTATCCGATTTATTTGGGTCTTCTCCCTTTTTTGTTTTGTGAGTCTGGCTAAAGGTTTGTCGATTTTGTTTACTCTTTCGAAGAACCAACATTTATTTTCATTGATCTTTTGTATGGTTTTCCTATTCTCAATGTTATTTATTTCTGCCCTAACTTTAGTAATTTCTGTCCTTCTGGTTGCTTTAGGATTCCTTTGTTGTTCTTCTTCTAGGTCTTTGAGATGTGCAATCAGGCTGTTTATTTGTGCCTTTTCTTGTTTCCTAATGTGTGCTTGTATAGCTATGAACTTCCCTCTTAGGACTGTTTTAGCTGTGTCCCAAATATTTTGATAGCTTGTGTCCTCATTTTCAATGAACTCTCGAAACATTTTGATTTCTTCCTTGATTTCCTCTTTGACCCAAAAGTTGTTAAGAAGTGTACTGTTGAACTTCCACATTTTGGAACTGTTACTAACCTTTGGTTGATTGTTAAGTGTTAGTTTAATTCCACTGTGGTCTGAGAAGATGCTTGGGATGATTTCAATGCTCTTGAATTGGCTGATGCTGTCTTTGTGGCCTAACATATGGTCTATCCTTGAGAATGATCCATGTGGATTTGAGTAAAATGTGTATTCCAGTCTTGGGATGAATGACTCTGAAAATGTCCAATAGTTCTAGTTTATCTATCTCTTCATTTTGCTCCCTTATGTCTTTACTGATTTTCTTCCTGGATGATCTGTCAAGTTGATATAGGGGTGTTGAAGTCCCCTACTATGATTGTGTTACTGTTAATGTATTGCTGTAGCTCTTTCAGTAGAAGTTTGATGTATTTAGATGGCTTCTCATTGGGTGCATAGATATTAATAATTGTTAAGTCCTCTTGATTGACTGATCCTCTGAGCATTAAGTAGTGTCCATTCGTATCTTTTTAATCTTATCTATTTTAAAGTCTATCATGTCAGATATGAGAATAGCTGTTCCTGCCCTTTTTTGTGGGCCATTGGCTTGTATGATAGTTTGCCATCCTTTCACTTTAAGTCTGTGTTTGTCTTGTTGCGTTAGGTGAGTTTCCTGTAGACAACATATTGTTGGGTTGTGTTTTCTGATCCATCTTCCTACTATGTGTCTTTTAATAGGTGAATTCAGGCCATTGACATTTATTGATATCAAAGATTGAAGATATTTTAACGCCATTCTTGTAGAGTTTTAGAGTGTTTTGATATATGTCCTATTTGTGATGGTCTGGTTGTTTATAGGAGACCTTTCAGAACTTCTTTCGGGGAAGGCTTGGTGATGGTTGCTTCCTTCAACTGTTGCTTGTCTGAGAAGGTTTTGATGCTTCCATCTAGTCTGAATGACAATCTTGCAGGATATAGTATTCTTGGCTGAAAGCCTTTCTCATTGAGCACTCGATAAATATCTTGCCATTCTCTTCTGGTCTGTAGTGTTTGTATGGAGAAGTCTGCTGATAATCTTATGGGTTTTCCTTTGTAGGTGACTCTTTGTTTTTCTCTTGCAGCCTTGAGGATCCTTTCTTTATCCTTATTCCTTTCCATTTTAAGTATGACATGTCTTGGTGTCTTTAGGTCTGGGTTTGTTCTGTTTGGGACCCTCTGGGCTTCTTGAATCTTTATGTCTTTGGTGTTGTCTAGACTAGAGAAATTTTCAGCTATTATGGCCTGGAGAAGGCTTTCTTCCTCTCCTTCTCTTTCTTCCTCTGGTAAGCCAATAATGTGTATATTGTTTCTTTTGAAGTCATCCCATAGGACTCTGTTGTTGTTTTCAGCATCTCTTAATCTCTTTTTGAGATCTCTTACTTCTTTTTTAGTTGTCTCTAATTCATCCTCAATCTTGCTAATTCTGTCTTCAGCCTCATAGATTCTATTCTCTCTGCCCTCTACTGCTTTCTGGAGTTCATCTATTTTGTTGCCCTGCTCTGATACTGTTTTAGCTTGTTCAGCTAGTTGCCTTCTTAGCTCAGAGATTTCAGCTTTCTGCTCTCTAATAACCATAATAGATAATTAGAATTTTCCTCCATATTCTCATTTGTTGTTCCTGCATTTTTTATTACAATTTTTTCAAATTCTTTACTCACTCCTGTTATTATTTCTTTAGCTAATGTTTGGATGTTGAACTCGTTGTTTTGTGCTTCACCCTCTGGAGGACTTTTAGCTGGACTCTTGTCCTGGTTCGAGTCTCCAATAATTTTTCTTGTTGTTTTAACCATTTTATATATGATGTTATGAGTTCCCTTTATCAGTACTTTTCAAATTATTGATCACTATTGCCTGGATTGACTTGTGTCTAAGTAATTTAAATAAGGTATTACCGTGGTGGAAGTTAACAGTTTTTTTTCAATCCCTGAGTTGAAGCTCAGTGGTGTAAAAGCCTATTTTTTTTCTTCCCTGTAGGCTATGGATGCCTGAGGGCTTTTAAACTATCAATAGGCTTTTTAGCTTAATCACTGACTCCTAACCAAGAGATAAAGCAGGGTGTGGCAGAGATAATCCAGTGGTTATGCAAAGAGACTTTCACAGCCCCTCAGCTATGCCAAGGAGGTATAGGTCTTCTCCTGAGTTTCCCGGTTAGATCTCTGTCCCCTGGTGTCCCTCCCTGTTGCTGCTCCAGATTCTGAGGCTAGTAGCAATGGAGACTCAGAGTTGCACTTGGTGAGTCTCTGGGGAGTCCTTTCCTCCCTTCAGCTGTCCCCTTGTTGTGGAGCAGACTGGAGGTTGTGTCTCCACTGATAAACTGCTGAATGTTAGCAGTCACTTAATCTCTCCTTAGGTCCCTCTCTCCTCTCTGTCACCAGCCACGTGTGTTTGTACTCACGGGTGATTTACTGGGTTCCTGTGGTCATTCTAGTCCTGTCTTGTTTCAGTCCAGGTGGTCTCCGTTGGTTTTCCTTGTTGATCCGGGAGAGGAGAGGAGAGGAGAGGAGAGGAGAGGAGAGGAGAGGAGAGGAGAGGAGAGGAGAGGAGAGAATGCGATCTGCTGCTCGTAGCTCCGCCTCCGGAAGTCCTACTTCTCTTTTCTTTTCTGACCTTGTTTTTCAGCTTCTGCCTGAGAGTGAGATCATCCCATATTCATCCTTCTGCTTCTGACTTATTTCACTCAATATGGTTTTTTCAAGGTCCATCCAAGATCTGCTGAAAACAGTGAAGTCACCATTTTTTACAGCTGAGTAGTATTCCTCCATTGTGTATATATACCACAACTTGTTCAGCCACTCATCTGTTATTGGACACCTGGGTTGCTTCCAGGTTTTGGCTATTACAAATTGTGCTGCCAAGAACATATGTGTACACAGATCTTTTTGGATGGATATGTTGTGTTCCCTAGGATATATCCCCAGGAGAGGAATTGCTGGGTCATAGGGTAGGTCCATTTCTACCCTTCTGAGTGTTCTCCAGACTGTTCTCCACAGAGGTTGTACCAATTGACATTCCCACCAGCAGTGTAGGAGGGCTCCTTTGACCCCACACCCTCTCCAGCATTTGCTGCTGTTACCTTTTCTGATGTATAACATTCTCACAACAGTGAAGTGGTATCTCATTGTTGTCTTGATTTGCATTTCTCTGACAATCAAGGAGTTGGAGCATTTTTTCATGTGTTTCTTGGCCTTTTGGATCTCTTCTTTGGTGAATATTCTTTCCAAGTCCTCCCCCCATTTTTGGATGGGGTTTTTTGTTGTCTTGTTGTTGAGTTTGGCAAGCTCTTTATATATGTTAGTTAGTTATTAAACTCTTGTCTGATGTATGGCATGTAAATATCTTCTCCCATTCTGTGTGGGTTCTCTTGGTATGGGTAGTGGTTTCTTTTGCTGTGAAGAAGCTTTTTAGTTTGATGTAGTCCCATAGGTTTATACTTGCCTTAGTCTTCTTTGTAATTGGATTTGTTTCATTGAAGGTGTCTTTAAAATTTATGTGGAAAAGAGTTCTGCCAATATTTTCTTCTAAGTATTTGATAGTTTGTGGTCTAACATCCAAGTCCTTGATCCACTTGGAATTTACTTTTGTATTTGGTGAAATACAGTGGTTCAGTTTCATTCTTCTGCATGTTTCAACCCATTGTTTCCAACACCATTTATTGAAGAGACTCTGCTTTCCCCATGTAATAGTCTGAGCCTCTTTGTCAAAGATTAGATGTCCATAGGTGTGGTGGCTCACTTCTGAGCTCTCAATTCTATTCCACTGGTCAGTGTGTCTATTCATGTTCCAGTACCAAGCAGTTTGGATGACAATGGCCTTATAATATAGTTTGAGATCTGGGAGTGTGAGGCCTCCGGTTCTGTTCTTTTTTCTAAATATAATTTTTAATAAAAATAAAGTCTTTCAATTTAAAGGTACTTTCAATCTTCCAGGTGAAAGCAAATGACAGTTTCAGGACAGAGGGTAGACAGCATAATGGTTATGCAAACAGACTCTCATGGTTGAAGCTTTGAATTGCCAGGTTCTGTTCCCTGTACCACAATAAGCCAGAGCTGAACAGTGCTCTGGGGATAAAAATAAATAAATAAGTGAGTTGGTCAGTAGAACAGTGGGTTACGAGCACAGGGCACAAAGCACAAAGGACCAGGCATAAGGATTCTGGTTCAAGCCACAGATCCCTACCTGCATTGAGGTTGCTTCACAAGCGTTGAAATAGGTCTGTAGGTGTCTATCTTTCTCTCCCCCTCTCTGCCATCCCCTCCTCTCTCCATTTCTTCCTGTCCTATCCAATAAGGATAACATCAATACCAATAACACTAATAACAACAACAAAAACAAGGGCAACAAAATAGGAATAAATAAATATTTAAAAGAAAGAAAGAAAGAAAACAAAGGAAGAGTTTAAAACACAGCTCCCATTGGGAGCCACAGACATCCACACACTTTGAGCTCAAACATGTTTATTGGGCATAGCCTTGGAGGAGAGAAGAGCAGTAGAGTCAGGCAGGTGAAGTACATGTTTATTTACTCATGGATATATGGACTATATGGACTTCACTGGGGAGATTTTTTTTTTTTTTTAAGATAGACACCAAGACAAGGTGTGTAGGAGAGAGAGAGAGAGAGGGAGCACGAGGTTGAGGAAGAGGAAGAGAGAGAGAGAGAGCGAGGGAAAGAGAGAGGAAATATGAATTAGGACATAGAATTGAAGCCTTCTACAGTGCATTAGGTACCGGATTCAAAAGTGAATCATCACATGGTAAAGCTGGGCATTATCCAATGAGCTACATTGATGGCCCTATAATGGTTTTGAAGCATATTTTGAGACTTCTTCTTTTAGTTGCACTTGCATTGAAGATTGTCATAGATTGCCTATATCTTTTTTTCTCAACATTACTTATTTTAAATATTTTATTTATTTGTTTATTTTTATATTTTTTTAGCAGAGCATTGCTCAGCTCTGGTTTATGGCAGTGTGGGGGATTTAACCTGGGACTTGAGAGCCTCATGCATGAAAGTCTCTTTGCATAACCATTATGCTATACCCCCACCCTAACATTCCTTATTCTTATTCTTAAAGTTCCTTGGTCTGATAGCTATGTAGCTTAGGCATTTTAATTTTTGTTTCTACATTAGAATAAAACAAGTTTTTTTTTCCTATTCATATGCTTTAATGAAATGTTTAAATACAAAATGTGTTTATTGGCTATAGCATATAGAATGTCCTTAATTTCCCCTTAAATTGAATATATACATATCTTTATATATGTATATATATATATTATTTTTTAAATATTTTAGTTATTTTTTAGAGAGATGCAAAGGGAGACAGAGAAACACCAGAACACTGCTCAGCTCTGGCTTATGGTGGTGTGGGGGATTGAACCTGGGACTTTGGAGCCTCAAGCATGAGATTCTGTTTGCATAACCGTTATGCTATCTCCCCCGCCCTATTGTTATATTTTTTTTTACAGGAGCGCTGTTAAGCTCTGGCTTATGGTGCTGAGAGGGCTTGAACCTGGGACTTTGGAGCCTCAGGCAATGAGACTCTGCATAACCATTATGCTATCTACCCTTTGCCCTGATTTTTTTTTTTTTTAACCAGAGCACTGCTCAGCTCTGGTTTATGGTGGTGCAGGGGATTGAACCTGTGACTTCGGAGCCTCAGACAAGGGAGTCTGTTTGCATAATCATTATGCTATCTACCCCTGCTACGTTCAAAACACTTTTTTTTTTTCTTACCACCAGAGCACTGCTCAGCTTTGGTTTATGGTGATGCAGGGGACTGAACCTGGGACTTTGGAGCCTCAGACATTGGAGTCTGTTTGCATAACCATTATGCTATCTACCCCTGCCAGAAATATTTTTTTAAGATTTTATTTATTTATGAGAAAGATAGGAGAAAGAACCAGACATCACTTTGGCACATGTGCTGCTAGGGATCCAACTCAGGACCTCATGTTTGAGAGTCCAAAGATTTACCATTGTGCCACCTCCGAGACCACCCTGAAAAATTTTTTTTAGTTTCTTTATTGGGGAAATATTTGTTTACAGTTGATAGTAAAATACAGTAGTTTGTACATGCATAACATTTCCCAGTTTTCCAAACAACATTCAACACCTACTAGGTCTTCCTCTGCCATCATGTTCCAGGACCTGAATGAAAACTTTTTTTTTTTTTTTTTACTGGAGCACTGCTCAGCTCTGGCTCATGGTGGTGTGGGGGATTGAACCTGGGACTTTGAAGCCTCAGGTATAAGAGAGAGACAGAGAGTGAGGTTGAAGGAGAGGGATAGAGAGAGAGGGGGAATGAATTAGAGCATAGACTGGAAGCCTTCTACAATGCATTAGGCACCAGGTTCAAAAGTGAATCATCACATGGTAAAGCTGGGCATTATCCGATGAGCTAAATTGATGGCCCTGTAATTAATGGATTTTGAAGCATATTTTGAGACATCTTTTAGTTGTACTTGCATTGAAGATTATAATAGACTGCCCATATCTTTTTTTTTTCCTCTTAACATTCCTCATTTTAGGGGGTCAGGCGGTGGCGCAGTGGGTTAAGCACATGTGGCGCAAAGCTCAAGGACAGGAGTAAGGATCCTGGTTCGAGCCTCCGGCTCCCCACCTGTAGGGGAGTCGCTTCACAGGTGGTGAAGAAGGTCTGCAGGTGTCTGTCTTTCTCTCCCCCTCTCTGTCTTCCCCTCCTCTCTCCATTTCTCTCTGTCCTATCCAACAACAAACAACATCAACAATGGAAATAATAATAACCACAATGAGGCTACAACAACAAGGGCAATAAAAGTGGGAAAAATGGCCTCCAGGAGCGGTGGATTCATGGTGCAGGCACCGAGCCTAGCAATAACCCTGGAGGGGGAAAAAAATCCTTATTTTAAATATTTTTTTTTATTTATATATATATATTTTCTTTTTTAGCAGAACACTGCTTAGCTCTGGTTTTTGGCAGTGTGGGGGATTGGACTCAGGACTCTCAATCATGAGGTCCTGAGTTCAATCTTCGGCAGCACATGTACCAGAGTGATGTCTGGCTCTTTCTCTCTCTCCTCCTATCTTTCTCATTAATAAATAATTAAAAAAAACAAACTTAAAATATGAAAATATGAAATTAATTTATTACCATATTCCTTCTACTAGAAAAAAAAGTGTTCTTTTGTCCTAATGTAATTTTTTTTTTTTGCCTCCAAGGCTCAGTGCCTGCACTCTAGGAATCTCCTGCTCCTGGAGGCTATTTTTCCCCTTTTGTTGTCCTTGCTGTTTATGTTTGTTCTTATTATTGTTGTACTTGCTGCCATTGTTGTTGAATAGGACAGAGAGAAATCAAGAGGGGAGAAGACAAAGGAGATAAAGATAGACATAGACACCTGCAGACCTGCTACACCACTAGTGCAGCAGCCCCACTGCACACGGAGAGCCAGGGACCCACACCAAATTCCTACTCCAGTCCTTGCGCTTAGTGCCATGTGGCTTAACCCACTGCACCACTGCTCAACTCCCAAAACTTTATTTTTTAAATGCTTATAGATTTATAGTTTACTTTTAGTAGTCTAACCTTATATTCCACTATTTTGTGATTTATAATCTTCCTTGGGAATCTCTACATGACCTTGCCCTCAATATTGAACGACCATGGTAGAAACAGTCTTATGTACACATGTATCCATAAGTTAGGGGAAATATATATATACCTTGAAGCACAAGTGCACAATAGTTTGCAGAGTCAATAACTACAGCTAGCAAGTAGAACGACCTGAAAAAAAACTGTAGTCCAGGAGGTGGCGCAGTAGTTAAAGCACTGGACTCTCAAACATGAGGTCCCTGGCAGCACATGTACCAGAGTAATGTCTGGTTCATTCTCTCCTATCTTTCTCATTAATAAATAAATAAATTCTAAAAAAAAAGACACCATAAATTACTTAATCAAATAGTTTTTACTTAGACTTAGATACCATCCTCACCTACTTCCTATTTCACTTCCTTCAGTCAATCCAAGGCTAACCTTGTCAGACCAAGTAAGGACTACAAAAGCTCTAGAAGGGCAGGAGACCGACATACTTTAATGACAGTTCTTTGGCCACTACCAGGCCTCCCCATTACCCAGGGCCCTATCAGGGAGTCCTGGGATTCTCACACAGACATAATGGGCCAAGACCTCTAACAGATCTCTCCACTGTCACTGGTCATCTTCCCCAGGAACAACATAATGGACCCCTTTGTGGGCCCCTATAGGACCTTGCCCTCAATGAGATCAACAATGGTAGGGACAGCCCCATTCTATGAAGGGAGCTTGAACAACATACTCTACCATTCGAGGAAGATGGGTCCTGAAATTGGCACAGCCTGGAGTGTTCCTAGCCATGACCACAGAATGCAAGCTCAGACCTACCTATAGGAATGCAGAGGTTAGACATGTGATCAATATGGGCCCCAGATCAAATTGATGAGGTGTAGAGTTAACAATATTTATATACTTTCCCAATATTTGGGAGCTACTCTCTTCCCTGACCCAGCTTTCTAGTCCTATTCCCAACTATACCTTCCCAGACAATACTTTTACCCCCCCTGCATGTTAGCTGTCAGGCTCAGGCAAAAATTAGTAAAGTCATGGACCCCTTGGAATAGACCTAAAGTAGACCTAAAATAGCTTTTCTCAAAATTCATCTGCTACATTCTTACCTTTAGGTTCCTGACTATTTGTTTTGTTTTATATCTTAATCCTTTTTTTCAGTCACCAAGTTGCAGATGTTACCATGACACTAACCTGACTTGCCTGGGCAGATGACCTCATCAATGTGTCCTGGAGTCCCACTTCTCCAGAGCCTTGCCCCACTAGGGAAAGTAAGAGACAGGCTGGAGGTATGGATCGACCTGTCAATGTTCATGTTCAATGAAGAAGCAGTTGCAGATGCCAAACCTTCTACCTTCTGCACCCCATAATGATCATGGGTCCATGCTCACAGATGGATAAAGAATAGGAAAGCTTTCAAGGGAGCAGATGGAATATGGAGTTCTGGTGGTGGGAATTTTGTGGAATTCTACCCCTATTATCTTATGATCTTGTCACTATTTCCATTTATACATATTTTTAAAAATAATATGCCTAAAATATACTTCCAGTTTCTTCCAACATGAAGACCCCAATTATCATCTGCTATATTCTTACCTTTAGGTTCCTGGTTATTCAACATTTTTTTTCTCTATATCTTAAAGTTTTTAAGCCACCAATTTTTTGTTGCTACCATGATGCTAACCTGACTTCCCTGGGAAGATGACCTCACCAATGTAACCTTCATGTTTGTGCCAGTTTCTTTTTTAAAAAAAATGCCTGTATGATAGAGGTTTCTGTTCACCCCACACCCTTGATACTATAGTCATTTAGTTAAAAAGAAAAGGGGGAATTGTTGTATGCTTTACATTGGGTTGTTCTAGTTCTCCCCCGCCAAGAGAATTGGATCAGTCCTGCTAACTTCACGGGCACTTGGCCCTGCCCCAAGGAACCCCGAGAGGGTTCCTGAGTTCCAGAGTAAGAGAGAGTGCTTGCGCCGTCGCAAAGAGACAGCAGAGTTCTGTTTGGTGATTAGTTTGGTTTAGTTTATGAATTGTTGATCCTGAATAAAGAAATACAGCTTCCCTGCCCAGCCATATGTCTCTGGTCGTCTCTGTTACCGGCCCGTGAAACTAGCCCGGCCAGCTAGAGCCTCTGAATTTTTAACAACAAATGTCGGCCACGTGGACCTGACCTGCACATCTCTCAGATAAGTAAAGACAATTTGGCTACCTATGTACTATGGCCTTCTCTTCTGCTTTCGAAGAGATCTCCAAAGGCCTCTGCTCTTTCTTTATGAGACTGTTTTGCTGTTTCTGGAACATTTATCTCTTGACCACTCTGTGGTTTCCACTCGCTTGGGCGAACTCAAAACAGCCAGAGGAGTCGGGAATAGCCAGCGGGTGGGAGGCAAGGTGCGGAGCTGCTGTTTCCACCTGGTTAAACAGCCAGCCAGCCGGCTGCGCCCAGACAACCCCACACACTGCGCCCGCAGCCCTGCAGCCCGCAGAAGGCTGACACCAGCACACAGGAGCCCAACGCCACCACAAAAGAGCCCAACGCCACCACACAGGAGCCTGATGCCAACACGCAGGAGCCCGATGCCACCACGCAGGAGCCCAATGCCAGCACGCAGGAGCCTGACGCCACCACACAGGAGCCTGATGCCACCACACAGGAGCCTGATGCCAACACGCAGGAGCCCGATGCCAACACACAGGAGCCCAATGCCACCACGCAAGAACCCGATGCCAGCACGCAGGAGCCCAATGCCAGCATGCAGGCCAGCCCACAGGAGCCGGCTCTCCACCGCATGGCGCAGGGCACTGGAAGGATGATCCCTCCACGCTGCTTGGCCACTGCGAACAGGGCAGCAGACATGACAGGGCCATGGGGCAGGGCTGTGGCAGCCTATCATGGCAGCCACCACTGGGCACCTCAGCCCGCGCCTTTTACAATGCTGGCCCGCCCACCCTCTTGTTATGAATTCTGGAACGATCCCGGACCTCCCGGACCCCTGGGCTCCCTGCCGAAACTGGGAACACGAGATCTCCAGCCGCCGGTCCAGTCTGAAGGCAGACAAGCTGGAGTACGCAGAGATTTGTGCAGAGATTGCAGCCTGCAATTCCTAGAAGTGAAGCTGCCCAAGAGACCATCATTTGACAATGCACCCCCCCAACAACTAAGACAGTACAGATTTAAATTCATGTTTAAAATGACATGTCTTCGTAACAAAGGTTTCTCTCCTTGTGTATTAATGACCATGTTTATGTGTATGTTTAAAGTTTGGTAAACAATAACTTTAAGGTTGAGAATGTAACTTTAAGGCTAAATTCTTACTAGTGAAAGTTAAATGAAAAAGGTTTTCAACGTAATTCTCATAAAGATAAAATTAACTTACATTTAAAGTCAGAGGTAAAAATTAGTTAACAATCAATATATTTTAACTAAGTTGGTCTAAACAAAAGGTTAAATAGACTTGTTGATATGTAAAACTCTCCATTACCTTCTCTATTAGAAATGGTAGATCGCACAATGGCTATGCTAATTATTCTCATGCCTGAGGTTTCCTTTCCGGCACACAACTAGGGTGTGACTCCATCTTGAATGGGTGTAACAAAAGGTTAAAAGACGTTGTTGATATGTAAAAGTCTCAAATTCCTTCTCTATTAGAAATATGCTAATAACAAGTTTTGTTTGATAGTAATTGCAGCCAGCTGCCTTTGGGACTCTAGGCCGTTCCCCGCCCCCATGCAAATGTCCGTCGAGACAAATACGCCCACCAGAGGCAAGAAATGTTTTTTTTTAAGATGATAAAGTTTTGCCCACAGAGGCAAAAGAGGCCCCCTCAGGCCTTCCCTTGGCAGCACACTGGTTCTTGTTACTTGCTTACATGTTTCTTCATGTTTGTGCCAGTTTCTTTTTTAAAAAAAATGCCTGTATGATAGAGGTTTCTGTTCACCCCACACCCTTGATACTATAGTCATTTAGTTAAAAAGAAAAGGGGGAATTGTTGTATGCTTTACATTGGGTTGTTCTAGTTCTCCCCCGCCAAGAGAATTGGATCAGTCCTGCTAATTTCACGGGCCCACTTGGCCCCGCCCCAAGGAACCCCGAGAGGGTTCTAGAGTTCCAGAGTAAGAGAGAGTGCTTGGCGCTGTCGCGGGGGAAAGAGGCAGCAGAGTTCTGTTTGGTGATTAGTTTGGTTTAGTTTATGAATCGTTGTTCCTGAATAAAGAAATACAGCTTCCCTGCCCAGCCGTATGTCTCTGGTCATCTCTGTTACCCACCCATGAAGCTAGCCCGGCCAGCTGGAGCCTCTGAATTTTAACAACACACACAGGTTCTCCTCTTGCTGCCTCACCTCATTGCTGATGGTGTGGATGAGCTGAGTGATGTCACTTATCCTCGCCAGCTCCCTATTGGCAACCCAATATGCCTCTTCTGACATAGGTGCCAGCACACAGGGCAAGATAAATTGCTCTGAGAATGCTGCCAGCACTGTTGGAGGCAGGACTGGCAGAAGTTGTGCCCACACTCAATGGTGACAGGCTCTCTCATGCAGTTCAAGCAGATGGGGCAATTGAACTCTGCTTGCATGACTGACAAGACTCCTGATGCCTCCATTGGGGGAGACAGTTGTCACATTGATTTTCCTCAGGAACTTTGAGTCTAAGGTTTCACTTGAGTAGCAAGACACAGCCTCAGGCCTTGTGCTGCCTCCCAGCTGAGAGGAAAACACACCCAGTGCTGAATTATAGGAAAAGTAGCCCCAACAGCAGAGGTTGGTGCCTAAGATTTCTACTCAACACCTGAAGCTCAGTTCCAATGAGATTGTTGCCTCAGACAGCTGGTCGAATACTGAGCTCAGTTTACCAGTTCTGATTGCAGGCAGTCATTCCTCCAAAGTAGCTACAGTACCTAAAAGAAAGAAAAGATTCCCAGATATATACATGCTCAGGGTTTGTTTCAGACCCTTCTTACTCTCCACTTTGAGAGAACTAATGAGGCTTCTCTCCTGAGCCCAAATAATCTCCACCCACATTAACTACTCAGGGTATGACTAGGTCTGAGGAAAGAAAATGAGCTTTGATACATGAAATCTCCCATTGGAATGTAGACCCTGGACACACTATAGAGTCCTGAGGAAATGATGGGCCACCAGAGTTTCCACAGCCTCTTTACCTAAGCTGCTGATTCTTCTCTCTTTAGGACAGGTCTTTGGCAGGCTCCTGAGCTGTGTTCCATAGGCAAGAGTTGTAAGGCAGTCTGAAACTGAAGTGTGCTCTCTTCAGATGTGACCAGAGTATTTATGTGTCACCAGTGGGTGGAGCTTGACACCCACCTTCAGTAGCTATTGGTTCAGCATAAGGGTGTGTGTGGGGGCAGGGGTAGATAGCATAATGGTTATGCAAACAGACTGTCCTGTCTGAGGCTTCGAAGTCCCAGGTTCAATCCCCTGCACCACCATAAACCAGAGTTGATCAGTGCTCTGGTAAAAACAAACAAACAAAAAATTAAAATAAAAAAAGTCGTGTGAGAGCATTATGAGCTATGGTTGTGGGAGGGATTCATCCACCTTAATGGGATCAGGCCCCCAATCAGGTGTGGAGATGTACACAATCTCATTGCCACCTGTACATCCCTCCCTAAACCCCTCATTGCCCTTTAACACCACCTTTCCTAGAATAGTAATGAAAATAAAAGTTTTGGGAGTGGGGCAGTAGCACAGCGGGTTAAGCACAGGTGGCGCAATGTGCAAGGACCAGTGTAAGGATCCCGGTTTGAACCCACTGCTCCCCACCTGCAGGGGAGTTGCTTCACAAGTGGAGAAGCAGGTCTGTATGTGTCTATCTTTCTCTCTTCCTCTCTGTCTTTGCCTCCTCAGTCCATTTCAGTCCTATCCAACAACGACATCAATAATAACAACAATTTGATGGGATCATGGTCCTGCCCTAATTAATTTTCAATGTGGTTGTAAAGATTAAAAAATCAATCAATAAATAAAAGAACAACAACAATAACTGCAACAGTAAAAGAACAAAAGGTAATGAATAGATAAATATTTTAAAAAAGAAAGAAAAAAAAGCTGTGAGGTGAATTAATTTTCTCACCTGAAAGTCTGACTGGATGAAAACGTGTTAAGATATAAAGCAGAGTAAATTGTTGACTAATCATGAACCTAAAGGCTGGAATATTGCAGATGAATATTTGAGATTTTCATTTTGGAAATAGCTAGTAGGTCTATTTTACTTATATTCGAAAGGGCCCGTGACTTTCTTAGTTTATACCTGAGCCTGAGCTGTGATATGCAGGTGGACCCAAGTTATTATCTGGGGAGATTATGACATGGCTGGGAAAATGGCTAGAAAACTGGGTCAGGGGGAGTTGGGCAGTAGTGCCCTGGGTTAAGTGCACATGGTGCAAAGTGAATGGACCCAAATAAGGATGCCAGTGTGAGCCCCTGGATTCCTACCTGTAGGGAGTTGCTTAACAAGTGATGAAGCAGGTCTGCAGTTGTCTTTCTCTCCCCTCTCTGTCTTCTCCTCCTCTCTGCATTTCTCTCCGTCTTAGTCAACAATGATGACAACAATAATAACAACAATAGTAACATCTGAAGTGCTAATCTGGGGAGGTCCACCATTCCTCCAAAACCATAGAGTAGTAGGAGAGACCCCCTCAGAGCTGTGTGTGAAATATTCACTTTGCTCTAACACGGAAGATACAAGTTGTGTACAAATCAGGAACAGATGTAGAAAGGGGGAATGTGTAGGATACATGAGAACCACTCTAGTCACGAAATTGCAATTCTCCATAGTTTTATTTTATTCACTAAGGGAGATGAAACTGGAGAACCAATCTCATCCATGAAATGGTGGGGCCCAAACTCAGGAAACACTGCTGATGAGGCAAGGGGTTTCTCCACTTTGCCTGCTGAGAGGCTATATGCAGCTCATTGTTATAAAAGTTTACATACAGCACTAGTCACAATGAAGGAAAATGAAAACTGTGGCCCAGGAGGTGGTGCAGTCAATAAAGCTTTGGATTCACATGTATGAGGTCGAGAGTTCAATCCCCAGAAACACATGTACCATGCGGGGCTAGCCTGAGGGTATTTCTTCCCAGGCACATGCTCTCTGGGTTGGAGAGAACTCTACAGGAGCCATTCTAGGCTGCTGCTTACTCAGTGACCCGGGAGAGGAACCAGGAACTCTCGTGGCTGAGAGGGAATGCAACGGAATGCTTTCATTGATCAGAAAAGAATCTGCCTTTATACCTTCTGAGATGGAAGTGGCAGATTGGACAAAAGGAAATGACTAGGAGAGGGGGTTGAGCAGAAAAAGAGCAGGAAGGTAGTAGTGCTTTCATCTGACCAGTGGGGATTAAAGCAATGCCCTGTAGTGGGGGGTCTCCAACTGTTGCAGAAGGTTCTAATCTGGGGGGATTAAACCAGTGCCCTGCAGGCAGGGAGGGTCTGAGACAAAACAGTGGTTATGTAAATACATCACAGTGTTAAGCAATGCAGGTGAATGGTCCAGCGCCTGTTCTGACCAGACCTTGGCTGCTGCTGCCCCCTGCTGGAGGGGAAGTGGCTACAGCCCTATGGCCCAGCTGGGTTTGTCATTCACCTGCACCTCCCAGTAATGGCGGCCAGCATGGAATACTTGGGAGCCCAGGACTTCCAGATCAAAGGGAATCCTCTGCTGTCCCTGGAGAACTTTACTTTTTCTCTTCCTCAGTGTCACAGATCGCTTGTCCTTAGACACGCACAGATGAGTGGAGGCAGATGAGTGGAGGCAGATGATGCTGGGAAAAGCACACAGATGGGACCCCTCGGCTCTCATAGATATGATGAATCCTCTTGACCTCACTCAGAAGCTTCATGTCTGGCATCACACTCCTCTCTGAAACTTCCTGGAGCTGAGCCTTGGTGGTGCAGATGTGGTCTTTAAAGTCAGTGATATTTATCTTGATTCTCTGCAGAAGGTCTTTCTCTTCTTGAGCTAGTCTGGATAGAGCTGCTTCTTGCTGTCTGTCCACAAATTCTTTCAAGTTCTCTATACCAGAGTCTAACTTGGACTTGTGTTTAAGTATTTGGTCTCTCAACTCCTGGAACTTTCTGTCTTCCCTCTCTTCCACTTTCTGTAATTTCCGTAAGTCCTCTCTCAAGAGTGTGATGGAATCATTTGTCTTGTGTCTGTAATAAGAAGCAGCCTCCTCCAGAGACCTTACATGGTGTCTCTGTTGGTCATGGGGCTCAACACAGTCAGGACAGAGCACCTCCAAGTCATCCTCACAGAAGAGACTCAGCACCTGGCTGTGCCTCTCACACAGGCTGTCCTCTTGTGGACTCACCTCCTTGCTTCCGATGTCCATGAGCTGAATGAAATTCACTATATTTGCCAGCTTCCTGTTGGCAGTCCAGTGCCTCTTCTGACATCGGTTCCGGCACACAGGGCAAGAGAAAGTATCCTGAGGACCCTCCCAGCACTGTTGGATGCAGGAATAACAGAAGTTGTGCCCACACTCAATGGTGGCAGGTTCTCTCATGCAGGTCAAGCAGATGGGGCAGTTGAAACTCTGCTTGCATGGCTGACAGGACTCCAGATGCCTCCATTGGGTGAGAAGGACACGCTGCTTTTCTTCAGCAACTTTGGGTCTGAGGTTTTACCTGAGTGGCAAGAGGCAGTGTCAGTCCTCTTTGCTCAGTACCCCTGAGATGGAAGCACAGCTACTACTGAACTACAAGCACAGTGGCCCCAAGTACAGAAGTTGGTGGCCAAGATTTCTACTCAATGCATGAAGCTCTGTTTCAGTCAGTTTGTTGCCTCTGATAGCTGCTAGAATATTAAGTTCAGTTTAGGGATTTGATTGTAGGTAGTCAGTCCTACAAAGTAGACACTGCACCTGAAGGAGAGAGACCAAAGATATAAAAAGGCTTTGGGTTTGTTTCAGCCTGCTCACTCTCCACTTGAGGGAATCAGTGAAGCTTCTCTTCTCTTCCCAAGCCATCTCTGCATATACCAAATACACAAGATGGGACTAGGCCCCCACACCTATGGACATCTATCTTTGACAAAGGGGCTCATACTATTCAATGGGGAATGCAGAGTTTCTTCAACAAATGGTGTTGGAATAAATGAGTTGAAACATGCAGAAGAATGAAACTGAACCACTGTATTTCACCAAATACAAAAGAAAATTCCAAGTGAATCAAGGACTTGGATGTTAGACAACAAACTATCAGATACTTAGAAGAAAATATTGGCAGAACTGTTTTCTGCATAAATTTTAAAGACATCTTCAATGAAATGTCCAATTACAAAGAAGATTAGGGCAAGTATAAACCTATGGGACTACATCCAATTAAAAAGCTTCTTCATAGCAAAAGAAACCACTACCCAAACCAAGAGACCCCTCACAGAATAGGAGAAGTTCTTTACATGCCATACATCAGACAAGAGTTTAATAACAAACATATATAAAGAGCTTGCCAGACTCAACAACAAGACAACAAATAACCTCATCCAAAAATGGGGGGAGGACATGCACAGAATATTCACCACAGAAGAGATCCAAAAGACCGAGAAAAATGCTTCAAGTCTCTGATTGTCAGAGAAATGCAAATAAAGACAACAATGAGATACCACTTCACTCCTGTGAGAATGTCATACATCAGAAAAGGTAACAGCAGCAAATGCTGGAAACGGTGTGGGGTCAAAGGAACCCTCCTGCACTGCTGGTGGGAATGTCAATTGGTCCAACCTCTGTGGAGAACAGTCTGGAGAACTCTCAGAAGGCTAGAAATGGATCTACCCTATGATCCTGCAGTTCCCCTCCTGGAGATATATCCTAAGGAACACAATATATCCATCCAAAGATCTGTTTACATATGTGTTCTTGGCAGCACAGTTTGTAATAGCCAAAACCTGGAAGCAACCCAGGTGTCCAACAACAGATGAGTGGCTGAGCAAGTTGTGGTATATATACACAATGGAATACTACTCAGCTGTAAAAAATGGTGACTTCAACGTTTTCAGCTGATCTTGGATGGACCTTGAAAAAATCATGTTGAGTGAAATAAGTCAGAAACAGAAGGATGAATATGGGATGATCTCACTCAGGCAGAAGTTGAAAAACAAGATCAGAAAATAAAACACAGTGGGTGGGGGTATATCATAATGGTTATGCAAAGAGACCTTCATGCCTGAGGCTCTCAAGTACCAGGTTCAATGCCCCACACCACCATAAGCCAGAGCTGAGCAGTGCTCTGGTAAAAAACAAAAAGAAACAAAACAAACAAAAAAAATTAAAAAAAGAAAAGAAAAGAAAATACAAGTAGAATCTGAAATGGAATTGGCGTATTGCACCAAAGTTAAAGACTCTGGGTGGGTGGGTGGGGAGAATACAGGTCCAAGAAGGATTCAGAGGACCTAGTGGTGATTGTATTGTTAAATGGGATACTGGGTAATGTTATGCATGTACAAACTATTGTACTTACTGTTGAATGTAAAACATTAATTCTCCAATAAAAAAAAAAAAGATGGGACTAGGTCTGAAGAAAGTAAATAAGCTCTGGTACTTGATCCCCGAGGCTCAGTGAAATCTTCCACACTAATCTATACCCTGGAGCCATTTCCACCCACATCAACTACACAAGAGGGGACTAGGTCTGAGGAAAACAAATGAGGTTTGATACGTGAAATCTCACATGGGAAAGTACACCCTGGACATCCTAGAATCCTGGGGAAATGATGGGCACCCCAAGTTTCCACAGCCTCCTTACCTGGGCTGGTGACTCTTCTCTCTGCAAGGCAGGTCTCTGGCAGGCTCCTGAGCTCTGTTCCACAGGCTGGAGTGATGAGGTAGTGTGGAACTGAAGCGTGCTCTCTTTGGATGTCACCAGAGTATTTATGTGTAACCAGTGGGTGGAGCTTGACACCCACCTTCAGTAGCTATTGGCTCAACATCAGGGTCTGTGTGTGGCTGGCTTGAGACTGAGAGGATTATGACCTTGGTTGTTGGAGGGATTCATTCCCATTTATGGGATCAGGCCTCCCTAAAGCTAAGGAGATTTACATAATACATTTGTATGTTAAGTGAGCTAAGTCAGAAAGATAAAGATGAGTATGGGATGATCCCACTCATTAACAGAAGTTGAGGAAGAAGATCTGAAAGGGAAACTAAAAGCAGGACCTGACCAAATTGTAAGTAGGACACCAAAGTAATAACCCTGTGGTGAGGGGTAGACATGCATCTTCCTGGGCCAGTGGGGGGTAGGAGTGGGTGGGAGGGATGGGTCACAGTCTTATGGTGGTGGGAATGGTGTTTAGGTACACTCCTAGCAAAATGTGGACATATAAATCAGTAGTTAATTAATATGAGAGGGGGAAAATCAATTGTATGTCTCAAAGTTTTTCAAAACACAAACTGAATCTTTTTAATATATAGGCTGTGTAATTGATAGTCGGACTCTCTCAAAAGCCTAGACCAAGAAGATCAGAAGCAACCAATAGCACAGCTATATACAAGATACTGGGTACTGTACAGCAAACCCTAAAAAAAGGACTTTTCAAAGTTAACCCAATTACCAATTAATGTGATGATAACATTAACTATCAATTGTCTTTTTGAACCCTAAGACAGCAGGAACCTCACATCTCTACTATAGAGCCTCTACTTCCCCCAGTCCTGGAACCCTTGGATAGGGCCCACTTTCCCGTATGCCTCTCCCAATCCATATCAAATAATATTGCATCTGTCAATCACAACCTAACCAACGCAATGATTGCCACCTCAACATGCTTCACTTCAGACTGTGTCCAGAGACTTCACGTGTCGAATGACAACCCTTCAGCTTCATTACTCGGGTGAGACCTTTCCTTTCATAGTATACTCTAATTCCATCTCAGGTGGTTCACTTTCTAACAAAGTCCCAAAACCTTGATATACACCAGTTTCTGTGAGAGAGAGCATATGTTCACACATATCCATAAACTACTGCAAAGCAGTACTACTGAAAGCAGACGTACACTAGAGTTTGCAGTGAATACCCCCCTAACACTTCCTCTCCACTATTCCAAGCTTTGGGTCCATGATTGCTCAACAATTTGTTTGGCTTCATATGTTAACTCTCTTTTCAGTCACCAGGTTCCAGATGTCATCAGGATGCCGGCCAGGCATGCGCTGTGCTTCTGCCGGACTCCCAACTTCCCTATTCTTTATCCCTCTGGGAGTATGGATCCAGGGTCATTATGGGGTGCAGAAGGTGGAAGGTCTGGCTTTTGTAATTGCTTCTCCGCTGGACATGAGTGTTGGAAGGTCAGTCCATACCCCCAGCCTATCTCTCTGTTTCCCTTGTGGGGGAGGGTTCTGGAGAGGTGGGGTTCCAGGACTTACTGGTGAAGTTCTTTGCCCAGGGAAGTCAGGATGGCATCATGGTAATATCTGAAACCTGGCGGCTGAAAAAGAGTTAAGATATAAAGCAGAACAAATGTTGACTAATCATGAATTTAAATGCAAGAATATTGGAGATGAAGATTTGGGATCTCTATTTTGAAAAAGCTAGTAGGTGTATTTTAGGTATATTCCAAGGGGCCTATGACTTTATTAGTTTTTCCCTGAGCTGACATCTGATGTACAGGTGAACCCAAGTTATTATCTGGGGAGGTGGGGTCATGGTTGGAAATAAGACTAGAAAGCAGGATCAGGGAAGAGAGTAACTCCCAAATATGGGGAAAGTATATAAATATTGTTAACTGTAAACCCCATCGATTTGATCTAGGACCCATATTCAGAACAGGAGCCTATGTCACCTCTGTATCCCTGTAGGTCTGAACTTGCATTCTGTGGTCATGACTAGGACAATTCTAGGCTGCACTAATTTCAGGACCCATCTTCCTCAGGTGGAAGGTAGAGTATGATATCTAACCTCCCTTCGGAGTATGGAACAGTACCATTGTTGATCCACATTGAGGGCAAGGGGCCCACAAAGGGGTCTATTATGTTGTTCCTGATGGAGATGACCAGTGACAGTGGCAAGAGTGATCTGTTAGAAGTCTAGGCCCATCATAGCTATGTGGGAATCCCAGGAATCCCCGACTAGGGCCCCAGGTGATAGGGTGGCCTGGTAGTGACTAAAGAGCCATCATGAAAGTATGCCGGTCTCATGCTCTAATTCAGTTTTTGTGATCCTTACTTTGTCTGACAAGGTCAGCTTTGGAGTGACTGAGGGAAGTGTAACAGGAAGTAGGTAAGGAGGGTATCTAGGTCTAAAGAGAAACTATTTCATTAGGTACTTTATGGTGTCTTTTTAGGTCTTGCTACTTGCTTACTGCAGAAAATGCACAATTCTACATCAGTGATAGTAAAACAACCTCATGAATAATTGGGTAAAGTCCTGCTGTAGTGCAGTGGGTTAAGCACCGGTGGAGCAAAGTGCAAGGACAGGCGTAAGGATCCTGGCTTGAGCCCCGGCTCCCCACCTGCAGAGGAGTCGCTTCACAAGCGGTAAAGCAGGTCTGTAGGTGTCTATCTTTCTCTCCCCCCTTCTGTCTTCCCCCTCCTCTCTCCATTTCTCTCTGTCCTATCCAACAACAATGACAACAATAATAACTACAACAATAAAACAACAAGGGCAACAAAAGGGAATAAATAAATAAAATAAATATTATATATATATATATATATATATATATATGTGTGTGCGCTTAACTGGGTGCACCACTGCCTAGTCCCCTTATCTCACTACTCTGTTAATTTGTATTATTCTTGTTACATATATTGGTAAGCATATTCTAATATTCCTGTTGCTCTGTGGTGCTTTATCAGCACTTCCTGCTCTCTATTATTGTTTTTGTTTTTTAAAAAAATTGTATTAGTGATTTAATAATGATTGACAAAATTGTAAATAACAGGGCTACAATTTCATACAGTTTCCATCACCAGAGCTCCCTGTCCCATCCCCTCCATTGGAAACTTCCCTATTCTCTGTTGCTCTGAGAGTGTGGACCAGAAGGTAGAAGATTTCGCTTCAGTCATTGCTTCTCCACTGCATATGACGTTGGCAGATCTATCCATACCCTTAGCCTGTTTCTGTCTTTCCCTAATGGGGCAGGGCTCTGCAGATGTGAGGTTTCTGGACACATTGGTGAGGCTGTATGCCCAGGGAAGTCAGGATGACATCATGGTAGCATCTGCAACTTGGTGGCTGAAAGGTGGTAAGATATAAAACAGGACAAATTATTTAATAAACAGAAACCCAAAGGTAAAAATAGAGCAGATGAAACTAGGAATCTTCATGTGGGAAGAAGCTATTTTAGGTATGTTTCATGGGGCTATAACTTCTATAATTGTTGCCTGCTGACATTCAGGGGGACTGAAAGTGTTGTCTGGGAAGATGGTTTCAGAGCTGAGAATAGGCCTAGAAAGCTGGCTTAAGTCAGAGAGTAGCTCGCACTTACTGTCTATTATTGCTGTGTTACTCTGCCCATCTCTATGACTTCACTTAGTGTTCTAGCATTTGATTTTCAGCCATCGTGCCTTTGTCACCTTTTTTATCATGGACTCACATGCACTTATGTTCTCTTTGTGGGTCATGAGACACTTCAATTATAAGGGAGGAGTGTAATGGGTAGTCTTGGGAATGAGATCAACTCAAGTTCTGAGAAAACACACTCCAATAGACATTTATCTAACTTCCTTGATCTTCAGTTGTATGTGTGTGTGTGTGTGTGTGTGAGTGTGAGTGAGTGTGTGTGTGTGTGTGAGTGTGTGTGTGTGTGAGTGTGTGTATGTGTGTGTGTGAGTGTGTGTGTGTGTATGTGTGTGTGTGAGTGTGTGTATGTGTGTGTGAGTGTGTGTGTGTGTATGTGTGAGTGTGTGTGTGTGAGTGTGTGTGTGAGTGTGTGTGTGTGTGTGTGTGTGTGTGTGTGTGTGTGTGTGTGTGTGTGTGTATGGTGTGTGTTTACCAGAGCACACTATTCAACTCTGCCTGATGGTGGAAGAGTGATTGAACCTAGGCTCTTGGGAGTCTTGGGCATGAAAGTCTTTTGCGTAACCATTATGCTATCTGCCCTGCCCAATCCCACAGTCCCATGCAGTGAGCATATTTATTTTGCATTACCAAACACTAGGCATCTTTTCACCAAGGATTCAAGGAAGTATTAAAATGATTCTTAGTCTAAATCATTTATTTTATTACTTATTCTTTTGCCCTCCCTACCTGTATTTATCTATATTACTTAATTTTTAGTAATGTCATGTTTGGTAGAGGGGGAGGATGGGGAGCTTCAAAGATCACTGAAATTTGATTTTACATTTATTTCTTTTCCTGCTTTGATGAGGGTCATTAGCTTCTGGAAATGGGACTCCAATGCCTAGTTTCATTTTTCTCGTCTTTCCTTGTTGCTCTGTCTTTAGATAGGCAGCATAATGAAGTGTGCAATGCTCTTGTTACGCTGGGAGCAAGTGACTTCATTCATATTAACACAGCCCGTGAAGGCAGGGATCCTGAAGGACTACATGTTCACGATGAAGTTTTATATTTGACAACCCTCAATGTAGCAAGATCATTGGTACTTGAAGCAAAGAGGTTTTTCAAAAGTATGTGATAATTTTCCACCAATGTTTTTTTTCTTTTTTCATTTTCAGTTTGTTTGTTGAAAAGTCCCTGTGAAATCACATACTGTGCCCAACATTCTGCGGCTCTAATGGTGGACCATGTACAAATTCTTGTTCTCTTTTTTCCCCCCCTAATGATGCTCTTCCCCTGACCTTTCCTTTGAAGTTACACCTCATAAATTCTTTTAGCGGTTCCAGGACTGAAAGCTTGTTCCGTTCCAGTAACAAGATGCATCTTTTTTGGCAGTACTATTTACAGACTTTTTCTTATTTTCCACTGCAATGATTTAGGTGGATTGTCAGAAAATTCAAGTACAGTGATTCCTATGAAGCTCTGCCTATCGGATTTGTTAACTGTATATTTACTGATAAAGGCATCTGCATTTTTAGTAAACTTTAGTGACTCAATATATGACATTGTTTGAATGGCAAAAACAATCAGTCTTATTTTCTCTTGCTTCCACACTTTGTTCTTCTTCTTCTTTTTTTTTCCTCCAGGGTTATTCCTGGGGCTCAGTGCCTACACTACAAATCCACTGCTCCTGGAGGCCATTTTTTCCCCTTTTTGTTGCCCTTGTTGTTGCCATTATTATTATTGTTGTCACTGCTGCCATTGTTGTTGGATAGAACAGAGAGAAATAGAGAGAGGAAGGGAGACAGACAGGGGGAGAGAGACACCTACAAACTTGCTTCACTGCACTCCCCTGCAGGTGGGGAGCCAGGACCTCAAACTGGGATCTTTATGCAAGTCCTTGCGCTTTGTTCCACTTGCGCCTAACCATCTGTGCTACTGCCCTTACCCCTGCTTCCACACTTTTTTTTTTTTTTTTTTTGCCTGCAGGGTCACTGCTGGGATTCAGTGCCTATACTATGAATCCACTGCTCCTGGAGGCCATTTTCTCCCATTTTGTTGCCCTTGCTGTTATTGTTGCCATGGATGTTGTTGTTGTTGGATAGGACAGAGAGAAATGGAGAGAGAAGGGGAAGACAGAGAGGGAGAGAGAAAGACAGACACCTGCACACCTGCTTGAACTCTAGTGAGGCGACTGCCTCCTGTAGGTGGGGAGCCTGGGGCTCCAACAGGGATGCTTGCTCCTGCCCTTGTGCTTTGCACCATGTGTGCTTAACCCATTGTGCTGCTGCCTGACACCTCCCCCACTCCTTAATTTCCTTCTCCTAACTTGTAAGTAGCTGATTTTTCAAGGTAAATTGTTCATTTTGTTATCTATTCCCTCAGGACTGGGAATATAAAAATGAGTATTATGGAGTCATAGCTCTTGCAGCATTCTTTGAGTCATTTCAAGACCAATTTGATTTTAACCGTTTCATTCTCAACTTAGAACATTTGACAAGGGAGTTAACAGACACAAGGCTACTGGTTTGTCACTATGCAAAGCAGCATAAGTGCAACACTTGATCTGAGTAACTTCTAAATGGAATTATCCCTGTGAGGTACACATTTGTATTTTGCTACAAAGCAGTAAGAGTCTACAAAACATTTCCAAGACTTTGAATTTTATCAGATAGGACACCATAGTCCATCTCACTGAAAACAACTAAAATATTTCAAAATTATTTTATGATCATCTAAGCGGTGAAGCAGGTCTGCAGGTGTCTTTATCTCCCCCTCTGTTTTCCCCTCCTCTCTCCATTTCTCTCTGCCCTATCCAACAACGAAGACATCAATAACAACAATAATAATGGGAAAGAAGATGGCCACCAAGAGCAGTGGATTTGTAGTGCAAGCCCAAGTGATAGCCCTGGAGACAAATAAATAAATAAAACCCAACTAACTCAAACGTGAAGAGAAGTAAGCACTCAGCTCTAGCTCTATTTTTTTAGGTTCTTTTAAAAATACTTTATTTATTTTATTTTAATGAGAGTGATACAGAGATAAAGGGAGTTACACACCAGAGCACTGCTTAACTCTGGCTTATGGTAGTGCTGGGAGCTGAAGCTGGAACTTCATATTCTCAAGCGTGAAGTCTTTTTTGCATAACTATTTTGCTGACTCCTAGCCCCATTTTCTTTGTGTGTGTCTTTTATTTTATTTATTTATATATTTATTTATTTTGCCACCAGTGTTATTGCTGGGGCTCGGTGGTGCCTGCACTACGAATCCACTGCTTCCGGAGGCTATTTTTTCCCTTTTTGTTGCCCTTGTTGTTATTATTGTTGTTGTTATTGCTGCCGTTGTTGGACAGGATAGAGAGAAATCATGAGAGGAAGGGAGACAGAGAGGTGGGAGGAGAAAGATAGACACGTGCAAACCTGCTTCACTGCTGTGAAGTTAACCCACTGTGGGGAACCGAAGGCTCCAACTGGGATTCTTACGCTGGTCCTTGTACTTTGTGCCATGTGCACTTAACCCACTGAGCTACCGCTGGCCCCTGAATTCACCATTTTTAATATCTGAGTAGTATTCCACTGTGTATACATACCACAAATAGTTGTACATATCTCTCACTTCCATTGCAGCAGTAGTCAGGGAGGCAGGGAGACGTGCTGTCATTTGCTCTGTTAATTCTAACTCTGAGCGAATCCCTCCTTCCCCTGGGGACTGCCAGGCATGTGAATACTGATTATGTTTGAAGCAGCAGCAGAGTGATCGAAAGTGAACTTTCTCCTGCTCTCCCTGAGTTCTTTCCTCCTGGGGTTCCAGAACCTTGGAGACTTGCATCCTTCATGGTGGGGAGACGAGCTCCCTGACGCAGTCATTCTTGCTACTGTTGCTAAATAATGTTTCCCTATCACACATATCATACACCTTCAGTGTGGGAAACTTAGAAGTTTAAATATCAAAAAAAAAAGGCAGTTCAGGCCACCTCTTTTCCTGCCTTCCAGAAATCACTGCACCTTGTATTTCACATTTTTAAAAAAGATTTATTTATTTATTAGAAAGGTAGCACAGAGAGGAAGAACCACACATCACTCTGATACATGTGCTGCCAGGAATTGAACTCAGAACTTCATACTTGTGAGTCCAAGGCTTTATCCACTGCACCACCTCCCGGACCACTATTTTACATTTTGATTTCTCTCTAAAATATACACATGAACTATGGAATATACTATGTGGAGTGTACTTCTTTCTTTTTATAACCTTGCTGTTTCCTTGTGTAAATCACATTTTTTTCTACATCATTACTCTATCAATAATTTTAAAGATCTACAGTAATTTGTTTTCACTCAGAGAGACAGAGAGGGAGAGACACCACAGCACTGGAGCTTCCTCTGGTTCCATATTTCCTCAGATGTGGCGCCAGAGTTCCAACCCGAGTTGAGGACATGGCTTGGCACACACCGTACCCAGTGAACTCTCTGCCCCTGAGGCCGTTTTGTTACAGGTGTGTGTACTCTACTCCTATCTCTCTTATTCATCCATTGTCCTCAGACATGCCTTCTCCATCTCCATCTGCTTTGCTTATTCATTTTCTTTCCTTTCATTTTTGTAAACAATATTTTATTTATTTATTGATGAGGAAGTTAGGAGGAGAGAAACAACCAGCAGCACATGTGCCAGATAGCACTCTGGCACATGTGCTACTGGGGATTGAACTCAGGACCTCATGCCTAAGAATCCAACACATTTTTTTTTGTCTCCAGTGTTATTACTGGGACTTGGTGCCTGCATTACGAATCCACTACTCCTGGAGGCCTTTTATTATTTTTCCCCCTCCCCATTTTTGCTGCCCTTTTTGTTGTTATTGTTGTTGGATAGGACAGAGAGAAATGGAGAGAGAAGAGGAAAACAGAGGGGGAAAGAAAGATAGACACCTGCAGACCTGCTTCACCGCTTGTGAGTGACCCCCCCCGCACCCCCCGCAGATGGTGAGCCTGGTGCTGGAACCAATTCTTACTCTGGCCCTTGCAATTAGTGCCTTGTGCACTTAACCCTTTGCGTTACCCCCTGACCCCCGCTTGCTTATTTTCTATACCCCTCAAAATAGGTTATAAGCTTCACAATTTCACTTATGACTAAAGGGCTGTGGTGGTCTCTGCTGTTCTATTCTCTGGCATCTAAATAGAACAGGGCATTACTGGGTTCTCAATAAATACCTTTTGAATTATCTCAGTATATTAAACACAGGAAAATCTAGTTATTTGGTGGTAATGCATATAATGATGGAAATAGAGAATTTTACCACCACAGCACTTCAGTCATAAGTGAAATTATCTGGCTTAATTTTATCTTATTTTATCCTTTTATTGGGAGGCTTAATTGGTTTACAGTCCAGTTGTTGACACATGGGTGCATTTTCTCATCTCCCCATGATAAGTGTGTGGAACCACTCTCACCCCAACTTAGGCCCATTTCCCTCATCATATGCCAGGACCCCAGCCCATCAGCCATCCCCACGGCCCCACTAGCCCCTCCCTACCCTGCTTCCCAGAGTTCTTTGCTTTGGTGCAGTAAGACAAATGGTAAGTTGAGAATAATACATTGAATGCTTGTTTTCGCATTCTGTATTTAATTAATTAATTAATTAATTTTTTTTTGCCTCCAAGGTTATCGCTGGGGCTCGGTGCCTGCACTATGAATCCACTGTTCCCGGTGGCCATTTTTTTTCACTGTTGTTGGTATTGTTGCTGCTATTATTGCTGCTGTAGTGGATAGGACAGAGAGAAATTGAGAGAGGATGGGGAGACAGAGAGGGAGAGAGAAAGACAGACACCGAAGACCTGTGAAGCGACTCCCTTGCTTGTGAGGGGCCGGGGGCTTGAAACAGGATCCTTGTGTAGGCCTTTGTCTTCGTACTATGTGCATTTAACCTGGTGAGCCACTGCCCAACCCACTTCCTTTCTGTATTTTAAATAACTGAACATTTAAACAATAATTATCTGGATTATCCATCTATAAAACAGGTGATGGCTGTGGAAAATAAATGCTTTCTTTTACCTTGACAAGGTAACAGCTAACTATTGCATTGTTGTTTTCCTTTTCTTTTCTCTTCAAGGTATCACAAATCATTAAGTGAAACTCCTACACAAACCTAGTGGTGTTTGACGCTCAAGATTAAAATGTACATTTAGGGTTAATTGAGTTGATCCAAGGGAACAGGAGATAGCATATTATCAAGTAAACTGTTCATATCCTGTTGGGCTGCAGGTTCCATGAATTAGTGTCACATTTACCAAACAGACCACCTTAGCATCAAGTAAAGAATAAATTCAGTGGTTACACATCCATAAACAATTAAAAATATTGGCAGTCATTCTCAATTCTCGCAGGAGCTGAGTGGGTGTACATTTCATGTTTTTAAACGTATGGCACTATTTAATTTCCCACATTCAGAATTCATATCATTCACTAAACTTAAGCAAATTGGTTACTACTGATAACATGTCTGTGATATCAAAGATGCTTCATGATTGGTTTTTTTTTTTGGGGGGGAGGACGGTGAGAAAGTTGTACACATATGTTCTTAGTGACACAATTTGTAATAGCCAAAACCTGGAAGGAAGTCAGGTGTCCAACAACAGATGAATGGCTGAGAAAGTTGTGGTATATATACACAATGGAATACTACTCAGCTATTAAAAACAGTGACTTCACAGTTTTCAGCCCATCTTGAATGGACCTTGAAAAATGCATGTTAAGTGAAATAAGTCAGAAACAGATGGATGAATATGGGATGATCTCACTCTCAGGCAGAAGTTGAAAAACAAGATCAGAAGAGAAAACACAAGTCGAACCTGAACTGGAATTGGTGTATTGCACCAAAGTAAAAGACTCTGGGGTGGGTGGGTGGGGATAATACAGGTCCAAGAAGGATGACAGAGGACCTAGTGGAGGTTGTATTGTTACATGGAAAACTGGGAAATGTTATGCACGTACAAACTATTGTATTTACTGTCGACTGTAAAACATTAATTCTCCAATAAAGAAATTAGAAAAAAAAAAACCAGAAAGTTGTAGGTTGGAGGAAGAGGACAACAACAACAGTCCACCTTCCTCTTGACCCGAGGATACATGTACAGCAGTAGCTCTGATCCAGCGGAGTCAAGGGGGCACACAGTGAAACAAGCACGGACGATGCTCCATGGGATTTGCGAGACGGGTTTCATTTCGAACTGTGGGAAGAAGAGAATCTGAGAGATTACCAGGATAATCTGTGTGCTCTTACAGAGTTGGAGGGGGAGTAGATTCCAGATGACAAAAGCCTCGCATGTTTGAAAGGAAGGTGGGCTGTTTGCAAGAGAGGGCTGAGGCTGGATAGAAGAAGGTCTTGACAGGAGGAGAGCAGAGGTTCAATTTTGGCAGTTTTCACAGCTCTGTTGAAAGTTCTCATGTTCAAAATCATTCTTCAGTGGCATGATCAATGTTCTATTGTGAGAAGATGGTTCAGATAGCAGGATGAACGAAGGAGAGCACTTTGTGGCTAGACTGGCCGGAAGTCTGTGCAGTGAACTGGGTAATGGGAAATAGAAGTAGAGATGACAGAGCACTGAAAAGAAGACATGCAAAGGGCCACGCAGTGGTGCACCTGATTAAGCGAACACACTACAGCATTCAGGGTTCAAGCCCCTGTCCCCACCTGCAGAGGGAAAGCTTCCCAAGTGGTGAAGTAAAGCTGCAGGTGTCTCTCTCCCTTTCTATCTCAATTTCTCTCTGTCTTTATCCAATAATAAATAAATTAAAGAAGAAAAAGATTTATGATATATGTCAAACGTTGAGGCTGAGGACTGGAAGACCAATTTGATATAGGGGCCCGGTGGTGGCACACCTGGTTGAGTGCACTTATTATAATGTGCAAAGACCTGGATTCAAGCCACTGGGAAACTTCATGAGCAGTGAAGCAGTGATGCATGCCTCTCTCTCTCTCTCTCTCTCTCCCCTCCCATCTATCTCCTCTTCCTTCTCAAGTTCTCTCTGCCTCTATCAAATAAATAAATAAAATTTAAAAATAATTGAAAAGAAAGAGAAAAAATAAGCTCAGTTTTATTTTTTTAATTTTTTTTTATTTAAGAAAGGATTAATTAACAAAACCATAGGGTAAGAGGGGTACAACTCCACACAATTCCCACCGCCCAATCTCCATATCCCACCCCCTCCCCCGATAGCTTTCCCATTCTCTATCCCTCTGGGAGCATGGACCCAGGGTCATTGTGGGTTGCAGAAGGTAGAAGGTCTGGCTTCTGTAATTGCTTCCCCGCTGAACATGGGCGTTGACTGGTTGGTCCATAGTCCCAGTCTTCCTCTCTCTTTCCCTAGTAGGGTGGGTCTCAGGGGAAGGTGAGCTCCAGGACACATTGGTGGGGTCTTCAATCCAGGGAAGTCTGGCCGGCATCCTGATGACACCTGGAACCTGGTGACTGAAAAGAGAGTTAACATACAAAGCCAAACAAATTGTTGAGCAATCATGGACCCAAAGCTTGGAAAAGTGGAGAGAAAGTATTAGGGAGGTACTCACTGCAAACTCTAGTGTACTTCTGCTTTCTTACTTTGGTGCCATACTCCAAACTCAGTCAATTTCTGCTTTGCGTTTCTAATTCTTCTTTTTTTTTCTTTTTACATACATAACATTCCCCAGATTCCCATTTAACAATACAACCCCCACTATTTCATTCATAATTTTTCATGGACCTGTATTCTCCCCAATCACCCACCCCAGAGTCTTTTACTTTGGTGTAATACTCCAATTCCATTTCAGGTTCGACTTGTGATTTCTTTTCTAATCTTGTTTTTCAACTTCGGCCTGAGAGTGAGATCATCCCATATTCATCCTTCTGTTTCTGACTTATTTCACCCAACATGATTTTTCAAGGTCCATCCAAGATCGGCTGAAAACGGTGAAGTCACCATTTTTTACAGCTGAGTAGTATTCCATTGTGTATATATACCACAACTTGCTCAGCCACTCATCTGTTGTTGGACACCTGGGTTGCTTCCAGGTTTTGGCTATTACAAATTGTGCTGCCAAGAACATATGTGTACACAGATCTTTTTGGATGGATGTGTTGGGTTCCTTAGGATATATCCCCAGGAGGGGAATTGCAGGGTCATAGGGTAGGTCCATTTCTAGCCTTCTGAGAGTTCTCCAACTGTTCTCCACAGAGGTTGGACCAACTGATATTCCTACCAGCAGTGCAGGAGGGTTCCTTTGACCCCACACCCTCTCCAGCATTTGCTGCTGTTACCTTTTCTGATGTGTGACATTCTCACAGGAGTGAAGTGATATCTCATTGTTGTCTTGATTTGCATTTCTCTGACAATTAGAGACTTGGAGCATTTTTTCATGTGTTTCTCGGCCTTTTGGATCTCTTCTGTGGTGAATATTCTGTCCAAGTCCTCCCCCCATTTTTGGATGGGATTATTTGTTGTCTTGTTGTTGAGTCTGGCAAGCTCTTTATATATGTTGGTTATTAAACTCTTATCTGATGTATGGCATGTAAAGATCTTCTCCCATTCTGTGAGGGGTCTCTTGATTTGGGTAGTGGTTTCTTTTGCTATGAAGAAGCTTTTTAATTTGATGTAGTCCCATAGGTTTATACTTGCCTTAGTCTTCCTTGTAATTGGATTCGTTTCATTGAAAATGTCTTTAAAATTTATGCGGAAAAAAGTTCTGCAAATATTTTCCTCTAAGTATCTGATAGTTTCTGGTCTAACATCCAAGTCCTTGATCCACCTGGAATTTACTTTTGTATTTGATGAAATACAGTGATTCGGTTTCATTCTTCTGCATGTTTCAACCCATTGTTTCCAACACCATTTGTTGAAGAGACTCTGCTTTCCCCATATAATAGTCTGGGCCCCTTTGTCAAAGATTAGATGTCCATACGTGTGGGGCCTCATTTCTGGGCTCTCAATTCTATTCCACTGGTCAGTGTGTCTGTTCATGTTCCAGTACCAAGCAGTTTTGATGACAAAGGCCCTAAAATACAGTTTGAGATCTGGCAGTGTGATGCCTCCGGTTCTGTTCTTTTTTCTCAAGATTGTTTTGGCAATTCTAGGTCTTTTCTGGTTCCAGATAAACATTTGTAGCATTTGTTCTATTCTCCTAAAAAATGTGCTTGGGATCTTGATGGGGATAGCATTAAATTTGTAGATGGCTCTGGGTAATATATTCATTTTGATGATGTTAATTCTTCCAACCCATGAACATGGAATATCTTTCCACTTCTTTGTGTCTTTTTCAATTTCTTTGAGTAGTGACTCATAATTTTCAGTATACAAGTCTTTCACTTCTTTGGTTAGGTTTACTCCTAGATATTTTATTGTTTTTGTTGCTATAGAAAAAGGAACTGATTTCTGCATTTCAATTTCTTCTAACTTAGTGTTTGCATAGAGGAATGCCACTGACTTTTGAATGTTAATTTTATAGCCTGACACATTACTGTATTGCGTGATGATTTCCAAAAGCTTCTTGCTGGATTCCTTAGGTTTTTCCATGTATACTATCATGTCATCTGCAAATAAGGAGAGTTTGACTTCTTCTCTTCCAATCTGTATGCCTTTAATTCCTTGCTCCTGCTTGATTGCTATGGCAAGAACTTCCAACACTATGTTGAATAGTAATGGTGATAGTGGGCAGCCCTGTCTAGTACCTGATCTGAGGGGAAATGCTTCCAGTTTTTCACCATTGAGTATGATGTTGGCTGTAGGTTTGCTATATATAGACTCCACTATCTTCAGGAATTTTCCATCTATTCCCATTATTTGTAGTGTTTTGATCATAAAGGGATGTTGTATTTTGTCAAAGGCTTTCTCTGCATCTATTGATATGACCATGTGGTTTTTGGTCTTGCTTTTGTTGATGTGGTGGAGCACATTGATTGATTTACGTATATTAAACCAACCTTGCATGCCTGGGATAAACCCCACTTGGTCATGATGAACAATCTTTTTGATATACTGCTGTATCGGTTGGCTAGAATTTTGTTCAATATTTTCGCATCTATGTTCATCAGAGATATTGGTCTGTAGTTTTCTTTTTTGGTTGTGTCCCTGTCTGCTTTTGGTATCAGGGTGATGTTGGCTTCATAGAAGCTGGCAGGGAGTATTCCAGTGTCTTCAATCTTCTGGAAGACTTTTAAAAGTAGAGGTATTAGTTCTTCTTTGAAAGTTTTGTAGAAGTCATTTGTAAAACCATCTGGTCCAGGACTTTTATTTTTGGGAAGATTTTTGATAACTGTTTCAATCTCATTAGCTTTGATGGGCCTGTTCATGTTATCCACTTCCTCTTTACTTAGTTTTGGAAGTTGGTAGGTATCTAGGAAATCATTCATTTCTTCCAGGTTCTCTAGCTTGGTGGCATATAGTTGTTCATAGAAGCCTCGCATGATATGTTGAATTTCTGCAGTGTCTGTTGTGATTTCTCCTCTTTCATTTACTATCCGATTTATTTGGGTCTTCTCCCTTTTTTGTTTTGTGAGTCTGGGTAAAGGTTTGTCGATTTTGTTTACTCTTTCGAAAAAGCAACATTTACTTTCATTGATCTTTGGTATGGTTTCCCTATTATCAATGTTATTTATTTCTGCCCTAACTTTAGTAATTTCTGTCCTTCTGGTTGCTTTAGGATTCCTTTGTTGTTCTTCTTCTAGGTCTTTGAGATGTGCAATCAGGCTGTTTATTTGTGCCTTTTCTTGTTTCCTAATGTGTGCTTGTATAGCTATGAACTTCCCTCTTAGGACTGCTTTAGCTATGTCTCAAATAATTTGATAGCTTGTGTCTTCATTTTCATTGAACTCTCGAAACATTTTGATTTCTTCCTTGATTTCCTCTTTGACCCAGAAGTTGTTAAGAAGTGTACTGTTGAGCTTCCACATTTTGGGACTGTTACTAATCTTTTGTTGATTGTTAAGTGTTAGTTTCATTCCACTGTGGTCTGAGAAGATGCTTGGGATGATTTCAGTGCTCTTGAATTGGCTGATGCTGTCTTTGTGGCCTAACATATGGTCTATCCTTGACAATGATCCATGTGGATTTGAGTAAAATGTGTATTCCAGTTTCTTGGGATGAATGACTCTGAAAATGTCCAATAGTTCTCGTTTATCTATCTCTTCATTTAGCTCCCTTATGTCTTTACTGATTTTCTGCCTGGATGATCTGTCAAGTTGAGATAGTGGGGTGTTGAAGTCCCCTACTATGATTGTGTTACTGTTAATATATTGCTGTAACTCTTTCAGTAGAAGTTTGATGTATTTAGATGGCTTCTCATTGGGTGCATAGATATTAATAATTGTTAAGTCCTCTTGATTGACTGATCCTCTGAGCATTAAGTAGTGTCTATTCCTATCTTTTTTAATCTTATCTATTTTAAAGTCTATCATGTCAGATATGAGAAAAGCTGTTCCTGCCCTTTTTTGTGGGCTATTGGCTTGAATGATAGTTTTCCATCCGTTCACTTTAAGTCTGTGTTTGTCTTATTGCGTTAGGTGAGTTTCCTGTAGACAACATATTGTTGGGTTGTGTTTTCTGATCCATCTTCCTACTCTGTGTCTTTTAATAGGTGAATTCAGGCCATTGACATTTATTGATATCAAAGATTGAAGATATTTTAACGCCATTCTTGTAGAGTTTTAGAGTGTTTTGATATATGTCCTATTTGTGGTGGTCTGGTTGTTTATAGGAGACCTTTCAGAACTTTTTTCAGGGCAGGCTTGGTGATGGTTGCTTCCTTCAACTGTTGCTTGTCTGAGAAGGTTTTGATGCTTCCATCTAGTCTGAATGACAATCTAGCAGGATATAGTATTCTTGGCTGAAAGCCTTTCTCATTGAGCACTCGATAGATATCTTGCCATTCTCTTCTGGCCTGTAGTGTTTGTATGGAGAAGTCTGCTGATAATCTTATGGGTTTTCCTTTGTAGGTGACTCTTTGTTTTTCTCTTGCAGCCTTGAGGATCCTTTCTTTATCCTTATTCCTTTCCAATCTAAGTATGACATGTCTTGGAGTCTTTAGGTCTGGGTTAATTCTGTTTGGGACCCTCTGGGCTTCTTGAATCTTTATGTCTCTGGTGTTGTCTAGACTAGAGAAATTTTCAGCTATTATAGCGTGGAGAATGCTTTCTTCCTCCCCTTCTCTTTCTTCCTCTGGTAAGCCAATAATGTGTATATTGTTTCTTTTGAAGTCATCCCATAGGACTCTGTTGTTGTTTTCAGCATCTCTTAATCTCTTTTTGAGATCTCTTACTTCTTTTTTAGTTGTCTCTAATTTATCCTCAATCATGCTAATTCTGTCTTCAGCCTCATTGATTCTATTCTCTCTACCCTCTACTGCTTTCTGGAGTTCATCTATTTTGTTGCCCTGCTCTGATACTGTTTTAGCTTGTTCAGCTAGTTGCCTTCTTAGCTCAGTGATTTCAGCTTTCAGCTCTCTAATAACCATGAGATAATTAGAATTTTCTTCCATATTCTCATTTGTTGTTCCTCCATTTCTGATTACAATTTTTTTCAAATTTTTTACTCACTCTTGTTATTATTTCCTTAGCTAATGTTTGGATGTTGAACTCGTTGTTTTGTGCTTCACCCTCTGGAGGACTTTTAGCTGGACTCTTGTCCTGGTTCGAGTCTCCAATATTTTTTCTTGTCGTTTTAACCATTTTATATAAATTAACAGTTTTTTCAATCCCTGAGTTGGAGTTCAGTGGTGTAAAAGCCTTTTTTTTTTTCCCCCTGTAGGCTATGGGTGCCTGAGGGCATTTAAACTATCAATAGGCTTCTTAGCTTTATCACTGACTCCTGACCAAGAGATAAAGCAGGGTGTGGCAGAGATAATCCAGTGGTTATGCAAAGAGACTTTCACAGCCCCTCAGCTATGCCACCGAGGTATAGGTCTTCTCTTGAGTTTCCGGGTTAGATCTCTGTACCCTGGTGTCCCTCCCTGTTGCTGCTCCAGATTCTGAGGGTAGTAGCAATGGAGACTCAGAGTTGCACTTTGTGAGTCTCTGGGGAGTCCTTTCCTCCCTTCAGCTGTCCCCTTGTTGGTGGAGCAGACTGGAGGTGGTGTCTCCACTGACAAACTGTCGAACTGTTAGCAGTCACTTACTCTCTCCTTAGGCCCCTCTCTCTTCTCTGTCACCAGCCACGCGTGTTTGTACTCACGGGTGATTTACTGGGTTTCTGTGGTCATTCTAGTCCTGTTTTGTTTCGGTCCGGGTGGTCTCCTTTGGTATTCCTAGTTGATCCGGGAGAGGAGAGGAGAGGAGAGAAAAAAGATAAGCTCAGTTTTAGAAGTGCTGAATTTGAAGTCTCTGCAAGATTCCTGAATGAGGTCATCCAACAGGATTTCAGGACTCCAGAATTCAAACTTGAGTGACCGTTCAGAGAAGGAAGAGATTACTGAGAGAATGCAGTTTGAGAATTATTAGAATGTCAAACCTCAGGCCTTCAGATTCACTGCTAACACTTTTTCAAGCTGCCCCATTAAAATCTGACTCACCTCTGTATAGATGAAACACCAACCCACACCCAAATGGCAGGATCCATTCTCCATCCCTCCTTACAGAGGTCAGTTTGTAGGCTGCCACTCTGGAGAGTACACAGCACTCTAAGGGACTCTGCCATTAAAGAAAGAGAAAGCCTATTTTAACGAAAAGACATGCCGCTTCTACATTTTCGTCAGTTACTTCTCGTGATTGGCTCGTTGTAGTTCCACCTGGTGCTGGGGACAACAAAACAAAAACACTTGTGGCCAGAAGCACATCCTCCCTTGCAGGTCACCAGGTACACGGCTTTTACCAGCATGCTCATCCACTGAGGCCAAACAGAGCAGTCAAATCAGAGGGGCCAAGAGAACATGTAATCAGTGTCCATTAGTTTGCTGTGAAAGAAACCAAAACCTAGAGAAGACAAAAGACTTGTCCAAGGTAAGAGATCTTACACAGGGACTGTAAGATTCAGTAGGTTTCTCCCATGGCAGTGGTACAGATTTGACTAGACTGTTTGTTGTAAAACAAACAAAAACAACAACAAACAAAACCAACAACTGGGTAGGGGCTAAGCAATAGTGCTCTTGGTTAATGCTCTTGGTTCTACAGTGCACAAGAAACTGGGCTCAAGCCCCTGGTCTCCACCTGTAGGGGGAAAGCCTCACAAGTGATGAAATAGAGCTGCAGGTCTCTCTCTCTCTCTCTCTCTCTCCCTTTCCTCTCAGTTTTTCTGTCTTTATCCAATAATAAATAAACAAATAAATAGATAAAATAAAATTAAAATATGGGTATATGCCCACAGAGCAATACATCAATATAATATGCTTTTTAAGACAATAACATTTAATGTGAAACTGATGTGCCATTTTGATGGAAGTGGGCAATTGTGTAAGCCTTACAGATAAGCCTGAATGTCACAAGTAGCATATAGGCTCCATGTTTTCGGCAACAGCCTACAGATTTCATCACTGCAAAGTGAATTGGGATTTTCAAAGTGTTAACAGTGAAAAGACCTATTTCCCCACCTGCTTTTTATGATGTTAATTTTTTATTAGTGATTTAATGATGATCAACATGATAAAAAGATTGTGGGTATAGAGGGGTACAATCCCATACAATTCCCACCATCAAAGTTCTATGTCCCATCCCATCCATTGGAAGCTTCCCTATTATTTATCCCTCTGAGAGTATGGACCAAAGACCTTATGGGGTGCAGAAGGTGGGAGGTCTGGCTTCTGTAATTGCTTCTCCACTGGACATGGGCGTTGACAGGTCCATCCATATCCCAGCCCATTTCTTTTTTTCCTTCCTTTTCTTTCCCTTCCCTTCCCTCCCCATCCCTTTCCTTTCCTTTCCTCCCCTCTCCTTTCCTTTACTTTCCTATTGATTTAATAAAGATCAACAAGACCATAGGACAAGAGAGGTATAATTCCACACAATTCTCCCTACCAAAGTTCCATATCCCATCCCCTCCATTGGAAGCTTTCTTATTCTATATCTCTCTGGGAGTATGGACCCAGGATCATGATAGGGTGCAGAAGGTGGAAGGTCTGGCTTAGCACACACCTTTGATTGACAATGGCGTGCTGTTTCTTCAGGCTTTGACATTGTTCTGGTCAGAACTGAGAAAGGATAAAGGGCAGTTCTCCAAAGATTAGGGTTTTCAGTTCAACTGAGAGTTGCACACAGTTCAATAGTTTTGCCTGAGAAATTAGACTGTTGTTTTGGAAGGGGCAACTGTTTTATCAGAGTGTCTGGTGCTGTTTCCTTCTACCAGACAGCATAGTCATGGGACCTGGGATCATAGGTAAGCTTTCCTCTCATTATTGTCCTCTAGACAAGTGGCTCAGGGGCCAGGGGGCTTTTTAGCACCCTATGTGACATTTTTATGGCAAGCCTGTTTTTCTTTTAGTGTCAAAAAAAAGTTGAGTTGTGAAAATTGAATTCATGTCAGTGTGACCCTGAAATCTTTGAGCAGTATTTAATTTTGTCTCCTTTTAAGAACAAAGGAATTAAACAAACCAGAGGTCCAAACTTCCTAAAACTGTTCCCCAGATATGTTTCATTGGTGTGTGGGTGGGTGAGAGATTCATGTTTAGAATATTTCTTTCTTCTTAAATTGTTTTTGTTTTCTAAGTGTTTTCAAATTCACCATTTGTTTGTTTGTTTGTTGTTTGTTTTTAAATGAGCCTTGGCCCAGCACATTTTGGAAACCTATTCTGTCCTAATTCAGTGTTTGAAAGTTCTGAGAGGTTTTTTGTATTGCTGGGCAGTATCTTATTGCTTGCATAGATTATTTGATCTTGCATTACCTACTAAGGGACACTGGGGTTGTTTCTAGATTTTTTTAAAATTATTTTTATTTATTGGATAGAGACAGACAGAAATTGAGAGGGAAGGAGATGACTGAGAGGGCGTGAGACAAAGAGACACCTGCAGCCCTGCTTCACCACTTGCAAAGCTGTCCCCCTGCAGATGGGGACTGGGGGTTCGAACCCAGGTCACTGTGTACTGTAACTTGTGCTCAGCCAGGTGCGCCACCATCCAGCCCCTATTTCCAGATCTTCAGGGTAATTGTTAGCTGTAGATTTACATGTTTAAATTGGATGCCCAAATACCTAGTAATCTAGTAAGAGTAAGTGTGATGTTTACTACCGTCAGATTTTAGGCAAGTCACACTTCCTCCCGATGATGCTGTGCTGTCGAGCTACAAATGCTGGATATCACAGCTGTGACACGCTGTCCCAGCATCCCTTCTAGTAAAAGTTTTCCTTTTACTCTTATTATCCCCATGAAGACTGGGGTGAGGGGAGTCGCCATTTGTTCCCTGCACCTTGCCTGGAAAGGCACAGCAATCTTGGTCCCTGTCAGCCACTTAGCAATCAGCAACTCTCAATTCAAAATCACCAGTTCTCTGGGGGCAGACTCAGAAGTGGGAAGCAATCACCCAAGGCTTGCTGGTTTCTGTTTCAGCCATAAACTGCAAGAAATGGGCAATTAGCCACCTTTGAGGTGTTTCCACAACTTGATCTTGAGCCATGATCAATCAAAAGAAGTCAGGAATTGTGATCAAAGGCATCATACTTAGTTATAAGCTTTCCCTGAAGCTCAGTCTGTTCAGTAGCAGAAGTCATCCTTTGCCTACTATGCTGAGGACTGTCCTGGTCTACGTCTGCCAACACCCTCCTTGGCCACACCGGTCCTTGTCCACGCTCTCCTCTGTGTCCTGCACTTTTTATCCTTGCTGAGCCATCATCTCCATTTCAATGATCTTTTAAAAGAATGTAAAAGGCAGACCTGCAAATGAGAACAGAATTTAAGAAGTTTAAATGCCCCTCAGAGAATGGGCTGAATCAGGAGACTTGGTTAACAGGCATGTCCCTACCCATAGTCACTCCAGGGAGAAATTTAGAGGTGGTGGAGCAGAGGACCACTTCAAATTTCATGGAAAACCACTTTTCATGGACACAGTTATGTAGCCTTTTACAAGTACCCTGAGCTTGGCTCTATAAAAATATATAATAAGGGGGGTCGGGCGGTGGTGCAGTGGGTTAAGCTCATGTGGCACAAAGCGCAGGGATCAGCGTAAGAATCCCGGTTCGAGCCCACGGCTCCCCACCTGCAGGGGAGTCGCTTTACAGGTACTTGTTCATTTCAATGAACTCTTCTTCAGGGACCCCCATCCTTGATGGGAGCAGTGTGTAGCTCTGATTAGCAAACCTATCCAGTTTACTATTACTTTTTTGGGGGGTGGTGGTCCATGTCTTCTTTCCATATATTTCCTTGCTTAGTGGTGACATGGAGCTAATCAAAACAGTGCAAGTTTTGGTAAGAAACATTCCTGCGTGAAATAAGGGGACTCTCCCTCTCTCTTTTTTTAAATTTCTTTATTGGGGGATTAATGGTTTACAGTCCACAGTAAAATACAACAGTTTATACATATGCAACATTTCCCAGTTCTGCTTGCTGATTCTTCACAATACAGAAGAAGGAGACTGACACAGAAGGTGGGAAAGACACCACAATGCGATTGTTTCCTCCAGTGCAGTGGGGGCCAGGTTCGAACCTGGGTTGCAGGCCTAGCAAAACAAAGCAGATGCTTTCTTCATGTGAGCTCTTCTGCCGAAAGAAGAAAGGGTCTTTTCACAGCAACCCTTATCTAAAATAGAGTTCCTTGGTCTGGCTCCAATACTCACGGACACACCTTGGTTTATTTATTTTTTAAAATTATTATACTGGAAGGGGAGGAGCATAAAGCGGAGAAGCGAAATTGGAAATCTAAAGGAACCTTCCAGGAACAACTTTTGTGCCTCATAAGATAACATTGGCACCTAGTGACACTTCTAGACACCACCAGCAACTCCTAAGAAAGTGTTTTTTGCTTACTTAAACAAATTATGTCTAATAGAATTGTAGCTGGTGTAACTTTAACATGTACTTAGGATTAGCTGTTGGAAAGCAAGAAGACACCAAAATTGAAGAATTTGGGGACCCTTCTTCTAGAGAAAACAGCAGTCACTGATAGTAATCAACATGACCAAAAATGACTCAGTTCCTGAGATAAAGGACTGAAATGGGGGTGGGGAGCACATCCGGTTATGTGCATGTATTACCAACCTAAAGTACCTCAGTCCAAGCCACCACTCCCGACCTTCAGGGGGATGCTTCATAGTCAATGAATCAGGTCTGCTGGTGTCTGTCTTTCTCTCCCTCTCTACGTCTCCCTCCTCTCAATTTATCTCTGTCCTAATAAAAACTAGAAAAGAATGAAAAAAAAAAGGAAAAAATGGCTTCTGCATCAGTGGATTCATAATGCTGGCACTGATTGATACCCAGTGATAGCAGGGGAAAAAAAAGAACTGAAATGGTAAAACAAACTAAAAACCCATCAGCCAAACAATAAAATAAAATATAATACATAGGTGTGTTCTCTGAGTCTAAGCTCTGTACTTCCTTTGTTTTAAACCCAAGCAGCCTATACAAGTGAGATTGCTATGAAATAATTGAAATTCAGGGAAAATTATATATTGAGCTTCTAGGGTGTACAGGGTTTTGTTCCAGTTGTTTACGGGTATAATTTGAGACAGTCTGAGCAAGGCACTGCCTGCTGGTTTCTGAGTCAAACTGGGGCCACTGGCTTGCTCTCTGTGAGAAAACTCCAGGGTTTCCCTATCTTAACAATAATAAGGCTACATGAATGGCTTTATCAAAGTTACTGTGGCAAGTGGATGAGTATGCAAACATCTCTGACAACTGTTGGTGACATGTAATAGGTGTTCAATATGTTAAGATCATTTATGATCCAACCTTCACAATAATTTTAAGGGGGGGGGAGTCAGAGAAAATCAAGTGGTCTAAGGTGTGTCTACCACAAAATAGTAACAGACTTGAGCCCAGATATGCCCATCTCTGAAACAGACACACATACTCCTTATTAACAAGATATACAAGACTATCATCAGTGTCCTAAACTCATGGAGATGTAAAGCTGAATCCGCACATTAATGTGGAAGAAGATACTCGGAGGCTGGGAATTGAGGGAACTGTTACCTTGTAAACCAGTGGATCATTCTGGAATCCGTGTTTCTCCTTTGCTCAAGAAGCTTCACTATCTAGGTTCGTTCCAATTTTACCAACCTATGAGTCTCTGCATCTCAAGAGGTTTTTTTTTTTTTTTTTTTTGTCTTTTATCCGTATAATCCTGAGCTCTATTTTATTTATTTATTTATTTATTTTTCCCTCCAGGATTATTGCTGGGCTCGGTGCCTGCACCATGAATCCACTGCTCCTGGAGGCCATCCCCCCCCTTTTTGTTGCCCTTGTTGTTGTAGCCTCATTGTGGTTATTATTATTGCCATTGTTGATGTTCATTGTCGGATAGGACAGAGAGAATTGGAGAGAGGAGGGGAAGACAGAGAGGGGGAGAGAAAGATAGACACCTGCAGACCTGCTTCACCACCTGTAAAGCGACTCCCCTGCAGGTGGGGAGCCGTGGGCTGGAACTGTGATTCTTAAGCTGATCCCTGTGCTTTGTGCCACATGCGCTTAACCCACTGCGCCACCACCGACCCCCCCTTATTATATATTTTTATAGAGCCAAGCTCAGGGTACTTGTAAAAGGCTACATAACTGTGTCCATGAAAAGTGGTTTTCCATGAAATTTGAAGTGGTCCTCTGCTCCACCACCTCTAAATTTCTCCCTGGAGTGACTATGGGTAGGGACATGCCTGTTACCAAGTCTCCTGATTCAGCCCATTCTCTGAGGGGCATTTAAACTTCTTAGATTCTGTTCTCATTTGCAGGTCTGCCTTTTATATTCATTTAAAAGATCCATTTTGGGTTCATGTGACTATTCAAGTGTCAAAACTTGAAAACTGGAGTGTCAGGCCAGAAGACAAAGACCTTTTGTCATGCATCTCACTTTGCCATCTATCAGAAGATGCCAAATTCAAATTGCAGCCTCAGTCTGCAAATGTCTCAGCACAATGCAGGACCTTCCTTGGATAGCACTCCTGGTAGGTCCACTGGCCAGGATTCACGCTCCGCGACCCCATTGGCTGAAGGGCCCATCAATCAACGCACCATATTGTGTGCCATTGATGGATTTAAACTTGGGCCCGCCCACTCTCCCCAGCTCTATGACAGGCTGGCCGCCAATTGGCCGAGGCGCCGCTCCTCCTGGGCACACTGGGAGCATGGCGACCGCTGGGAACCCACCCAGCCCAGGCGCGAGGCCCCTCGCAAGCCCCTCCCACCGGGACTCCCTCCCCTCTTCTCCCAGAGACCCCGCCCGCCTCCCTGACCGACTGGTCCCCAAAACGGTGGCGGTTTATGGTCGTTGGTCCCGGGGTTTTTGGACCAACACTAGAAGACCCGAAGGGGTGAGGAGGGCAAGGTGGGGTTCGGCGGGGGCTCCTGGCAAATGCTGGTAAGGGCTGCAGCCCAGGCCTCCGGGCCGCTCACATCGCTGTAGCAAGAGCAAGGAAAGCCCTGCGCCGCAGTGTCGGGTTGCCCGTCTGGCAATGGAAGGGCGAGCGTCGGAGCTGAGGGTTCGAGGCCCGGGGGGCGTCTTGGGAGCAGACAAGCCTCCCTGAGTCCTCCCCTCGCGTGGGCGGTGCAGGCCGTCGGGGTCCTGCCCTGTCTCCGCCTTATTTCCGCTCCCCCTTCCCCTCACCAACTTCTGGCCCTTCCCACCTGCTGCCCTCCATCTTCTTCCCACAGCCATCCAGCGTCGTCTGCTCCCCCCTCCCCCCGGGCTGTATGGCCGATGTGGGGCCCGTGTGTCCTCGCCAGGGGCCTGGGGGCCGCTCCCGGGCCGTCCCGTCTGCTGGGTGAGACTTAGCAGGGAGCCGGGGGCGGCCTGGACCCCCATGTTGGGACCCTCCCTGGTGCCCCTGCTCCCTGTCCGCTGCATGGGGGGGGGGGGGGGGGCTGGGTGCAGGGAGCGCTGATGGCCACAGGTGGCACCGCCATCCAGCTGCTGCTTGTTTGTTTGTTTGTTTGTTTGTTTGTTGGGGGGCGGTGGATACTGGAAATGCCCTCCAGCAGGAGCCAGGGAGCTGTGCTGTGAACTCGGGGTCCGCTCCCCGCGCCCCGCGCCTGTGGGCACCTGTCGCCTCGGGGCGAATGCACGTGGCGGCTTTATGGCGAGTCCCAGTGGGGGCAAGAGGAACCAGTTTTAATCAATAATAATACTTATTATTCAGCGCTTGGTTTTTCTTACAGATCTATCCCGCTGGGTACGTTTGAGACTTAAGAACCAGGGAGCAGGCTACAGTTATGTCTATAAAGAGGCTTCACTTCTCACCCGCCCCCCCCCAAAAAAAAAAAGACATTTCTTGCGGCCTTAGACATTTACTTTTTTTTTTTTTAATAATGGGGAAAATGTTTTCATACCCAGTATTGGGACAGTTGGGTAGCTGAGCTCATCTTCTGCAGGGTTCCAGAGGAAAAGCTGCTTTATGGCGCTCAGGGTGGCCGGCTTTACGCTTTTCTTAAATAAAATTTTAAAAGATTGGTTTGCGACCACGTGCAACTGTAGCTGTAAAGATGGCTGTGGGTGGGTGCAGCAGTGGCTGTGTTAGCGGGTTCGTGGTGGTGCTCAGGAAGCTTGTTTGTTCCTTTCTGATGAGAGAGAGAGAAAGAAAGAGAAAGTGAAGATGAGAAAAAACTTGAACATTGTCGCCAGAGATTACACAATACACCGATTGTGAGCTTGTGTGTCGCTCGGTGGGAATTATTTGCAAGAAAAATGGAACCAATTTGTGGACTGAAATGATGCCTCGGATTTTTGACTGGTGTTGCTTCTTTGTAGTCAGGAAGCTTAGGCCGGCTGTGTAAGGAGGGTTTGTAATTAGAAACCAAGTAAATTCTGTCTAGTCTTGGATATTAGTGCTGGGTATTGTTTCCCGGTATATTTTGCAGACTGATGGGTAGTGAAGTAAGAAAATCAGGGAAGAAATATCTATTTTTGAATTGCATTTCAAATGACATTATGGAATTATTTAAGAAAGATTATATGCGCGGATTTTGGTTCCATGTACATACCTATTTTAAATTAAAAGCATATTTTGCTCTTATGTGTAGAGTGGTATTTGTGAATTTTATTAATAACATTTTTAGTGTGAGAGGCAGTAACTCTAGAATAGTTATAAGTATAGTTGCTTTTTGAGTTTGAGTTTTAAGAATAGTTTAAATATAGTTGCTTTTGCCCTCCTGCCCAGTGAGGTGGAAAATTCCTTGCCCTTTTCCCCACGACAGAACCTAAGAGGCCATCAATTATTTTGACAGACCCTGCAGTGAGCAGGACTCATCATGACCTCTGCAACAGAATACTGTTACCAGACAGTTAAAAATGGCCTGACAAATGATGACCTGATAGATTACAAACAGATGGTCGGTGGTCCCAATAAAGAACAAAAAAATGTGGTGACCCCCACTTTGGCTGGGACCTATTGGTCTGGTGTAATGTCTAAAACTAGCCCATGCTTTGCTCTAAATAAATCAGGCTTTTGCTAAGTTTAAAATGATTAGATATAAGCTGATAACGTGATGTGTTCCCCCTCCCTGAGTGTAGTCTAAATTCCTATAAATTATATAGTTTGAGCTTTATTCAGGGTCGAGCTTGGTAGACTAACACCAGTCACCATCTCGGCCCGGATTGCAATTCGTGAATAAACATCTTTTGCTTCCTTGCAGTGGATGGTGGTTTGATTTCGCTCTTTAACATTTAGTAGTTCAGTTGTATCTTAATATTTCAAAAATTTATTGCAGTTATTCCTTTGAATAGTTCAACTTAACGTCTAAATTTGTCCATGACAGTATAGCTGGAGGCTGTAAGAGTTGTAATAAAACTTTTTTTTCAAAGATTTTATTTATTAATGAGAAAGTTAGGAGGAGAAAGAGAAATCACTAGACATCACTCTGGTACATATGCTGCTGGGGATTGAACTCAGGACATCATGCTTGAAAGTCTAATACTTTATTTATTACCAGAGCACTGCTCAGCTCTGGTTTATGGTGGTGCAGGGGATTGAACCTGGGACGTTGGAGACTCAGGCATGAGAATCTCTTTGCATAACCATTATGCTATCTACCCCTACCCTGTAATAATACTTTTTATATAATACAGATTTAACTTCTGGAAATAAAAATATATGCTTAGTTGTCTAATTAAAAATTTAAGATTGGGAGTCGGGTGGTAGCGCAACGGGTTAAGCGCACTTGCTGCAAAGCACAAGGACTGGCATAAGGATCCTGGTTCGAGCCCCCTCCCCACCTGCAGGGGAGTCACTTCACAGGTGGTGAAGCAGGTCTGCAGGTGTCTGTCTTTCTCTCCTGCCTTTCTGTCTTCCCCTCCTCTCTCCATTTCTCTCTGTCCTATCCAACAACAATGACATCATCAACAACAATAATAACTACAACAATGAAAAACAAGGGCAACAAAAAGAGAAAATAAATATTTTTTAAAAAATTAAAAATTTAAGATGCAATTGAATTAATTAATGCAATTAATTAATTAATGCAATTGAATTAATCGTTTATACTGAAACAGTTTTAGGTTTGCAGTCATGCATCTTGGATTAAATTATTCTAATGGGGAGAGAAAGACAGACACCTGCAGACCTGCTTCACCGCTTGTGAAGCGACGCCCCTGCAGGTGGGGAGCCAGGGGCTCGAACCTGGATCCTTACACCAGCCCTTGCGCTTTGTGACAGGTGTGCTTAACCCGCTGCGCTACCGCTCGACCCCACAACTATTGACACTTTTAATTTCTTGCAACCCAAAGTCGTGTTTCATAGATTCTTGGCTCTCCGTGGTCTCCATTTAAAACTGTTTTAAAACTTTTGTCTTAGGAACTGCAGCCATGAATGAAGAAAATATAGATGGAACAAATGGAGGCAGCAAAGTTCGAACTGGTACTCAGAATGAAGCAGCACTGCTTGCTCTGATGGAGAAGACTGGTTACAGCATGGTTCAAGAGAACGGGCAGAGGAAGTTTGGTGGTCCTCCTCCAGGTGTGGATTTGTCTATATTCTTTGAAACTGAATCACTTAATGTAATCATTAAGTGTATTGACCACAGGTATCCCAGGCACTAGCTTTCTTCTTGTAACTGCATTAAAAATTTAGGGATCGTTTTTACTATTTTTAGGGGGAAAGAGGTAGGTTATATGTGCTGTGAATGTCTTTGTAACTACTTGTACCTTAATTTTAATTTTGCAACCAGGGTTTGCTCTGGGAATTGATGCCTGCACAACTCTACCATTCCTAGTGGCTTTCCCCTTTCATTCTTGCCACTTTTGTAGTAAGAAAACCGAGTGTGAGAGACAAGAGGGAGAGAGAGAGACAGAGAAGAGACCCTGCAGCACTGCTTTACCACTTATATATGAATCTTCTTCCTGTAGGCTGGGTCCTAGGGCTGGAAATGTCTTCTCCTTAAGTTGTTTTCAGTCTGGCTTGTTTAGGAACCAGAAGAGAGAAGAAGTCAGGGACATGGAAATATCTGGGTGTTAGAGCACAAGGACTTCCACGCTTGAAGCTCCAGACACCCCAGATTCATTTCTTGGCATACCAGATGCCACGCTGAGTGGTGGTGGTGCTTTGGTCTCTCTGCTCATCCCTCACACACTCACAAATATAAGTAAATCTTAAAGAAATCAGGATTGGGGGGAGTCAGGCGGTAGTGTGGCAGGGTAAGTTCACATGTCGCAAAGTGCAAGTAAGGACTGGAGTAAGGATTCCAGTTTGAGCCCCCAGCTCCCCACCTGCAGTGGGAGGGCTCACTTCACAAGCAGTGAAGCAGGTCTGCAGGTGTCTTATCTTTCTCTCCTCCTCTCTATCTTCTCCATCTTTCCCCATTTCTCTCTGTCCTATCCAACAAATAGTGACATCATTAACTGCAACAACAATAAACCAAAAAGGACAACAAAAGGGAATAAATAAATAAATATTAAAAAAATAAATCAGGATTGGGTCTGTAGGAGCAGTGGTTCTTAAATTAGTAAAGAGAAAGTTGCTTTGGAAACTTAAAAAAAATATTTTTATTTATCATTGGATAGAGACAGAGAGAAATTGATGGGGAGGGAGAGATAAAGAGGGAGAGACAGAGAGACACCTGCAGCCCTGCTTCACCATTCACAAAGCTTTCCTCCTGCAGGTGGGAACCAGGGGCTAGAACCTGGGTCCTCGAGCACTGTGATGTGAGCACTTTACCAGGTGCACCAACACCTGTCCGGTTTGGGGAACTTTTGAATGAACATTGAGTGATGGAGTGAGAGTGATATTTACACTAGAAGATCAGATACAAATAGGAAGATGGACTTAATGTTTTGCATCTTGCCTTTCTACTACTACTAAGTTTAATTTCTTTGATTTTAAGTCTTCCAGTTTATAATCTGGCCACATTTAAAGTAAATATTAGGGGGCTGTTATGCACATGTTACGAAGTGCAAAGACCCAGGCTCAAGCCTCTGGTCCCCACCTGCAGGGGTTAAGTTTCACAAGTGGTGAAGCAGTGCTGCAGGTGTCTCTCTGTCTCTCCCTCTCTGTCTCCCTCTTCCTCCTTGAGTTCTTTCTCTATCCAATAAATGAAGTAAATGAAAATGTAAAACTTAGACCTTTGTCTATCTCAACAGTTGCTTTGCCAATGACTTTCCTCTTCTTTAAAGTCACCCTGACTGTACAGACCTTTGTGCTGCGTATTGGTCTGAAGGATAAAGCACTTAACTTTGTCTTCATCATAAAGCCTCGACTTAATTCTCATGAACTCAGATTTACCTGACTAGCAAAATATATTGTACTACTGGGACTTTGTTTTTCTTACAGTATTAATCACTTCTTATCTGACTTACTAAATAAAAGCTTCAGGGTAGAGGAATTTTTTTTGTTATGTTCACCATTATATTCCCAACACCCTGGCCAGTGTATGTATGATACATAGAAGGCTCACATCACAGTAAATTTGTAGGATAAATAATAAATATAAATATCTTATAGAATTAATTAGTTAATTTATGTCTCAGGTTGGGAAGGTCCACCTCCTCCTAGAGGCTGTGAGGTTTTCGTAGGAAAAATCCCTCGTGACATGTACGAAGATGAGTTAGTTCCTGTATTTGAAAGAACTGGGAAGATATATGAATTTCGACTTATGATGGAATTTAGTGGTGACAATTGAGGTTATGCTTTTGTGATGTACACTACAAAAGAGGAAACCCAGTTAGCTATCTGAAATCTTAATAATTATGAAATTCGACCTGGGAAGTTTATTGGTGTATGTGTAAGTTTGGATAACTGCAGATTATTTATTGGAGCGATTCCCAAGGAAAAGAAGAAAGAAGAAATTTTGGATGAGATGAAGAAAGTTACGGAAGGCGTTGTGGATGTCATTGTTTATCCAAGTGCTACTGATAAGACCAAAAATCTTGTTTTTGCATTTGTTGAATATGAATCTCACAGAGCTGCTGCTATGGTGAGAAGAAAATTAATTCCAGGTAAATTGATTCTTGTGAAGGTTACTTTCCATACTAAAGCAGGACAGGAAAAATAATGGTGCTACTTAGGCCGGGGTAGATGGCACAGTGGCCATACAAAGTCTCATGTGTGAGACTCCACAAAGTCCTGGTTTCATTCCCCTGCACCACCATAAGCCAGAGCTGAGCAGTGTTCTGGTGTTGAGAGAGAGAGACACTGAAACTTAAAAATATTTCATGCTCTTGAGGAATAATGATTTGAGTTCAAAAAAATTAGTGCTGAAGAGAAATTGATCCTATAAAGTGAATCATTATTTGTAATGATTTACTGCAGACATTTTTTCCCGTCTGATGGAAGTCTAAGGGATAGCACCTAATTCTCTTGATTGCCAATTCTTTTTTTAATATTTATTTCCCTTTTTGTTGCCCTTGTTTTTTTATTATTGTTGTAGTTATTGATGATGTCGTTGTTGGATAGGACAGAGAGAAATGGAGTGAGGAGGGGAAGACAGAGACTGGGAGAGAAAGACAAGACACCTGCAGACCTGCTTCACCGCTTATGAAGCGAAGCGACTCACTGCAGATGGGGAGCTGGGGTCTTGAACCTGGATCCTTAGTCGGTCCTTGAGTTTGGCGCCACCTGTGCTTAACCCACTGCGCTACCGCTCGACTCCCAATTGCCAGTTCTTATACTTAAAAATCTTTGAAGTGTATTCCATTTCTCTCCCCCACCCCCTCTCTGTATGGATCCAGGGCCTTGCATGTGCATGATTTTATGGTTCCAAGGTTCTTTTTTTTTTTTTCCCAGTCAGAGAAAAGGAGATGGGGACGGAGACACAGAGGCACTAGGGCTTTCCCTGGTACTGTGGTACTCCTCTGGGGTTCACATCTGGATTTTACTTGCATGGCATAGTATGCAGTCCGCCTGATAAGCTATCTCTCTGACCTGTTGACTATTAAAAGATTTTTTCCATAAATTCTGACTAGACTTGCTTTATTAAAATTTTCAGGTGAGTAGTGAACTTAATTTTATTGCTTAATCATGTATATTGACTTGGATTTAAGTTTCTGCTTTTTGGAGGTGTGATTTAATTGAGTAGTTTTCAACTTTCACTTTTTTTTAATTATGTTCAAATTAGTTTGCTTTTTCTTTTTACAGGGACATTTCAGCTATGGAGTCATACCATTCAAGTAGATTGGGATGACCCAGGAAAAGTGGTTGATGAGAAAACCATGCAGAAAGTGAAAGTTCTCTATGTGAGAAATTTAATGATCTCAACAACAGAGGAAACAATGAAGTCCGAATTCAATAAATTCAAAAATTTTTGGTGCAGTGGAGTGAGTGAAGAAACTGAGAGATTATGTGTTCATGCACTTTTTCAACTGAGAAGATGCAGTGGCCGCCATGTCCATGATGAACGGAAGGTGCATTGGCGGAGCCGGCATCGAGGTGACCCTGGCAAAGCCAGTCAACAAAGAGAACACCTGGAGGCAGCACCTGAATGGTCAGATCAGCCCCAATCCTGACAACCTCATTGTGTTTGCTAACAAAGAAGAGAGCCACCCCAAAACTCTAGGCAAGCCACCAACTCTCCCAGCTCGGCTCAATGGTCAGCATAGTCCAAGCCCCCCTGAAATGGAGAGGTGCATATATCCATTCTTTCCCGGAACAAAGCTTACTCCCGTTAGTATGTATTCCTTAAAAGCCAATCATTTCAACTCAGCTGTCATGCATTTGGGTTACTACTGCAACAAAAATAATTGGGCTCCACCAGAATATTACTTATATTCTACAACAAGCCAAGATGGGAAAGTACTTTTGGTATATAAGATAGTGATTCTTGCGATTGCAAACAGATCCCAGAGTAACTTCATTCCAGACAAGCTGTGTACTACCATAGAAGATGGAAAGGAACTAGCGGCCCAGTTCTCATTACTTCATTTGGGTAAGTTCAGAATCACTTTACATAATAATAGGATGTGCACTCAGAAAAAATCATGATAGACCTAGACTACTGGCAGTGAATAACATGAATTTGACATCAGCTTTATGAATAGATGGAAAATTTTGTTGAGACTTTATACCTTAGGAAATATCATCGAGCAAATCGAGTTCACAGATTTTAGGAAGACTTTGTCCTATATTTAAAAACATTACTATGAGAAACTTTGGTTTTTCTTTAGAGTTCATGTTTATTTCATTAATTATTTAATGAATCTTCATCTGAATACAAATTTGTATTTAAGTTAGACGATTTTTTTTCTAACTTAAACCCGCTCCTGAGAGTTTCTGCTTTTGGTGAAGTCTGTACAGTATTCGTTTGTTTGAACAGATTTGTGAGTGGATATAACCTGAGGCATTTTGGATGGGTCATGTGTAGACACAGTCTTATGTTCACCAATCTGGAAATTTTTACTATTACTTATGAAAGACAAAAGGATCATTGAGAGATGTTTATGTTCTGTCCTTTAAGAAAGGCATTGGGACATGTGCTAACCAAATATTTGGTATTGGAATGAGTACATTTAAAAGCTACTAGTGTTTTACTGTCTCTTGCATTTAAAAAAAAATATATATATATATTTCTTTATTATTGGATAGAGACCGAGAGAAATTCAGAGGGTAGAGGGAGATAGAGACGGAGAAAGAGACAGATACCTGCAGCCCTGTTTCACCACTCATGAAACTTGCCCCCCTGCAGGTGGGGACCAGGGACTTGATCCTGGGTCCTTGTGCACTGTAATGTGAGCTCTTAACCAGGTCCGCCAACATCTGGCCCCCTCTTGCTTTTTGCTGTTATGTTAAGCTTCCTTCTCTTCTGTTTGTCCCATCATTTAATGCAGCTATTGGTTTCATTGGTGATTTTTTTCATACCCACTGTAGTAATGCGTTAGAAGATAGTGGTTTCTTGAGAATGAATAATAAGGAAAAGTCTCCCACTAAGGATGATAATTGCTTCTACACTAGAATAGGCAAAACTCTTGACTTTAACTTGGTCTGTTTCATGGTGGCAGATCCATAGGAATAAAGTCTAAATTTAAAATTGATAGTCTCAGATATTTTTAGGCATCGGAAAGGAAAAGCATTGTCTATAGGGAGAGGACGTTTATATATTGTGGGGATTTGCATATTCATCAGCTCCTGCTATGATACGTGAATATTTCTTTGGAAATTCTGATTTGGAGAAATTGCTACAATTTTAGTACTGAAGATGGGGTTCCCTTCAAAGAAACTTTTAAAAGTGTGCTCAGTTTTTGTTTTTTAGTTCCAATTAAGCCAATTAAGCTCCCACTTTCAAGATTAATGGCATTTTATGTTCTGACAGCGTCATCCACTTGGCCTGTGTGTTAACTATTAGACCACTGTTAGCTTCATTTTCTCCCAAAGGAGCACATTAAATTTGGCAGCCAAAGCTGACAGTGAGCCTTATCCATCTCTCTTCTCCTTTTCTAATGAGCTGAAAATCCTGAAATCCACAGAATCACCTAGTTCTCATCCTAGACACCACATCCACAGGAAGTGCCTTTTTCCTGTTTCTGCCTCTGGTTTCCAAACGTGCATAAAGGTGTCCATGTGAAATCCAGTGCAGGTGTCAAAGGAACAGTGGATCTCCGTTAGGTACAAAAGTCCCTTGTTTGAGATATCGAGACAAAGTACAAACACACCATTTCCTTTGCTGCTGTATCTCTTATCACATGAAGTCCTCTTGATCACTGAGATTTAGAGCTTTGACAGATGTGTCCTTGAGTCTCTGTTCACCGCCACGCAGCTAGCCTGGCCTTCTGGAGCCCCAAATTTTAATGATAGACATAATTCATACTTTGCATTATAAGGAGTCTTTATATTTATCTCAAAGTGTATCCTCTTAATATTTATCTCAAAATGTATCCTCTTTATAAGTGTATGTTCCCCCTCTATTTCTCTCAATATTTTTTATTAAGGCTGTTAACATATATGCCTCAATTGAAGTCATGTCTTCCTATATCAGTACAAGTTTGAATGACATCAATATTTTTATAATTATTAACATTATCAAGACACCCTCTCTGTACCCATATCTATTCTACTTTTTTTAAATTATATTTTTATTTTTTTGTTAAAAAAGGATTAATTAACAAAACCATAGGGTAGGAGGGGTACAATTCCACACAATTCCCACAACCCAATCTCCATATCCCACCCCCTCTCCTGATAGCTTTCCCATTCTCTATCCCTCTGGGAGCATGGACCCAGGGTCATTGTGGGTTGCAGAACGTAGAAGGTCTGGCTTCTGAAATTGCTTCCCTGCTGAACATGGGCGTTGACTGGTTGGTCTATACTCCCAGTCTGCCTCTCTCTTTCCCTAGTAGGGTGGGTCTCTGGGGAAGCAGAGCTCCAGGACACATTGGTGGGGTCTTCAGTCCAGGGAAGCCTGGCCGGCATCCTGATGACACCTGGAACCTGGTGACTGAAAAGAGAGTTAACATAGGAAGCCAAACAAATTGTTGAGCAATCATGGACCCAAAGCTTGGAATAGTGGAGAGGAAGTGTTAGGGGGGATACTCATTGCACACTCTAGTGTACTTCTGCTTTCAGGTATATATTTAGCAGTTGTTTACGGATACGTGTGAACATATGCTCTCTCTCACAGAACCTGGTCTATATCTAGGTTTTGGGACTTTGTCAGAAAGTGAACCACCTGAGATGGAATTAGAGTATTCTATGAAAGGAAAGGTCTCACCCGAATAATGAAGCTGAAGGGTTGTCATTCCACACGTGAAGTCTCCGGACACAGTCTGAAGTGAAGCATGTTAAGGTGACAATCGTTGTGTTGTTTAGGCTGTGATCAGCAGATGCAATATTATTTGATATGGATTGGGAGAGGCGTACGGGAAAGTGGGCCATATCCAAGGGTTCCATGACTGGGGGAAGTAGAGGCTCTTATAGTGGAGATGTGAGATTCCTGCTGTCTTAGGGTTCAAAAAGACAATGGAAAGTTAATGTTATCATCACATTATTTGGTAATTGGGTTAACTTTGAAAAGTCCTTTTGTTAGGGTTTTCTGTACAGTACCCAGTATCTTGTATATAGCTGTGCTATTGGTTGCTTCTGATCTCCTTGGTCTAGGCTTTTGAGAGAGTCTGCATATCAATTACACAGCCTATATATTGAAAAGATTCAGTTTGTGTTTTGAAAAACTTTGAGACATACAATTAATTTTCCCCCTCTCATATTAACTAGTGATTTATATGACTACATTTTACTAAGACTGTACATAAACATCACTCCCACCACCAAAAGACTGAGACCCTTCCCTCCCACCCACTCCCACGCCCCACTGGTCCAGGAAGCTTCATGTCTACCCCTCACCACAGGATATTTACTTTGATGCGCTCCTTACAATTTAATCAGATCCTGCTTTTAGTTTTCCTTTCAGATCTTCTTACTCAACTTCTGTTGATGAGTGGGATCATCCCATACTCATCTTTATCTTTCTGACTTAGCTCACTTAACATAATTCTTCTAGCTCTGTCCAAGATGGGTCAGAGAAGGTGGGTTCATTATTCTTGATAGCTGCATAGTATTCCATTGTGTATCTATACCACAGCTTTCTCAGCCACTCATCTGTTGTTGGGCACCTGGGTTGCTTCCAGGTTTTAGCTATTATGAAGTGTGCTGCTATGAACATAGGAGTACACACCTCTTTTTGGTTGGGTGTTATGGAGTCCTTGGAGTATAACCCCAGGAGAGGAATTACTGGATCATATGGAAGGTCCATGCCTAGCCTTCTGAGAGTTTTCCAGACTGCTCTCCACAGAGGCTGTACCAATTTACATTCCCACCAGCAATGCAAAAGGGTTCCTCTGTCCCTACAACCTCTCCAGCATTTGTTGCTGCTGTTCTTTTTGATGTATGCCATTCTTACAGGACTGAGGTGGTATCTTAGTGTTGTCTTAATTTGCATTTCTCTGACAGTCAGTAACCTAGAGCAGTTTTTCATATGTTTGTTAGCTTTTTGGATCTCCTCTGGAGTGAATGTTTTGTTCATATCCTCTGCCCATTTTTGGATGGGGTTATTTGCTTTTTTGGTGCTAACTTTGATGAGCTCTTTATATATTTTGGTGATTATTTTCTTGTCTGATGTATGGCATGTGAAGATCTTCTCCCATTCTGTGAGGAGTCTGTTTAATAGTTTTTTGGATGTACAGAAGTTTTTCAATTTGATGTAGTCCCATTGGTTTGTTTCTGCTTTAGTCTTCCTTGCAATTGGGTTTGATTCATCAAAGATGTCCTTGAGGTGTGGGTGGGAAACTGTTTTACCATTTTTTCCTCTAAATATTTGATTGTTTCTGGTCTGACATCTAGGTCTTCGTTCCATTTGGAGTTGATTTTTGTTTCTGGTGAGATAAAGTGGTTCAATTTCATTCTTCTGCATGTTACAACCTAGTTTTCACAGCACCATTTATTGAAGAGAGCCTCCTTTTTCCATCCTTTGGGTCCCCTTATCAAAGATTAGATGTCCATAGATGTGGGGATTTATTTTTGGGCTTTCAATTCTGTTCCACTGGTCTCTGTGCTTATTTTTGTTCCAGTACCATGCTGTTTTGATGATGATGACTTTATAATATAGTTTAAGGTCTAGGAGTGTGATGCCTCCATTTATGTTTCCTTTCCTTAAGATTGTTTTTGGCAATTCTAGGTGTTTTCATGTTTTCAGATAGATGATTGTAGTGTTTGTTCTATTCTCTTAAAGAAGCTTGGTGGAACTTTGATGGGTATCACATTAAATTTGTATATGGCTCTGGGGAGAATAATCATTTTGATGATATTTATTCTTCCAATCCATGAGCATGGGATAGCTTTCCATTTCCTGGTATCAGTTTCTATTTCCTTGAGTAGCAACTCATAGTTTTCAGTATATAAGTCTTTCACTTCTTTGGTCAACTTTATTCCTAGGTATTTGATTGATTTTGCTGAAACAGTAAATGGGAGTGATTTCTGGATGTCTTCTTCTTCAGAGTTAGTGTTTGCATAAAGAAATGCCACTGATTTTTGTACATTGATTTTGTAGCCTGATACCTTGCTATATTGCGTAATAACTCCCAGTAGTTTTGTACTGGATTCTTTAGGTTTTTCTATGTATACTATCATATCATCTGCAAATAGTGAGAACTTGACTTCTTCCCTTCCAATCTGTATTCCTTTGATTCCTTTCTCTTGCCTGATTGCTATGGCAAGAACTTCCAACACTATGTTAAAGAGTAATGGTGACAGTGGACAGCCCTGTCTAGTCCCTGATCTGAGGGGGAATGCTTTCAGCTTCTGTCCATTGAGTATGATGTTGGCTGTAGGTTTGCTATATATAGACGCCACTATCTTGAGGAATTTCCCATCTATTCCCATTTTTTGTAGAGTTTTGAGCATGAATGGGTGTTGGATTTTGTGAAAGGCTTTCTCTGCATCTATTGAGATAATCATGTGATTTTTGGCTTTGTTGTTATTGATGTGGTGAATGACATTGATTGACTTACGTATGTTGAACCAGCTTTGCACTCCTGGGATGAATCCCACTTGGTTGTGATGAACAGTCTTTTTGATGTACTGCTGTATCCGGTTGGCCAAGATCTTGTTTAATATTTTGGCATCTATGTTCATCAGAGATAGTGGTCTGTAATTTTCCTTTTTTGTTGTGTCTCCATCTGCTTTTGGTATCAGAGTGATGTTGGCTTCATAGAAAGTGGAAGGGAGTGTCCCTGTTTCTTCAGTCTTATGGAAAAGCTTAAGAAGTATGGGTACTAACTGTTTCCTGAAAGTTTTGTAGAATTCATTTGTGAAGCCATCTGGTTCAGCACTTTTGTTGTTGGGGAGGTTCTTAATAACGGTTTCAATATCTTTGTCTGTGATTGATGCCCACTATCCTAGCAATGAAAGATACCCTAAGAGTTAATTCTGATCAACCTAAAGGGGGGGAAGATATAGGCCTTTATATAATATTAATAATAAAATAGAGCAGGGTAAAAAAAACAAAAAACCTGTCCCAGATTACCTCAAACCTCGTGATTAGAGGCAGCTGATTGTTAAGAATGAGAAAAAAACAAAACCTCAGGACTAGACAAGGATAATTGAAATAGACAGTTATGCAAATATACTATCCACTGTATATTCAAAGGGTGGCTAAAGGAGGAAGGGAAGTTGAGCAGAGACACTTGCAGTGACAGTCCACACTGAGTCAGAATTCTTCCCTAAAATAATTCCCAAATGTGTATCATTGAATTCAAAAAAGCACACTGTTTGGTGGTGTGGGGGCTGGGGCCTGTGGCTTTGGAAGCTGTAGGATTAAGGAAGAAAGGATGACAAGAAGAAGAAAAAGAAAGAGAGAAAAAAGAAAAAGATAAGAGAACAGTCATAAAAGAGCAGTGAAAGGAAAGGGTTTTTATTTATTTATTTTTAATTATTTAATTAGCTATGTGGGGTGAGGTGGGGGCAGTTGGCTACTTAGAAAGAGAAAAGGCCAGAGGTTTCAGAAGGGTATAGACTGAGAATGAATGATACTCCCTGGTGGGATAGGAATTTGGTAAAGACAGAAGCTCAGCAGGGGGGCCTGCTAGGAGCTGGTCCCCAGGGACTGGTTATGGGGAGGGGAGAGGGAGGAGGTATGATCAATAATTGAAAGGAAAAAAATATTTTCCCTTTTTTTCTACTCTATTTCTTAACCCAAATTAAGTGATAGTCACCTCCTTGGTGTCACTGCTAGGACCCCTTATTGACTGGCCTACTAAAGGCAGAAAATCCTACCGTTTCCAGAAGATGTGGTCAGAGCTCAAGCCACTAGCAGCTTCTCAGTCTGCCATCTTCCGGGAACCCCCTTCTATTCTACTTTTATTCTGTAGCTCCAATTAAAAAATAACCTCCCCCCACAGAGTCCTTTCCTTTGATGGAATACGCTAATCCCAGGACAAGTTCTACCTTGTGTTTCTCCTTTCTGTTCTTCTCAACTCCATGAGTGAGATTATCCCATCTTCGTCTTTCTCTTTCTGGCTTATCTCACTTAACATGATCCCTTTAAGCTCCATCCAAGATGAGGTAAAGAGGGTGAATTCCTCATTCTTAATAGCTGAGTAATATTCCATTATGTATGTATACACCTTTCTCAGCCACTCATCTGTTGTTGGATACCTGGGTTGCTTCAAGGCTTTGGCTATTACAAATTGTGCTGTTTATGTTTGATTCCTTAGGATATATCTTCAGGAAAGGAATTGTTGGGTCATAGGACAAATCTGCTTTTAGCCTTCTGAGAGTTCTCCAGACTGCTCTCCTCAGAGGTTGTACTAATTTACATTCCCACCAGTAGTTCAGAAGAGTTCCTTTACCACACATCCTCTCTACCATTTATTGTTACTGTCCTTTCTGATGCATGATACTCTCATTGGAGTAAGGTGTTATCTTATTGTTGTCTTTATTTGCATTTCTCTGACAATTAGTTTTTCATTTGTCCATTGACCTTTTGGATCTCTTTTTTTGATGGCTATTCTGTTCATATCATTTTCTCACTTATAGGTGATAGCTTTTGTTTGTTTTCTTCTGCTGAGGATACAATCCAATAACAAAGAAGAACAAAACAAAAATAAACCAATGGAATTACATCAAATTGAAAAGCTTCTGTACAGCAAAAGAAACCACCACCCAAACAAAGAGACTTCTTAAAGTATGCTAGGAATTCTATATATGCCATACATCAGACAAAAGGCTACTAACCAAAATATATAGAGAGCTCACCAAACTCAGCAGATTTTTATGTTGAACTGTCTGAGAACTTAAGCATTTTGCATTTTTACTACATTCAATCTCATGTAATTAAGGAGATAGAGCATGATTTCAGAAGTGTAAGTCCCATTTTTGCCTTTACTGATCTATTCAGATATTTTTTTACTTCTTTCTTTACCCACACATTTTCATTTGATGAAAATATAGAATGATCTCACCCATATGGGGGTAGTTAAAGGGACAAAGCAGAGAAAATAAGCAAAATCAAATGAAAACAGACCTTTGAAATTGTACTACAGAACTGAGGCTCCCAAAGGGGGTTGATTAAGAACATAGTGACAGGATGTGCCAAGAGCCATTCTCGGCTTATAGAAGATAAGCCTTTGAAACAATGAAAGCCCTCGAGATAAGTTTCTATTTCCCCGCAGGTAGGCCATTTACCAGAAAACAAGTGGCACACCACATTGTTATAGTTAATAGACATAGTTTTACCAGAAAACAAGTGACACACCACATAGTTATAGTTAATAGACATAGTTTCGGCTATGTATGTTGCAAGGGACATTCCACCCTGATAATTGCTCCCCCTCCTCTTTTTCCTCTTGCAATCCCCCTTCCCCAAAGCCTTATAATGCCTGTGAACACAATAAAATTTTACAGCTTGATCAGAATCCTGTCTTGCTGTCATATTTTGTGTCTCCTGTCCCTTTCATTACAGGTCCCAGAGTTCCTAGCCTCTGTTCTCGCCCTGCTGGCCGGGGCAAGGATGAAGGGGGTTCATTGGATTATTTATTTATTTATTTATTTATTTATTTATTTATTTATTTATGCAGGCCGCTCTAGGTCCACCCGTCTCCCAGTCCATTGGGATACAGAGGTCAAAGCGACCCCCGGGGGCCCAGGGGTAGCTCAGCATGTCTAGGGCAAAGTGCACAGAGATACAGGAGAGTCAGCTCTGGGAGAGCCTCAGTGGGGCAACTCATTTATTGAATGAGAAAGCAAGTACATATACCCAATTGCCCATGTAGAAGGTCAAGGTCATCATTAACCCAAGCACAGAGCAACACAATGCATAGCCGCATGTTGACCTACAATCTATTTGATCACAAATGAAGAATTACCATACAAGGTTTGATCACAAGCTTCACAATGCATATTTCCCGTGGGGTAAATTACAAGCACCTCAGAGGAAGAGGGAGGAGGAGGGGGCAGTTGAGCAAGAATGTATGTGGTGGCTTTCAAGTTAGGCCAAACACAATGTACAGTAATTCATGGCCTTTGTTTTAAGGGGAGAGGAGAGGCATGTGTAGAATGGTAGCCTCCATTCCAGAGAAGCCATCCATCATTAGTTCAGAAGGTCAGGGGAATCTGACCTCCTCTGGACCTGAAGGGAGAGTTGGTAGTCAACCCGCTTGTACCTCATGGAAACAACGGCCTGGACTTCCTAGGACAATAGACCTCATTCTCCAACATATTTATTTATTGCATCAGAACACTGTTTGGCTCTGTCTTGTCATGGTGCTGGGGATTGAACCTGGGACTTTGCAGACTCAGGGCTAAAAAACCATTATGCTATTTTCCTAGCCCAGTCTATTAGATTTTGGCGGAGGGGCATTTGTTCTTTGATGGTGGGTACGGTATACTAAGTAGCCCATTTTGAAGAGATGTGAAATCATACTTCTAGAATATTATAACCTTATATACTAATGTTATCTTAAAAACAAAATTAAGAAAATATATATAGTTTACCCACTGTCAGATAGTTTTTATTATTCCTGAAAAGTAGTTTGAAGTTTTCTTTATAGTTCATAGACATTTCATTCATATTCTAAGAATGATCTCAAATAATAAGCTTTCCTCTTTTACTAAAAAAAAAAAATTGTACAAGTGTTACATTATGCTCCATAACTCATTTCTGTTCACCTAGAAATAACATTTTTAGGTGTACAGCTATGAATCAGGTTCTAGAATATTCACCATGTTTATTTTTGCAGGCTTCTGAGGATTATGGTATAGTCCCTTGAATTATTTCTTATAGAATGCAGTTTTCAGTTTACAAAACTGGTCTTAACATTGTTTCCTTCTTTGTTACAATTTTATCAGGGAGTTAATGATTTCTGTATAGTACAGTTATTGATACATGGGTAAAATCTCTCATCTCACCCCAACTATATATGCTTACCCCCAATTTAGGCCCTTTCAAACCATAATGCACCAAGCTCCCAAAGTTTCCCTTTACCACCCCACCCCCCACCCCCACCCAAAGCCCCTTTCTGTCCTCTATCCTTAGAGTCCTTTGCTTTGGAGCAATACACCAAACCCAGTCCAGGTTTCACTTTGTATTTTTGCTTATCTCACGTATCATGATTCTTTCAAGCTCCACCCAAGATAAGATAACCAAGTTGAGGCATTCAAGATGAGGCAGTGACTTCATCATTCTTAATTGCTGAGTAGTTTTCCATTGTGTGTGTAGAGCATACCTTAAAATAATTTTATCTTAATGAAAGAGAGAGAGACAGAGACCAAGACCAGAGTGCTGCTTAGCTCTGGCTTACGGTGGTGCTGGTGAGTGCACATGGGACCTCAGAACCTCAGGCATGAAAGTCTTTTGCATAACCATAAGGCTGTCTCCCCAGATGACCACACCTTTCTTAACCACTCATCATTGGACACCTGGGTTGCTTTCAAGTTTGGGCTATTACTAATTGTGTTTCTATAAATACAGACGCACATAGATTTCTGTGGGTAGGTGTGCTTGCTTGTTTCTTAGGATATATCCCCCAGAGAGGAACTGCTGGGTCATAGGGTTGTTGCATTTCTAGCCTTTTCAGTATTCTCTAGACTATTCTCTACAGGGGTTGGACAAATATGCATTCCTACCAGTAGTGTAGAAGGATTCCTATATGCATACAGCCTCTTCAACATTTGTTATTGTCCTTTCTAATGTATATTATTCTTACAGGAGTTCACTGGCATATTGTTGTTGTCTTTATTTGACTTTTTCTGATAATTAGTGACTTTGAGCATTTCTTCATATGCCTGTTGCCTCTTTGGATCTCCTGTTTGGTGAATATTCTGTCCATATTCTCTTCATTTTTTGACAGGGTCATTTTTTGTCTTGCTGAGTTTGGAGAGCTCTTTATGTATTTTGGTTATTAACATTTTGTCTGAAAAGCTACAAAAAGTATATGGAATCATAGTACTTTCAGTCATCCAACCAATATTGAAAAAATGAAAAAGACTAGAGGCATCATGCTTCTAGATCTCAATCTATGTTATTTTCCCATTGGTATCAAAACTGCCTTGCACTGGAGTACAGATAGGTACACTGAGCAGGGGAATAGAGTTGAGAGCCCAAGAATAAGCCCTCATACCTAAGGACATGTAATTTTCGACAAGGGGAGTCAGTCCAAAATGTTAATTGAAGAAAGGAGATTCTCTTCTATAAATATTGTTGGAAAAATTGGATTGAAACGTGTAAAAGAATGAAACTGCATCATTACTTTTCACTACACACAAAAGAAAGCTCCAAATAAATCAAAGATTTGGGTGTTAGACTAGAAACCACCAGATATTCAGTAGAAAACATTGGCAAAACTCTCTCTGTCCTAAGTTTTAAAGTTGTCTTTTGATATCTCAAGTCCAATTGCAAGGAAAATGAATCCAAAAGTTAACCAATGAGACTACTTCAAAATGAAAAGTTTCTGTGTGGCAAAAGGAACCACAACCCAAGGGCTATGCAGTGGGAGAAAATCTTCACATGCCATACATCAGACATTGTTTTCTCCTGCTCTTTTTTCTCCCTGCTTACTCAAACCAAGTTAATCTTACCTCCTTCCCATTTCTTTTTTTTTAATTTTATTCACGATTTAATACTGATTTACAAAATTACATGTCAACAGAGGTATAGTTACATACCCTTTCCACCACCAGAGTTCTGAATGCCCAATTCCTCTGTCATAAGCTCCAGCAGTTTTCCTAAGGTTACAGATATGAATTAACTAGTATTTCTATGACTATCTGTCTATACTTGTATATAATTACTCTTTATTATTCATTTTATTTTTTAAGTTACCATCTTCTTTTCCTTTCCAAACTACACATAATCCTATTACTACATCCAAATATCCTTTTCTTTTCCCTCATCTCTCTCCAGGTTCTGATGGAGTTGGAGTTCAGAGCCTTCTTATATCTTTCTTCTTTTTTTTTCCCCCTCTCTCCAGGGTTATTGCTGGGCTCGGTGCCTGCATCATGAATCCACTGCTCCTGGAGGCCATTTTTTCCCCTTTTTGTTGCCCTTGTTGTTGTAGCCTCGTTGTGGTTATTATTATTGCCATTGTTGATGTTGTTCATTGTTGGATAGGACAGAGAGAAATGGAGAAAGGAGTGGAAGACAGAGGGGGAAAGAAAACAGACACCTGCAGACCTGCTTCACCGTCTGTGAAGTGACTACCCTGCAGGTGGGGAGTCGGGGGCTTGAACCGGGATCCTTAGGCTGGTCACTGTGCTTTGCACCACATGCGCTTATCCCATTTCACCACCGCCGGACCCCCTATCCTCTTCCTTCTGTCACTTATTCCTCACTGGGAATATGGATCAAAATTATTTTGGGTGTGCAGAAGGTAGGAGTTCCAGCTTCATTAACTGCTTCTCCGCTGGACATGATGTTGGCAGGTTGATCCATACCATCAGCCTGCTTCTGTCTTTCCTTAAGTGGGGTAGAGCTCTGGAGAGGTGAGACTCCAGGACACATTGGTGAGGTTGTCTGCCCACAGAAGTCAGGATGGAATCATGGTAGCATCTGCAACTTGGTGGCTGAAAGGCAGCAAGATATAAACCAGGACAAAATGGTTAATGGATAGGAACCAAAAAGTAGGAACAGAGCAGACAAGAATAGTGATCTTAGGGTGGAAGGAAGTTAGAAAGTTCATTTTAGGCATGATTTTGGGGAGCCCATGACTATGGCAGTTTTGCTTGAATTTGATAGCTAACATGAAGTTGGACAAAAATATTGTCTGAGAAAATTGTGTCAGAGTAGAGAAAAGGGCTGGAAAGTTGGATTAAGGCAGAGAGTATCTCCCATTCTTGACAAAAAACCAACTATGAATGAATCTATTCATCTCCATCCCCCTGACCCAAGGCCCATATTTATTAATATTTAGCACAGAAGCCTGTGTACCCTCTGAGTCCCTATTGGTCAGAGCTCTAAGCTGGGGACATTGCAGGCTGCACTCATTTCAGGACCAGTCTTCCTCAAATGTCAGGGCAGGATACTCAGATGTCCCTTGGAGACTGGCGCAGTCCTTACCATCATGGCTTTATGGTGAGGGTAACGTCCTCGGAAGGCCCACAAGAGGACTTATGATGATGTTTCTGATGGAAGTGACCAGTGACAGTGGGAAGGATTCACTAAAGATCTAGTCCATCATATTTGTGTTGGAGTCCAGGGATTCCCTGAGTAGGGCTCCCAATGATGAGGTGTTGTGATATTGACCAAAAAGGCCATTATTAAGTGAGCCAGTCTCTTGCTCTTATTCAACTCTTGCATTCCTCTTTATCTGATGATCTTAGACTTTCTCCCAGTTGTTTAAGCGTTGAGTGTCATTTGCTGAACCCAACTTGAATAAGGTTTTTTGGGATCTATTATCTTTTAGCCTTTCTGTTAGATTGCCAAGCTAATTTGGTCTAAGTATAATCGATTATAGAACTTATAATGCCGTCTTTAGGCACTTCAGCTAGGATCCCAGGTTTATTAGGGTTGTCTAATCACTAAGGACAACTGAGCACTTTTACTTTGAGTTATATAATTGCCCCTTGCTTATGGATACATGAACATCTGTACCCAGTACCCTAAACTCTAGCCTGTATCTAGTATATATAACTTTGTTAGACATTCCTTCCCATTTCTTTTCTAGAAGCTTCCTAGAATTATTCAGACTTTATACTTTCCCACTTCCCTTTTAGCTCATAAATACTAAATGCTACAACATCAATGTATTGGCCATTTGACTTCAGAATTAGAATGAATCCAATTATTTACCATTTTGTAACATTATAAGTTTTGGTCACATTTTACTAGTTAGAATATATATATTACTTAAATGTGGAATCATGAGTAGCTATATCACAAGTAGTTAGTTGTTTAATAAATCTATTTTGAATAACTAAACACTTGATTTTAAAAGGCGTCTTAATTATTACCCAGAGAAGGAAAAGAAAAGGTGACAAATGTTGATATTTTATTTTGAGAATTGACTTGTCCCTTAAAAATAAATAAGGTTTCCTTGGTTATTGTGGGTAGAAAACTATTCAGACTGACCTTTTGTCAGAAGAGTGACAAAATGTCTTTAATATGTGTTTTTCTCATTAATTTTATTTCTTTTTCATGTGTTGAAATCCCTGCTGATGACAGCCACTTAAATAAATCATTGGATTTAGGGGCAAAGTTTAGTACAAGGATAATATAATTAATTCTCACTCTAGATCCTAACAATTATTTTTCCTGAATTCTTATTGTGTGTATGATCTTTTCATACAACTTAACAGTTAGCTACATGCTAATAATTTTTGTACAGAATGAGTCCAACGCAGAAGGGCAGAACTTGCTCTTGCAAAAACCAAAAACATGTGCACTCCACCATGCTGGAGTGGCTGATTGTTGAACTTAGACACAACTTAGAAATATATGTTTACCCAGAGAGAAATGCACCAGAAGGCTAATCTCTTATTTTATATTCAATTTGCATTTCATAATAATACTATAACCTTGTGTGTGTATATAAACATTTACCTTTTTGAAATGCTTTCAAATTATAATCTTACTTCATCCACTTTGGTATTTTATCCTACTGAATTGTAACCTTTTATGATAATATTGCCTCTGCTTGATTTTCTAAACTACACATGGCACTTATAATACTGTTTGTTATTCTTTGACCAGAGCAGTTGAAATCATCTTTTTTATAGAAGACTTTTGCTTTCTAAAAATCACACACCATTTCCTTCAATATTATAGTATAGAAGGTTTCTGTAGGCTTTGAGTATTTAAGTGCTGGGTAAAATCTTTTAGCATGTCTATTGATGAGATACAACCCATACTGTTTATCTGTCATCATTACGGGAAATCATTCAACTTGTACTGATAACACAAAGTTGCAGCCTGAGGAAACATTATCTATCTATTTATCTATCTGTCTATCTGTCTGTCTAATTTATCTATCTACCTGTCTATCATCATTGAATTATTTTTCATCATCATGTATTCACCTACTTATCTCTCATGTTCTATGACTCCCAAGGCCAAAAAGTGGAATAGTTATCATCCTTGACTGTCAATTGTTGTTAAAATTCGGAAGGCTCTGGTCGGGCTGGCTTGCTTCACGGCGGGTAACAGAGACGCGGAGACAACGGCTGGGCAGGGAAGCTGTATTTCTTTATTCAGGAGGAACTATTCATAAACTAAGACAAACTAATCACCAAACAGAACTCTGCTGTCTCTTTGCGGCGGCGCAAGCACTCTTTCTTACTCTGGAACTCAGGAACCCTCTCCCTTACTCTCCAACTCAGAAACTCTCGCACCCTCGCACTCTCGAACTCCGGAACTCAGGAACTCTGTCACTGGGGAACTCAGGAACTCTCGGACTCCGGAACCCTCTCCCAGGGTCCCTTGGGGCGGGGCCAAGCAGGCCCGCGAAATTAACAGGACTCATCCAATTTTCTTGGAGGGGGAGGGCTAGAACAAGCCAATGTAAAGCATACGACAATTTCCCCTTTTCTTTTTAACTAAATGACTATAGTATCAAGGGTGTGGGGTGAACAGAAACATATATAACCAAAACCAGCATGTTGCCAAGGGAAGGCCTGAGGGGGCCATATCTGAAAAAAAAAACATTTCTTGCCTCTGGGGGGCTACTTGCCTCGACGGGCATTTGCATGGGGGCGGGGAATGGCCTAGGGTCCCAAAGGCAGCTGGCTGCAACTTACTTACTATGAAACAAAACTTGTTATTAGCATATCTACTGCACGATCTAACATTTCTAATAGAGAAGGAATTTGAGACTTTTACATATCAACAACGTCTTTTAACCTTTTGTTACACCCATTCAAGATGGAGACACACCCTAGGTGTGGGCCGGAGAGGAAACCTCAGGCATGAGAATAATTAGCATAGCCATTGTGCGATCTACCATTTCTAATAGAGAAGGTAGTGTTTTACATATCAACAAGTCTATTTAACCTTTTGTTTAGACCAACTTAGTTGAAATATATTGATTGTTAACTAATTTTTACCTCAGACTTTAAATGTAAGTTAATTTTTCTCTTTATGAGGATTATATTGAAAACCTTTTTCATTTAACTTTGACTAGTAAGAATTTAGCCTTAAAGCTACTGTTTACCAAACTTTAAACATACACATAAACATAGTCATTAATACACGAGGAGAGAAACCTTTGTTACGAAGACATGTCATTTTAAACACGAATTTAAATCTATATTGTCTTAGTTGTTGGGGGGGGGTTCACCATCCGGAGGTGGCTTCCCGCGCAGCTCCACTTCTAGGAATTGCAGGTTGCGATCTCTGCACAAATCTCTGCGTACTCCAGCTTGTCTGCCTTCAGACCGGACCGGCGGCTGGACATCTCGTGTGCCCAGTTTCGGCAGGGAGCCCGGGGGTCCGGGAGGCCCGGGATGGTTCCAGAATTCATAGAAAGAGGGCAGGCAGGCCAGCTTTGCAGAAGGCGTGAGCCTAGGTGCCCAGGGGTGGTGGCCATGATGGGCCGCCGCGGCCCTGCCCCATGGCCCTGCCATGTCTGCTGCCCTGTTCGCAGTGGCCGAGCAGTGTGGAGGGATCACGCGTCCAGTGCCCTGCGTCACGCGGTGGAGAGCCGGCTCTTGTGGGCTGGCCTCAGGCTCTTGCATGTTGGCCTCGGGCTCCAGCATGTTGGCCTCGGGCTCCAGCATGTTGGCATCGGGCTCCAGCATGTTGGCATCGGGCTCTAGCGTGCTGGCATCGGGCTCTTGCATGGTGGCGTAGGCCTCCTGCGGGCTGCGGGGCTGCGGGGTTGCTGGCGCGGTGCGCGGGGTTGTCTGGGCGCAGCCGGCTGGCTGGCTGTTTGACCAGGTGGAAACAGCAGCTCCGCGCCTCGCCTCCCGCCCGCTGGCTCTTCCCGCTGGCTGTTCTGAGTTCGCCCGAGCGAGTGGAAACCACAGAGTGGTCCAGAGATAAATGTTCCAGAAACAGCAAAACAGTCTCGTGAAGAAAGAGCAGAGGCCTTTGGAGATCTCTTCACAAGCAGAAGAGAAGGCCATCGTGCATAGGTAGCCAAATTGTCTTTACTTATCTGAGAGATGCGCAGGTCAGGTCCACGTGGGCGCCATTTGTTGTTAAAATTCGGAAGGCTCTGGTCGGGCTGGCTTGCTTCACGGCGGGTAACAGAGACGCGGAGACAACGGCTGGGCAGGGAAGCTGTATTTCTTTATTCAGGAGGAACTATTCATAAACTAAGACAAACTAATCACCAAACAGAACTCTGCTGTCTCTTTGCGGCGGCGCAAGCACTCTTTCTTACTCTGGAACTCAGGAACCCTCTCCCTTACTCTCCAACTCAGAAACTCTCGCACCCTCGCACTCTCGAACTCCGGAACTCAGGAACTCTGTCACTGGGGAACTCAGGAACTCTCGGACTCCGGAACCCTCTCCCAGGGTCCCTTGGGGCGGGGCCAAGCAGGCCCGCGAAATTAACAGGACTCATCCAATTTTCTTGGAGGGGGAGGGCTAGAACAAGCCAATGTAAAGCATACGACAGTCAATGTCACATCCAACTCATTCTCCCCCACCACCATTCAAATATCTTAGCTTGTTTAAAGTATATATTACTCATCACCAAAACTTCTGTCAATCTCCTGATAATTCTAGTAAGTTACTGACATGTTTAGCTCCTAGGTGATTATTACTTTTTGGTCTTCTGCTATTATGATATTTATACATGGTCAATTCAACATTCACAGGGATGACCCATCCAACTTTTCAATTGTTGTTGTTGTGGCCAGGTGTCTGGGCTGCACCGCAGAGAAGAGAGAGGAAGTCCAGAGCAAGGGGGTACACAAATCTTTATTATAGGATGGGGGGGTGGCTCAGGCCACGTGGAGTCAGCCGACAATGGCCATCCCCACTACCTGACCACTGGGCGAGAGAAGGGAGAGAGATCTGCGAGAGGGGGAGCCGAGAGCCCAGAGAGAGAGACAGAGGGGCGGGGTGAGGGGGCTTTTTATTGGGTGACAACCAGGGGTGACCTGTGGGGCCAGGATTGGTTGAAGGGGGCACTGCTAGGATTTCGTGGGACATGGTAAAACCTGGGGACGGAGGCTGCATCAGAATAATTCCTCAGCGTCTGCCTCCTTCAGCTAGCAGCAAGTGCACCTGAGACAGGCCACAGGGCTGCAGACAACTGTGTGAATACCTCACCCTGCTTGAGGGTCACCCTCCTGGGTCCTGGCATGGTGCAGGGGTTGCAGACTGCTCTTGTGGGTGAGTGCTGATGTCGGACAGAGAACCCAACCATGTGCTTAACTTTCTCACCTTTTCTATGTTATTTTTGTAATTTATATTGTACACAACCCTGGAAGTACCTATTTTAGACACCTATTTTTATAATCCAGGCACTCTCCAGTGAGCCTGGACTTTGGGGCTAGGTTCGTTTTATGTTCGTTGGCTTAATTTCTCAATCACAAAAGGAAATGGCTGCCTCCCCTGTTCTGGGGGTCTCCATTGCAAGAGCAGACAGGGTCTCCCCAGGTGCGAAAACAGTCTGGAACCACAGGCTGCAGGGTGTTGAGCACCTGTGGTGTTGGAGGTGGGAGGCTTCTGCTCTCCCCTTTGTGACCTGAGACCCAGAGTCTAGTGCTAAAGCTTGAGGCCTCAGCGAGGCCCCTGACTGATGCCCAGAGCACAGAGCTGAATCGCTGAATGGGTCCTGACCCAATCCAGACTCGATGCTATGTAAGTCCTGGTGATAATATGTGAGTTTGTCTGGTTGGTTTCTAATGTAACTCCTCTGGTCTTTCATACTGGCAGTAGATCCAGGTATGACCTTTCAGATTGCGTATCTCAAAAGTAACATTGCCTAATGTTTGGTAATAAAAAATATATATATAAAAAAAGAATAATTCCTCAGCGTCAAATTATATATTTTCTCTGTTGAAAAGTATCTTGATCAACCACTATTCTTCTTCTAGCGTTTGCCCTTCTTCTGTAGCCAGTCAACAGCGTCAGGTTGAGCCTGATGTAAAGTTTCGAGACCTCCTGAATCTTATGCTCATATATAGCCTATCCTTGACACAGTAGTAACATCAGCTTCTATTCTTCTATTTTATTTTCTCTATCTAAAACAGTGCAAACCTAAAATATTTTAATCTATTCACGCTGTCATATCCATTTTTGCTCTCCACATTTCTCTTATGTACCCTTCCTTCACATCTACCACAATGTCCACAGCTTGATGAGTAACTTCTATAATAATCTCAACTACTTTGTCTCTTTCTTCCTTAGCTATCAGAATTGCAAATTTGGCTGCATCAGATTATTTTCCTTTTGGGACTGGGTGGTGGTGCCCCTGGTTGAGCACACATGTTACAATGCGCAAGGACCTGGATTCGAGTCCCTGGTTCCCACCTGCAGGGGGAAAGCTTTGCAAGTGGTGAAGCAGCACTGCAGGTGTCTCTCTGTCTCTTTCCCTGTTTGTTCACCCCCTTTACTTCTTGATATCTGGCTATCTGCATCCAATAAATAATAATAAACATTTTATTAAAAATAGATTATTTTCCTTCCTTCTTGGTAACCTGGATAAGCTGGTAATTTGCACAAGTGATTATACAATACCCCATGGTCTTTGAAATAGTTTTTCATATTTCTTATTTTGATAATCATGTGCTATATTTTTCTGTATGAATGCAACTAATAAAACTATATTTTATATGAATATGTATATATTTTTGAATACTCATGACAATGTCTCTTTCTATCATTCTATCATTACTTTTTGGATCTTTTCCATCTCTGTAAATCATTTAATCTGTCATAAGACCCTAAAACCCAGTAGTCATGCTTCATTATCCATTTTTCTTGTCTTTCATATACATACAATCGAGTTCTGTCATCTCTGCTTAAAATATGAATTACTCTCCACTTCCACCTCTATCATCTTACTCCAAGACATGAGTATTCATTGCCTAGAATGTTGGAGAAGTCTCCAAACTAGCCCACATCTTTCCTGTGTTATGCTTTTATATTCTCTACTCCCTCTGTGTAGTGATTTCTTAAAAAAATAAGTCACCTCATGTCACATCCTTTCTTCAGTTATTTATTCATTTTTTAATTTTGTATTGTCTTTATTTATTTATTGGATAGAGACGGACAGAAATTGAGAGGGGAGAGGGAGATGAAGCTTCTCCGCTCATGAAGCTTTCCTCCTGTAGGTGGGAACCAGGGCCTCGAACCCTATTACTTACTATATCGTGTGCTCAGCCAGGCATGCCACCACCTGGCCCCTCTTCAACTATTAGTAATTTATTAATATTGCTGATTTTAAGAACTTATACTTTACTCTGCTCTTGGGTCACAAAAAATTTCATCTTACTGTAGTACAGTTGTGATATGGACTGTATTTCCTCTGAAGACAACTAATACATAAAGGTTACACAGGAAGCTACTATTAAATAATCTGACCCAGCTGATGTCTCCCTCCAATAAAGGGTAAGATCCTGCCAACTCTGAAGTACATATTGGTATTCACAAATAATTCTAGTTTTTCTTGCTAAAGTTGATTTTCTCTTGAGTTAGATGGCTTCTGGCTGTCTTGCACAAATGTTATTTTGAACACCTATTGGTGGTATACACTGTATATTTTGGGTTTGTTTGTTCTTTTTAACAGGGATATAAGCAGGTGTTACCATAAAACTGATGGTTTTGGAATATTATCTCTCTCTCTCTCTCTCTCTCTCTCTCTCACTCTCTGTGTGTGAGAGAGAGAGAGAGAGATAGTTAAGAGAATTTTCTTAAGTCTCCTACAAAGAAACCATCAAAAACTTGATACAATGATACATTGATACAAGTCCTCAACTATTTGGATTCTGTTAGAACTCTAAGCTCTCACTCATTAGAACCTACCCCCTTAGTAAAGTATATTTTCATTTGCTACTATTTATGTTTTTTGCTCACAATAGAAGAATGTTGCACTCCACACACACTTTTTTATATATATTTTAAATACAATAGTTTGTACATGCATAACATTCCCCAGATTCCCACTTAACAATACAACCCCCCCTATGTCACTCATCATCTTTCATGGACCTGTATTCTCCCCACCCACCCACCCACCCCAGAGTCTTTTACTTTGGTGTAATACTCCAATTCCATTTCAGGTTCCACTCACACACACTTTTTTATACCTGAGTTTTTAACCTTTCAATTTCAACTCTTTAAAGATTTAAGAGAGAAGCATAAATATTGGGTTATTGGAAGTGATTTTTTTTTGCATAGTAAATATGTCATGACTTTTCTGACAGTAATATTTCCTACATTATGTTACTTGAAAGCCTAACAAAGGAAACATGATTAAAACCCACATGGAACACCAAGAGCAAATAGGTTATGTGATGACAATATGCTTGATTTGCACCTTGTTTTATAAGGAAGAAAATATTTTATATGTTTGGAACGATGGGAGAAGGATTACTGCCTGAGTGTCTGATTGATAGTACTTGAGAGGGAGGCAAATATTTTTGAAGTTTGAAGTTTTGAAGTTTGAAGTGCATATATGCAAAGAACAATGATTAAAAATAAAGGTCAGGTTGAACATCTGAAAGACTGTGAGTAGTCTACCAACAATTTGGGTCAGGTTGAACATCTGAAAGACTGTGAGAAGTCTACCAACAACTTCCTGAATGTTATCCTTTCTCTAAATTTTCCCATGCTAATTTCCTTCCCCATAACAAAGACCACTGCTTTTCTGATATACTTTCAGGGTTTTACCCCATTATGTAAATTGCCTCTCAGTTCTGCATTTACCCTTCTTTTATTGAAAAGGCATATTAAAAAAGTAAATGAAAAATATGATTAATGAGGGTGATGACTTCAGACTTGAAACTGGAAAAGCATATTAGAAGAAAGCATTTTATTAGTAAATAATTGAGAGGATTATATAGTACTTTGTGTTAATATGCTTTTCAAATGAATTTGAAAATATTTTTATTATTTTTATGTGAGAGAAAGATGAGAGATCAGAACGAGAGCACCAGTCGTTGCTGTCGGGGATGAACCTAGAGTCTCGTGCATGCAAGTTCTGTGCTCTACTTCTGTGTTATCTCTTTGGTCAATAAACAAACACGGGAAAAAAATCACAAACTTTTAATTTTATTAATACTAAATAGCTTTCAGCCTCACTTCACATTTCTGTCATTTGTGAAGCCTTTTTTTTTCCCCTCCAGATTCCAGATAGAATATGAGATAGGCAGGAGGGGGTGGGGGAGGAGAGAGTGAAGTCCCCATAGCACTGCTCCACCATTCAAGAAACTTCTCTTTTGCGTGCTTCACTCATTTGGTGACTAGAGGCTTGAACCAGAGACTTTAGGAATGGTAACGTATGTGCTTTACTACATAAGCCATTACCTGATCCTTCATTTTTGAGTTTTCATACTATAATTACAAAGTATTATTTTTCCTTTACATGAGGCTAGATAGATGCAATGCAAGTTTGGCTTTATTACACTTTGTAGAATCACTGAGCATTGTCATTTCATATTTATGTTTATTGACATGTTGAAGTTTTGTCCTGGTCTGTTCTCATCTTTCATCTTAATCTTGTTCTCCAGCAATACTGTAGTAGTGGAATACGTCCATTATGCTGTTTGGTACCACACTATTTTTCCTGATGTTCTTCCTCTACTTGAAGAGTAAGTGATTTGGTTAATTATTGCTTCTCCTTTGAAATTTGACTTAGGTCTCAACAATAGCAGAACCCTTTCCTTAACTTCTTCAGTGAAGTTTAAGGCCTCTGTGTTTTCATAGAAACCTATTTATCATTTTGTCACAGTTGTTTCTTTTACTATTGACATTATCTGTATTTTTGTACATCATTGCTAAAACATAAAGTGTAAAGCTAGGAGCCATGTCAGATGGAATATTGAGCACTGCATTCTTTGTACTTAGCTTAAATGCCTGATGGACAGTAGGGACTTGAATTGAACTGATATGAGTAGGGGTTTAGAATTGGAAACATTAAATGAAAGGCTAGATTGAGCAGTTCAGGCTAAATGTATTGAAAAGTCACTTTGATTTTGTATCTGCACTAGGAACTTAAAAAATAGTGCTCTACTCATACTTAATTTTCTTATTTGAATTTGTTATTTTGAGAGGCAGAGGTTACTAACATTTTTAATGGCTTCATAAACAGCGGGTGGTCAGGAGATGATAAATGATTTTTTTCTGTATCAAAACTGGCAAAACATGGAGTGGCTTTGAAACTAAAACCCATCTATATCTGTGTCATGTTGAAAATATCAAGGAAACAACTGATATAAATGATTATTTGATGGAATCATTTGCTGATTTCTTACTAGGGCATCTAGAGTGTGTGTGTGTGTGTGTGTGTGTTTTAAGCTTATACATAATGCAAGTGAACCCAGAGTTTTTCAATCCCATGCCACTCCTTCGACCTACTGGAATCTTAGGTCCCATGGAGAGAGCCAATATAGCACACAGACTGTTACATTAGATGAGATGCCACTCAAAGCCGGGCTGGCAAATACTCCTGCCAGAGGAAATTTCAGTATAGAAGTGCTGCTGTAGGCGATCGAGCTACCTATTTGTAAGAGCTATCCGAAGTCATTTTTCTTTTCATTCTGTATCACCAGAGGTGACTAATCCTTTAGTTCCTGTTTTGTTTTCTTAGTAATTCTTTTTAGAGTGGCATGCTCACACAATGGCTGCCCAAAATGTTCTTAGCCAACCTCCTGAGCCATTCAGCTGTGATTGTGTCTTGCTGATGTCAAGACAAGAGGGTGAACCAAGTGAAACTGACCTGCTGACCTGTCAATTAAGTATCCCAGGGCTTATTTTAAACAGACCATCCATAAGCCTCTAGCAAAATATTGTATGAACCACAATTGTTTCCTCATATTGGGTGCACCAAGCTGAATGTAGGTCCTTTTAAATGCCCTGTATTTCTCCTTTTTTTTCTGGGTAGAATTTTATCTACAGCACAAGTAAAATCACATGGCATTATTTCATGTTTCAGGTGTGCATCATTAAAAAACAACATGTAAATATACTGCATTGAGTCCACCACTAGAAGTTCAATTCTACCCCTTTTTCATTCAGTTCTCCCCTTTTCCTCCATTTATTCCTCTCTCTTCTCCTTTCTCTCCTGGGAACTGCTAATTGGATCTAGTACAATGCAGTGGGCATTATTAGCTCTGGGGAAGGGCTTGGAATTCTGCACTCTTCTTTTCCCTTCTCTTCTTTTTTTTTAACATATTTATTTATTTATTTTCCCTTTTGTTGCCCTTTTTATTGTTGTAGTTATTATTGTTGCTGTTATTGATGTCATCGTTGTTAGATAAGACGGAGAGAAATGGAGAGAGGAGGGAAAGACAGAGAGGGAGAGAAAGATAGACACCTGCAGACCTGCTTCACCAGCTGTGAAGCGATTCCACTGCAGATGGGGAGCCTGAGGCTCAAACCGTGATCCTTCCGCTGGTCCTTGAGCTTGGCGCCACGTGCACTTAACCTGCTGTGCTACTGCCCGACTCCTGCTCTCTTTCTTTCTTTCTTTCTTTTTTCTTTCCTTTTTTTAGATCTACTCTTTCTACATCTTATAGAGAATCATATTACAGTATTAACTACAGTCACCATATGTGACTCTGCGTTTCTTTTTTTTTTTACTTTTTTTAAATTTACTTTGTATTTAAAAAGGATAAATTAACAAAACCATAGGGTAGAAAGGTACAACTCCACACAATTCCCAACACCCAATCTCCATATCCCATCCCCTCTCCTGATAGCTTTCCCATTCTCTATCCCTCTGGGAGCATGGACCCAGGGACATTATGGGGTGCAGAAGGTGGAAGGTCTGGCTTCTGTAATTGCATCCCTGCTGAACATGGACCTTGACTGGTCAATTCATACTCCCAGTCAGCCTCTCTCTTTCCCTAGTAGGGTGTGTCTCTGGGGAAGCGGAGCTCCAGGACACATTGGTGGGGTCTTCAGTCCAGGGAAGCCTGGCCAGCATCCTGATGGCATCTGGCACCTGGTGGCTGAAAAGAGAGTTAACATACAAAGCCAAACAAATTGTTGAGCAATCATGGACCCAAAGATTGGAATAGTGGAAAGGAAGTGTTAGGGGGATACTCATTGCAAACTCTAGTGTACTTCTGCTTTCAGGTATATATTTTGCACTAGTTTATGGATACATGTGAACATATGCTCTCTCTCACAGAACCTGGTCTATATCTAGGTTTTGGGACTTTGTTAGAAAGTGATCCACCTGGGATGGAAATTAGAGAATGCTATGAAAGGAAAGGTCTCACCCGAATAATGAAGCTGAAGGGTTGTCATTCCACACCTGAAGTCTCTGGACACAGTCTGAGCTGAAGCATGTTGAGGTGGCAATCTTTGCGTTGATTAGGTTGCGATCGGCTGATGCAATATTATTTGATATGGATTGGGAGAGGCATGTGGGAAAGTGGGCCTTATCCTAAGGTTCCCGGACTGGGAGAAGAATAGGCTCTATAGTGGAGATGTGAGGTTCCTGCTATCTTAGGGTTCAAAAAGACAATGGATAGTTAATGTTATCATCACATTATTTGGTAATTGGGTTAACTTTGAAAAGTCCTTTTGTTAGGGTTTGCTATATAGTACCCAGTATCTTGTAAATAGCTGTGCCATTGGTTGCCTCTAATCTACTTGGTCTAAGCTTTTGAGAGAGTCTGCATATCAAATACATAGCCTATATATTAAGAAGACTAAGTCTGTGTTTTAAAAACTTCGAGACACACAATTAATTTTTCCCATTTCATATTAACTAGTGATTTATATGACTACACTTTACTAGGAGTGTACATAAACACCATTCCCACCACAAAAAGACTGTGTCCCATCCCATCCACCCACCCTCACCCCCACCCCAACCCCTGCCGGCCCTGGAAGCCACATGTCTACCCTCCCCCTCACCACAGGATTTTTACTTTGGTGCCCTACTTTCAATTTAATCAGATCCTGCTTTTAGTTTCCCTTTCTGAACTTCTTTCTCAAATCTTTTTGATGAGTGGGATCATTCCATACTCATCTTTATCTTTCTGACTTAGCTCACTTAACATAATTCCTTCTAGCTCTGTCCAAGATGGGTCATTGTTCTTGATAGCTGTATAGTATTCCATTGTATATATATACCACAGCTTTCTCAGCCACTCATCTGTTGTTGGGCACCTGGGTTGCTTCCAGGTTTTAGCTATTATGAATTGTGCTGCTAGGAACATAGGAGTACACACCACTTTTTGGTTGGGTGTTATGGAGTCCTTGGAGTATAACCCCAGGAGAGGAATTACTGGATCATATGGAAGGTCCATGTCTAGCCATCTGAGAGTTTTCCAGACTGCTCTCCACAGAGGCTGTACCAATTTACATTCCCACCAGCAATATAAAAGGGTTTCTCTGTCCCCACAGCCTCTACAGCATTTGTTGCTGCTGTCCTTTTTGATGTATGCCATTCTTACAGGAGTGAGTTGGTATCTCAGTGTTGTCTTAATTTGCATTTCTCTGACAATCAGTGACCTGGAGCAGTTTTTAATATGTTAACCTTTTGGATCTCCACTGGAGTGAATGTTCTGTTCATATCCTCTGCATATTTTTAGATGGGGTCATTTGCTTTTGTGGTGCTAACTTTGCTGAGCTCTTTTTATATTTTGGTGATTAGTTTCTTGTCTGATGTCTGGCATGTGAAGATCTTCTCCCATTCTGTGAGGGGTCTCTTTGTTTGTTTAATAGTTTCTTTGGATGTGCAGAAGCTTTTCAATTTGATGTAGTCCCATTGTTTCTGCTTTAGTCTTGTTGCAATTGTGTTTGTTTCATCAAAGATGTCCTCGAGGTGTAGGTGGGAAAGTGTTTTACCAATGTTTTCCTCTAAGTATTTGATTGTTTGTGGTCTACCATCCAGGTCTTTAATCCATTTGGAGTTGATTTTTGTTTCTGGTGAGATAAAGTGATTCAGTTTCATTCTTCTGCATGTTACAACCCAGTTTTCCCAGCACCATTTATTGAAGAGAGCCTCCTTCTTCCATTTAATGATTTGGGCCCCCTTATCAAAGATTAGATGTCCATAGGTGTGGGGATTTATTTCTGGGCTTTCAATTCTGTTCCACTGGTCTGTGTGCCTATTTTTATTCCCGTAGCAGGCTGTTTTGATTAAGATGGTTTTATAATAAAGTTTGAGGTCTGGCAGTGTGATGCCTCCATTTATGTTTCTTTTCCTCAAGATGGTTTTGGCAATTCTAGGTGTTTTCATGTTCCAGATAAATGATTGTAGTGTTTGTTCTATTCTCTTAAAGAAGTTTGGTGGAACTTTCATGGTTGTCCCATTAAATTTGTGTATGGCTCTGCGGAGAATATTCATTTTGATGATACTTATTCTTCCGTTCCATCAGCATGGGATGTCTTTCCATTTCTTGGTATCAGTTTCAATTTCTTTGAATAGTGACTCATAGTTTTCAGTACACAAGTTTTTCATTTCTTTGGTCAGCTTTACTCCTAGGTATTTTATTGATTTTGTTGCAGCAGTGAATGGGAGTGATTTCTGGATGTCTTCTTCTTCAGATTTAGTGTTTGCTTAAAGAAATGCCTCCGATTTTTGTACATTGATTTTGTAGTCTGACACCTTGCTATATTGCCTAATTACTTCCAGTAGTTTTCTGCTGGATTCTTTAGGTTTTTCTATGTATACTATCATATCATCTGCAAATAGTGAGAGCTTGACTTCTTCCCTTCCAATCTGTATTCCTTTGATTCCTTTCTCTTGTCTGATTGCTATGGCAAGAACTTCCAACACTATGTTAAAGAGTAATGGTGACAGTGGACAGCCCTGTCTAGTCCCCGATCTGAGGGGGAATGTTTTCAGCTTCTGTCCATTGAGTATGATGTTGATTGTAGGTTTGCTGTATATGGATTCCATTATCTTGAGGAATTTCCCGTCTATTCCCATTTTTTGTAGAGTTTTGAGCATGAATGGGTGTTGGATTTTGTGAAAGGCTTTCTCTGCATCTATGGAGATAATCATGTGGTTTTTGGCTTTGCTTTTATTGATGTGATAAGTGACATTGATTGACTTATGGGTGTTGAACAAGCCTTGCATTCCTGGGATGAATCCTACTTGGTCATGATGAACAATCTTTTTGATGTGCTGCTGTATCTGGTTGGCCAAGATCTTGTTTAATATTTTGGCATCTATGTTCATCAGAGATATTGGTGTGTAGTTTTCCTTTTTTGTTGTGTCCCTATCCGCTTTTGGTATCAGGGTGATATTGGCTTCATAGAAGGTGGAAGGGAGTGTTCCTGTTTCTTTGATCTTATGGAAAAGCTTTAGAAGTATGGGCACTAACTGTTTCCTGAAGGTTTTGTGGAATTCGTTTGTGAAGCCATCTGGTCCAGGAATTTTGTTGTTGGGGAGATTCTTTATAACAGTTTCAATTCTTTGTCTGTGATTGGTGCATTTAGGTTTATATTTCTTCTTGGTTCACTTTTGGAAGGGCATATGCTTCTAGGAATTCTTCCATTTCTTCCAGATTTTCTAGCTTGGTGGCATATAGTTCTTCATAGATGTTTCACATGATTTTCTGGATTTCTCTGGTGTCAGTTGTGATATCTCTGTCATTTATAATTCTATGAATTTGAGTCTTCTCCCCTTTTTGTTTAGTGATTCTGGCTAGGGGTTTGTCAATTTTGTTCAATCTCTCAAAGAACCCATATTTTGGCTTCATTGATCTTCTGCATGGTTCTCTTATATTCAATGTTGTTTATTTCTGCTCTAATTTTAGTGATTTCTGTTCTTCTGGTTGCTTTAGGGTTCCTTTGTTCCTCTTCCTCTAAGTCCTTGAGGTGTGCTGTAAAGTCGTTTTGAGTTTTTTCTTGTTGTTTAATAAGTGAGTATAAGGCTATGCATTTCCCTCTCAATACTGCTTTAGCTGTGTCCCAAATATTTTGATAGCTTGTGTCTTCATTTTCATTTGTTTCCAGGAACATTTGAATTTCTTGCTTGAGTGACTCTCTGACCCAATGGTTCTTAAGGAGTATGTTATTTTGTTTCCAAATTTTGTGTCTTTTAATAATTTTCTGTTTGTGTTAAATGTTATTTACTCTTCTGTGGTCTGAGGAGATACTTGGAATGATTTCAATGCTCTTGAATTTATTGATGCTGTCTTTGTGGCCTAACATGTTGTCTAACCTTGAGTATGTGTTGTGTGGATTTGAGAAGAATGTGTTTTCCTGTTTTTTGGGCCGAAGGGCTCTGAAGATATCCAGGAGGTCTAGTCTGACCATCTCTTCATTTAATTCTCTAGTTTATTTGTTGATTCTCTGTTTTGTTGATCTAAGTGTGAGAGTGGGGTGTTAAAATCTCCCACTATTATTGTATTACTATTGATGTATTTTTGAACCTCTTTCAGTAGGTGCTTGCTGTATTTAGATGGTCCCTCATTGGGTGCATAGATGTTAATAATTGTTAAGTCTTCTTGGTTGATTGATCCTCTAATCATTATGTATTGTCCTTGCTTATCTTTTATGATTTTATTTAATTTAAAATTTATTGTGTCAGAGATGAGAATGGCTGTTCCAGCTTTTTTTGTGGTCTGTTAGCCTGTATGATATTTTTCCATCCTTTCACTTTAAGTCTGTGTTTATCTTGTTGTGTCAGGATTTTTATTTTTATTTATTTGGTGACTAGTAGTAGGTTACATGATTATTAGGTTATAGGGTATAGTTCCATACCACACCCACTACCAAAATTTTGTGCTGTCACCTCTCTCCTTCCCAATATAATCACCATAATTCTTGCAAAGTCTTAGAGATTTTGTTTATTTATTTATATATTTTTGACATGTATTCTAGTTCACCAGATTTCACATATGAGTGAAGCCAGCCAGTAGTTGCCTTTCATCTCTTTCATTACTTAGCGAAGCTTAATCACCTCCAGTTTCATCTACTTTGTCCCAAAGGACACAATTTCATATATATATATATTATTAACTTTATATATTTGTTAGATAAAGACAGCCAGAAATTAAGAGGGAAGGGGGTGATAGAAAGGCAGAGAGATAGAGAGACACCTGCAGCCCTGCTTCACCACTTGTGAAGCTTTCCCGATGCCGGTGGGTTTGGGGGCTTGAACCTGGGTCCTTGCACACTGTGGCCTGTGCACTCAATCAGGTGCGCCACCAGCCAGCCCCTCACCTTTATATTTTACCACAGTCATTTGTTGATGGAGATTTAGGCTGCTTCCAGTCTTTGGCTATTATGAATAATGCAGCCATAAATACAGGGATGCTTATGTCCCTTTGGATAAGTGTGCGCATGTCCTTTGGATAAATATACGAGTAGTATTGCTGGTTTAAGGCAATTCCTTTTTTATTTGTTTAAGAACTGTCCATACAGCCTTCCAGATGGCCTGTACCAGTTTGCATTTCTACCAGCAGTGTAATAGAACTCCACATTCTCCACAACCTTACTAACACTCTGTTTCCTCTTTTGTTTATCTTGGCAATTACAGATATTATTCACCTTTATAATTATATTTTGTAATAATATTTTTAATATTATGCATCTTTCTAATAACAGTACACTTTTTTTTTCACTTGCACACTTTATTTTAGTATGAGTAATCAGACTGTGATGTGACCCAGCTTCTTCTTCATGAACTCATGATGACCTTATTGGAGAGCAACAAAGCACCAAATTTCCTAGTATCAGTCTGGCCCAGGAACCTGGTCCACTGCGATACAGTATAATAATGAAGAAGATGAAAGTGTATATATTCAGTATTTATTTCTCTTAAGAATTATATTCAAGACCAGGGAAAAAATACAAAGGTAGTACATCAGACTTTGACAACTTAACAAAGGTAGTACATCACACTTTGACAACTTAGGCCTCAGAGATGGAAAGTTCAATCCCACCATAAAAATGAAGTCTTAATATTATAGAAAAAGAGACAGATGGAATTCAAATAGTTTTTAAAAGTGAAGGGAAAGAATAGGAAGCTTAAAAGTACTTCCCCTAGAGTTTGGAATATTACTTTCTGACAACTTTGAAAAAAATTTAAAGAAAGATACTGAGGATACCCATTTAATATTTGAATGTCAGAACTCTTTGTCAGAAAAAAAGAGAAAGAAAACTGAAAGCAGCACACTTTTGTCCTATGAGTACTGGCAGATAGTTGTTTAGAGAATCTGGCAAATGGTGTAATTTGTTCACTTGGGATGGTTACAGTATTGTCTGGAATTCTAAGCAAGGACACTTGTGACTTAGAGGGAACTAGGCTCAGTATAGTTTGTGTGAAGGGTGTGTCCTTTAAAAGACACCGAAAAATCATAACTGTGTCTATCACAATAACTTATGTTGAACACATTTTTCAAGGGCTCTGTTTTTAGTAAAAGATTATGAATTCTATTAAAATATTTTCTGAAAGCTAAATCAACATTGTTTACAGTGGATTTTCTCTGTGATGCATTTAAATGCATGGCTTCTGCCAAGTGTTTTTGCTACCATATGTATATCTATTAATTAACTCCTTGTAAATGTCTTCAATATTCCCTTTGGATGTTTTGTTGAAGCATCACTTTTGCCACAAATCCTACCTCTTTCAGTTTTAAATATGGTGTTGTAGAGGGCCAATAAATACCACCTCTTTCTCATCCAAATTTGTAGCCATTTGAGAGATAGATATGGAAATTAGATAAGTAGTAGTCAATACATCCATTTAAATACTGATAAAACTGACAGTGAAGGGTATGGCTTATTGTGTGAGCCAAATGGAACTTGTTAGTACTTCCTTTCTAAATTAGAAAAACTTACCCGCACATTTATAGGCAATGGTAGGGGACTGCAGTCCTCCTCTTGAATGAGCTTGAAGAAGAAAGAAAGTGGATGGCTTCTTTTCCCAAACAAATCAATTATAAGTCACACTGCCACCAGGGGAAATTTATGCAATACCAAGAGTGTTATTCTAATAAAGAATTTTTTTCCACCTGGAAATGGTAGGCCTTCAGAAAATGTATGTACTTTGACACTAGATACCTGTATCATAAGGTATATACCTTGCATACCTTATATACTTTATATGTACTTTATGTATACTTTAAAATACTATAAAAGGGTGACTAAGATTGAATGACTTCCCTTTAAAATACACATGCAAGATTTGTGTATACCTATGTTCATAGCAGCACATTTTATAATAGCCAAAATCTGGAAGCAATGGCTGAATAAGTTGTGGCCTATATTCACAATGGGATACTACTCAGCTATTAAAAATGCCTCATCTTGGATGGACTTTGAAGAAATCATGTTAACTGAGGTAAGTCAGAAAGAGAAGGATGAATATGGGATGATCCCACTCATAGGCAGAAGTTAAAAAACAAAAGCAAAGAGCAAAATATGAAGCAGAACTTGGACTGGAGTGGGTGTATTGCACCAAAATAAAAGACTCTGAGGTTGGGGGAACAGTTCAGGTCCTGGAACATGATGGCAGAGGAGAGGAGGGCCTCGTGGGGGTTGAATTGTTATGTGGAAAACTGAGAAATGTCCATGTACAAACTACTGTATTTTACATACAGTAAAATACAGCTGTAATCTATTAATCCCATAATAAAGAAATCAAAATAATTAAGAAAATAAAAAATAAAATACAATGCTGTATATATTCTAATAAGTTTTGTGGAAAGTCACTCAGAATGGACACAGAGTACTGTGGAAATTTAAAGACCTGGCCAGATGCAAAAGATTGATCTATATCTGAGCAGCATTTTAACCAAACTTTCAGTTTACCTCAGCGACCAATTTTACACACCGAAAACACCTTTCTTAAAAGTGTAAGGACATTGACCTTTTTTCAGTTTTGTCATACGATCTACCGTTAGAACATATCATTACGCTGATAAGCAGATTCTGAAATCAACTTATAGTCACCTGCCCAACTATTGTTATCAACAGAATTTCTGGATTGTCAGATTTTTCAAAGATAATTGCATAGGTAGGTACAAATGTTCTTCTCAAAACTACATTTATGGAGAATTGATAAGTATTATTAGAATTGAAATACATGCATGTTGTGTTCTTCATAGCCTAGACTCCCAGAAATACCGTTATGGAAGCCACACATGAATATTTGCCTATTGCTCCCACGATGAAACATTGTGCTTGGTATTCCAAGGCAGTTATGGCATTGACACTGAAGCCTTAATTTTGAGCTCCAAGTTTAATTTTGCTATATATTTTTCATGCTTTCCTCTTATAAATTGCCTCATTTCTCTTTGCCTCAGTTTCTTTAATGCAAAGCAGAGTAATATTAGTATTACATTTTATTGGGTTGTTGGAAAAGTCATGATGTAATTTTTCTTTCTTTAATCTTATTTTTTTCATTTATTTTCTCTTTTGTTACCTTTGTTGTTTTGTTGTTGTAGTGATTATTGTTGTTGTTGTTGTTGATAATATTGTTGGGTAGGACAGAGAGAAATGGAGAGAGGAGGGGAAGACAGAGAGGGGAGAGAAAGACAGACACCTGCAGATCTGCTTCACCGCTTGTGAAGCGACTCCCCTGCAGGTGGGGAGCCAGGGCTCGAACTGGGATCCTTACACTGGTTCTTGTGCTTCGCCCCAATGCGCTTAACCCGCTGAACTACTGCCCGGCCCCCTTAATCTTATTTTATGATACTTATCTGATAGAGATAGAAATTGAGAGAGGAGGAGGAGATAGAGATGTAAAGGACAGACAGACACCCTTGTGAAGCTTTCTGCATGCAAGGGCTTGAACATAGGTCCTTGCACACTGTAATGTGAGTGCTTAACCATGTGTGCCTCAGCCTGGCCTCTTATGACACATTTTTATATGTAAAAATGCATCATGACTTTACTGTCAACACAATGAGACAGTCATCAAACTTATATCTCATTTTAATAAGAATAAGTGCTAATAAGTACTATTTGTTGTTGTCCTGAGAGTAAGTAGGCAGTGAAGAATTATTGGAACTATAGTAGCAGGCTTGCATATTGTATATGGTGTACAGCAGGGCTCACCAGGATAGGTTTATCTTGTCTACTCTGGAATACCTGAGCCATTTCAGATAAATTTATTTATTAGATAAGGGTACTCTGAAATTGGAATTGAAAGAAAGGAATTCTACATACAGAGGGTGTGACATAAACTCAGATATAATATGTTCTGGTATATTCAAGTAATAGTAGTTTTAAAAGCATGACATATCGGCATGACATTTGAGGTTGTAGGAATACTTCTGTAAGTATGGATGGAGTAAAGCTATAAAGGCCACTCAGATCATGAATGCTTTTGCATTCTGTTCTAGGAATGTGATTTCTCAGATGGTAAGGAAAAAGTATGAGAGAAGTCGTGTCAGAGAAAGCTCACTCTTGACTAGCACTAGGACAACAGCCTCAGAAATGGCATGAGACCAGACAATTGCGGTGCTACAAGTACACAGCAGCAGAGGATCAGAATACAGCTGTAGTGGCAGAAATAGAGAAAAGTGACTGAGTTGGAATTTCATTCATATGGGGGAATCAGTAGGACTTTGCAGGGGCTGAGAGATAACTCGGGGTCTGAGAAAATGCCTACCTGGGTGAGTTGTCACTATTGTAGCTCTGGTCATACAATGTGTTCATCCACCTAGGCATATCTGCTTTTATGTGATCTGGATAAGTTCTGTTATTCACCAAGTAAAATATAAGATGAATGTAGATCTTGTATCGAGATACAGTGTGTTGTGTTGTATTGAGGTGTCTTTTGTAATCTGTCAGATTTCCTTTTGAACAAGGCCTCGGCTCCCAATTTCATATTTTTTTCTAGTATTTAATTTGCATAGTTTTTGAGGAAGCTGATAAAAAATAGTGACCTAAATTTTTTTTATTTGTTATTATATAGAGACAGAGAAATTGAGAGAGAAGGGGGAGATAGAGAGGAAGAGAGACAGAGAGATGCCTGCAGACCTGCTACACTGCCTGTGAAGTAGCTCCCTGCAGGTGGGGAGGCGGAGGCTCAAACCCAGATACTAATTGGTCCTTGTATTTTGTGCCAGGCATGCATAACCGCTACATTACCGCCCCCCAAAAATAGTGACTTAAAAAGTTTATTTTGATGGAATGAATTATAATGGTGCCAGTGTTATTTAACTTATTTACTCACTGCAGTGTTTCTATTGTTTCTCAGTTTTTATTTAAACATGTTCTGTTTTTGATTAAAACACAGTTTGCAAGTTTAGTAATTGAACATATTGAAGAAAAAATTACTTAGCAGTTAGAATGGATTTTAGGTTTTTACCCCAAATATTAACATAGAGTATGAGTTATAAATAATACTTACAGAATTTTATAACAGAAAGTGTCTGTAGTAGTCTGGGAGGTGGCACAATGGATAAAGCATTGGACTCTCAAGCATGAGGTCCCGAATTCAATCCCAGGCAGGACATGCACCAGAGAGATGTCTGGTTCTTTCTCTCTCCTCCTTTCTCATTAATAATAAACAAATTCCAAAAGAAAAAAGAAAAAGAAAAGAAAGTGACTGTGGGGGTGAGAAAAATGGCTAAGATTACTGATCCATTGTAAATTATCTCTGTTTTACAACAGGCACATTTTTTTTTTTACAAAATATGTTATTTAGAAACTTCTTTTTATTTCATTTATTATTAGAACAGTGTGTTATTATCTTCTAGTTAAAAAGAATAAGGTTGGGGGCCTGGAAGTGGTGCACTGGTTCTCATTAGCAAGCTTAAAGATCCGGGTGTGAACTTCTGCTCCCTACCTGCAAGGAAGCAGGTCTGAGGGGTTTTTCTGTCTCCTTCTCTACACTCCCATCCACTTTCCCCTGTTTAATCAAATTTAAAAAAAAGGAAAAAATGGCCATCAGAAGTGGTGGATTCCTGTGCTGGCACCAAGCCCCAGCAATCATAAATCATAAGTATACTCGACAAAGTAAAAAAGGCCAATCTGGAAAAAAATAACAAAGAATAAGGGGCCAGGCAGTGGCATACTTGGTTAAGTGCACACATTATAGTGCACTTAACCGGGTTCAAGCCGCTGGTCCCCATCTGCAGGTGGAAAAACTTCATGAGAGGTGAAACAGGGTTGCAGATGTCTTTCTGTCTCTCTCCCTTTCTCTATCTCCCCCTCCACTCTCAATTTTTCTGTCTATCCGATAATAAATTAATAAAAATATTTTAATAATAAAGGATACGGTTAATAAATATTTGCATTTTCATATATTTTATCTTTTGATAGAAAGCAATGGAAATAAAGTAATGTAGATAGAGAGGAATGCAGTGCTGCTTCAAGATTTGGGCTTTTAATGATACACCTATAAGGACATAGTGAATCTTTCATGTTTAAAATCTACAATGTGACTTTGTTAGAAAGTGAACCACCTGAGATGAAATTAGAGTATACTATGAAAGGAAAGGTCTCACCCGAGTAATGAAGCTGAAAGGTTGTCATTCTACACGTGAAGTCTCTGGACACAGTCTGAAGTGAAGCATGTTGAGGTGGCAATCGTTGTGTTGGTTAGGTTGTGATCGGCAGATACAATATTATTTGATATGGATTGGGAGAGGCATACGGGAAAGTGGGCCCTGGAGAATGGGTGGTGGGAATTGTGTGGAATTGTACCCCTCCTACCCTATGGTTTTGTTAATTAATACTTTCTTAAATAAAATAAAATAAAAAATAAATAAAAAAATAAAAAATCTACAGTGTGTAAATTTTACTTATCACTGAATTTTAAAATGTCTTCTTTTCAAAAAACTTCCAAATTTCTATTACTTTTATACTTTACATTTATACTTTTCTTCTTCAGGCTTTGCCAACTGCTCTGTAGCAGAAAGATCCATGTGTTACATGACTCTTGATATGTTCTTAATACTCTTTCAGCAGCAAATCACCTTGTATTTTTATGTGTTAGTTTAATTTTTTTTCCTCCAGGGTTCTTGCTGGGGTTCAGTGCCTGCACCATAAATCCACTGCTCCTGGTGGTCATTTTTCCCCCTTTTGCTACCCTTGTTTTTGTAGCCTTGTTGTGGTTATTGTTGTTGACGTCGTTCGTTGTTGGATACGACAGAGAGAAATGGAGAGAGGAGGGGAAGGTAGGGGGAAGAGAAAGACAGACACCTGCAGACCTGCTTCACTGACTGTGAAGCGACTCCCCTGTAGGTGGGGAGCCTGGGGCTCAAACCGGAATCCTTCAGCAGGTCCTTGTGCTTTGCTCCATGTGCGCTTAACCCATTGTGCTACCGCCCGACCCCCTAGTTAGTGTAATTTTTAAAACCATTTTTGTTAGGATGCTAAATAAACTGTTATGTGGTCACATATTTTCACGGTTCAGATATTTCATTTGGTTAGTAGGAAGCTTTAAAGTTTGCATTGCCATCCTATTTGCATAAGGAAGTACTTCTTCTTCTAGAGTTTGCCCTTCTTCCATAGCCAGTCAACAGCGTCAGGTTGAGCCTGATGTAAAGTTTCGAGACCTCCTTTGAATCTGGAGAGGTGGCAGTCATTGACTATGTGGGTCATAGTCTGTCTGTAGCTGCAGGGGCAGTTCGGGTCGTCTCTGGCTCCCCAGCGATGGAACATAGCGGTGCACCGGCCATGGCCTGTTCAATAGCGATTGAGGAGGGCCCAATCATAATGTGCTAGGTCAAAGCTGGGTTGACGCTTGCAGGGGTCTGTGATGAGGTGTTTGTTCTTTACCTCAGCTGACTGTCAAGGAAGTACTAAAACAGACCACCTAGGGACTGGGACTCTGATAACTACATGTAACATAGGCTTGCTTCTGTGGTTTCAATTCTGGAATCACCACATAAAGAGACAGAAAAGGTAAAAACAAGTAAGATATAAATGACAGAATAGTGGTTTAAGTTCCCTTTCTCATTTAAAAAAGACAACAAAAAACTCATATACTTTGGGATATAGGATTTTGTTTTGTTTCCTCACATCTCGGTCTCTTTAATTAGTCTCCTTTACATGTTAAAATCTTTGTCTTGAGTCTTTCTCTCCTAAATTATATTATGTATCTCTGTATCTGTGTTTAGTGGAATGCACATTTCATGGTAAATTTGACTTCCCCCCACCCTTAGGTGGAAAATGTAGTTTCCAATGTGGGTACATGAGTGCACCATTCTGCAGTTTTGCTTGGCTCATGTGAAAAAAAAAAAAAATCACAAAATATATTAGTAGGGAAAAAGGAAAGTTTTTTTTTTTATTTCTTTCTTTCTGCTTGAAAAGTGACAGAATAAAAATCTTTGAGAAATGTGTCAAATAGATTTCTTTCCCCCTTATGGGAGACAAGAGTAGGAAGCTAAAGAGAGAATGCCGCCTTTGGGAGTCTTACTTGCAAATTGTGCCAGCCTACCTAAGCTTTTGTTCATTCTTAACACATTGAACATCTTGAAATATCTCAGAATATTGAGAGAGAGCAGCACTGTGATCTCAGAGTATCATCCTAATTATCAGTTCTAAAGTGGAACTTTCGTACTTTTTATAGCTTAATAAGTGCTTTCAACTTTGAAATACTTGCAGCATTTTAAAATAATCCCAAACTACATATGCATATAAAAATTGTGTCAATTAGTTGGACTACGTGAGCCCTATCTCCTGAGGATCATGAACTGCTGGAATGGTGCTTAGAGGTTTGTTTTTGCAGACACGTTGCTTCAATCATTCAAAGGAATTCAGGCCGGCCAAATGCTCTCTTTTCTGATTCTCAGTCTAAAATGTACTATTGTAGATGGATAGATTTTTTTTTCAAGAATGTTGTTAGCAGTCTCACCCTCTTCCCAAATCTCCTATAAATTAGAAACACCTCTCACCGCGTAACACCTACCAATCACATCATCAAATCCAACATAACTTTAGTGTCTTATACAAAGTACTTATGGTCAATAAATATGTGAGTCATAACAATAAATAATGCATGGAGACATAATGGTGAAGACAACTCACACAGAGTGGGAAGGTCAAACAGATTTGAATGAATTGCAAAAGTTTAGCTTAATTTTTACTTCAACAACCCCTATTACTGTAATGAGAAAAACTTAATCTTAGTTTTAGTCTTTCACCTAGGCTAGAAATCTAAATTGTAGGAATGAACATGATAGTAGTTTAAACTCTATGAGATTTAGGAGGTGAGAATTAGATGCTGCCTGCTCCTGTGAACATCTAGAGATGTCATTTGTTGTTTTTGGTCCTTGATCTTTGTTTCATTTAATTTTATTGGCAGTTTTTTTCCTGACAGCATTTTTGATTGATTCAACATGGATTTACAATAATAGAAGTATTGCTTCCCTCCTAGATATTTATATGTATACAGCTGGTTTCCGCAACCACCAAAATTCCTGTGCCACCACACGAAATTGAACATGCCACCTAAACCTTGATCTTTGATTACTAAAAATCTTGAAATGGGGGCTAGGAGGTGGCGCACATATTACAGTGCACAAGGACCCAGGTTCAAGCCCCTGGTCCCCACCTGCGGGGGGTGGGGTGGGGCTTCACAAGTGGTGAAGCAGGGTTGCAGGTGTCTCTTGTCTCTTTCTCTATCTCCCCCTCCCACCTCAATTTCTGTTTCTGTCCAATAATAAATAAAGATATTTTTAAAAAAAAGATCTTGAAATGTTGATCACCAGGTTGGTTTGTTTACTTGGTCCCTTTAAATCTGTATGGCATCTTTGCTTCTTCTGAACTTTTCTTGGGAACAAAAGATTCATTCTATTACTTTCCTGTCTTGGTAGTGGCACAGGCTTAGTCTATCTTGATGCATTGTCTAGCCTTGCTCTCTTATGAGGGATATTTCCAGGGATGATATTCTGCTCATCTTTTGCCTTGGATCTCACATCTTCAGCGTGCTGTTTTCTGAAGCAAGTTTGGGAACTCTTTATCGGGCACTCATATTTATCAATATGTCATTCATCCCTCCTCTATCTCTCTTTCCCTCCATCTCACCCTTCCCTACTTTGCCTATGGACTCTTTAAAAATACATATAGTACTCTGTTAAATATTTCATCTTTGTTATTTCTGTAAGGAGTTATGATTTTCAGACACAACACTCAGAATGATAGCAGTACTTTTCTTGTTCCTACAACCTTATTCTGAGAAAATAAGAATAGAATTCTTAGTCCACTGTAATGCAGAGTAGGGCCATGAATCTGGAGGGAGGGATAGCAAGTGTAAATCACACAGATTACTGTTTCCAGATATTGTGTGCTGGATGCACAGGGAAACAGAGCATTCTGGCAGGCCTATGTAATGGGAAGGAGAGACATATTAACTTCTATTTGACCTTACTAGATGGATTATTGGATATACTTATTATCAATAGACTTTACGGATAATAAACATTTATAATAACAACACTGGACTTAAAATACACTTTGGGGGGGTCAGGCAGTAGTGTAGCCGGTTAAGCACATGTGGCACAAAACACAAGGACTGGCAGAAGGATCCCGGTTCAAGCCCCTGACTCCCCACCTGCAGGGGAGTCACTTCACAGGTGGTGAAGCAGGTCTCAGGTGTCTTATCTTTCTCTCCCCCTCTCTGTCTTCCCCCTCCTCTCTCCATATCTCTCTGTCCTATCCAACAATAACAACCTCAAGAGCTACAACAATAAAACAAGGGCAACAAAAAGGGAATAAATAAATATTTAAAAAATACACTTTGATGTGATCACAGTGTTTTCTGGCGGGTACTTCACATATATTTTTTTTTCCCTTTTGCTGCCCTTGTTTTATTGTTGTAGTTATTATTGATGTCGTTGTTGGTTAGGACAGAGTGAAATGGAGAGAGGAAGAGATGACAGAGAGGGGGAGAAAAAGACACCTGCAGACCTGCTTCACAGCCAGTGAAGGGACTCCCCTGCAGGTGGGGAGCCAGGGGCTCAAACTGGGATCCTTCTGCCAGTCCTTGGACTTTGCACCACATGCACTTATTAACCCGCTGCGCTACCGACCGACTCCTCGATCACAGTGTTTCCTAAGGCAAGCTGGACTTCTTTCTAATACAACGAATAACAGGCTATGCAGAAAGGAAACTTATTTTTAGTGCTATCTCCCCTACCAGAAATGTAAATGAGTTTTCAGTTTTTCTAAAGGCAGACTAAAATATTATAGGAAGAAATTGGCTCTGCTAAACTTCTCCGCCAGTCATTTTCTGTTCCATTGTAAATGGTAAAGGTTACATGTAACACACAGTGCAAGGCTTTCCAGACCTGCTCTGTAAGTTATCACACCCCATGGCCTTAGGAATGAGAGGTCTGTAGGCTCACTGGGCCTTTGCTGCTCCTCTTTGAACACTGATCTCTGGCTACAAAGCATTTTTAGGAACTCCTCTGAAAATAATCCCAAAGACATAACTATTTGAAATAAAAGTTCTCTTCTAGCCTAAGGCTAGCCTTTAAGTGAATAGGCACAGGGCCCATGTCAAAGAAAAGGAGACTTTTATTTCTAGGACCTGATTGGAGAGAAATGTAAATGGTGGAACTCTGGTACCAAGTTGAGGCACTCACTGATGACACTTTTTCGTCATGAGAAGAGAACTAAATGGCTCAGAAATATTGGCCATCAATACACACCAATATTCGACTTATGTGATTTTGAAAGAACATGCAGATTATGTGTAAAAGCTACCTAGATGTTCAAATGCATTTTTATACAAGGCTGGCTATTGGGATTAATGACCAAAGTGTGTATGCATCCTAGGATATGAACCAGCACTGGGACTTTTCTTTAGTGGCCTCAAGGGGGCAGAAGACAACAGAAAGAACCCTTATTCACAAGTGCATTTACTTTGTTTGATGAACAATTTAAAAAAAAATTATTTATTTATTCCCTTTTGTTGCCCTTGTTGTTTTATTATTGTAGTTATTGCTGTTATTGATGTCGTCGTTGTTGGATAGGACAGAGAGAAATGGAGGAGGGGAAGACAGAGAGGGGGAGAGAAAGATAGACACCTGCAGACCTGCTTCACTGCCTGTGAAACAACCTCCCTGCAGGTGGGGAGCCGGGGGCTCAACCAGGATCCTTAAGCCTTGTGCTTAAGTCCTTGTGCTTTGCGCCACTGTGTGCTTAACCCGCTGCTCTACCACCCGACTCCCAACAATTTTTTTAAATTGATTTACTAATGATTGATAAGACCATAGGATAAGAGGAGTACAGTTCCATGCAGTTCCCACCACCAGAGTTCAGTACCCCATCTAATCCCTTGGAAGCTTTCCTATTCTTTGCCTTTCTGGGAGTGTGGACCCAGGATCCTTGTGGAGTACAGAAGGTGGACAGTCCGGCTTCTGTAATTGCTTCTCCACTGGATGTGGACATTGGCAGGTGGATCCATACTCCCAGCCTGTTTCTGTCTTTCAGTACCAGGTTAGGTGCTTTTCCACCACCACACACCAGGATCCTCAAACTATTCCGCCCCTTCCTCCCTTCTCCCCTAGAAGGGGAGCTTTGCTGCCTTACATAACACCCTGTCCAAGATTCACTTTGTTTTCGCTTTCTGTCCTCCTTTCTTAGGCCTTTAGGTTTCTTGGGTTCTCACTGTAAAGGAGATGATCTAGCATTTCCCTTCCTCTTTGTTTGGCTTGTCTCACTTCACATCATTCTTTAAAGCTTCAACCAAGATGGGGTAAAGGATATGAACTTATCATTTTAACAGCTGTGTAGTCTTTTATTGTGTATATATACCACAACTTTCTTAACCATTCATCTGTAGCATGGATGATTTTATGGGGTTGGATCTAGAATGTAAATGTTTTGAGATACACTTGCAAAAACAAAAACAACCTGCTCATTTCCTCTATAATTAGTTTTAGCTATAGGCTGAATAATCTAATATAAACCATCTAACTCCTCCTTGCACTGTACTTCTGGATTCTAATTGGAGAGGTTCTAGATTCAAATTGCTTAGATGGCTGCGACATGTAGCTTTACCATTTGGGGAACCAAGTGAATAAATGCAATGCAAAATGACCTTGGGTTTCTGTGACTTCAGGATTTACCTATCTTTTTTTTTTTTTTGCCTCTAGGGTTATTGTTGGGGCTCAGTGCTGGCACTATGAATCTACTGCTCCTGGAGGCCTTTTTTTTTTTAATAGGATAGGAACAAGGGAAATTGAGAGAGGGAGGGAGGGGGAGAGGGGAGGGAGGGGGAAGACAGAGAGAGAGAGAGAGAGACCTGCAGACCTGTTTCACTACTTGTAAAGTGACCCCCTTGCTGGTTCTGAGCTGGGGGCTCAAACCTGCATACTTCTGTGGGTCCTTGTGCTTCGTACTATGTGAACTTAACCCAGTGAGCCACTGCCCAGCCCCCCAAGATTTATCTATTATATGAAATGTCCTTCAATTATTGAGTATTGCATTGGTAAATCTATGACCACATCTTTGGAATTTAAGGACCCAAAATAAAGAGGTGGTGGTGAAGAGATCAGGGCAAGGCATGCTGCTCCTCCTTATGATTGGGAAACAGTATTCAGAATCATGGAGTGAAGATTAAATCCAGAAAGCCTCTAAAGATAATTGCCTTTTCTTCATTTTTATTTGTGATTAATAAGTTACAATATTGTAAGATTACAGCATATAGTTCTACACTACACCTAACACCAAAGTTCTGTATCCACACCTTCCTACCTCCAAAAAAAGGACCACAATAGTTCTCACAAGTCTTAGAAACAGTTTATTTGCTTCTGTCTTTCTTTTTTTATTTATAAAAAGGAAACACTGACAAAAACCATAGGATAGGACACAATTCCTACCACTAGAACTCCATATCCCATCTCCCCCCCTAGCTGTCCTATTCTTTTTTTCATATAATTTTTAAATTTTATTTTATTTTATTTTATTATTTTAAAGTATTTTTTAATTTTTTATTTCTTTATTGGGGAATTAATGCTTTACATTCAACAGTAAATACGATAGTTTGTACATGCATAACATTCCCCAGTTTCCCATATAATAATACAACCCCCACTAGGTCCTCTGTCATCCCTCTTGTACCTGTATTTTCCCCAGCCACCCACCCACCTCCACCCCAGAGTCTTTTACTTTGGTGTGATACGCCAGTTCCAGTTCAGGTTCTACTTGTGTTTTTTTTTTTTTTTTTTCTGATACTATTTTTCAGATTCTGCCTGAGAGTGAGATAATACCATATTCATCCTTCTGTTTCTGACTTATTTCACTTAACATGAATTTTTCAAGGTCCATCCAAGATCGGCTGAAAACAGTGATGTCACCATTTTTTACAGCTGAGTAGAACTCTGTTGTTGTGGTGGCCTGGTGTCGGGCTGTGCCGCGGAGAAGAGAGCGGATGTCCAGAGCAAAGGGGTACACAAATCTTTATTATAGGATGGGGGGGCTGGTTCAGACCACGTGGAGCCAGCCGGCAATGGCCATCCCCACTACCTGACCACGGGGGGAGAGCAGGGAGCGAGACCTCAGAGAGGGAGAGCTGAGAACCCAGAGCGAGAGGGGGGGGTTGAGGGGGCTTTTTATTGAGCGACAACCAGGGGTGACGTGTAGGGCCAGGATTGGTTGAAGGGGGCACTCTAGGATTTTGCGGGGCGTAGAAAAACCTGGGGGTGGAGACTGCATCAGAATAACTCCTCAGCAACATCTCCTCCTATCCCTTTATATCTAAATGGACACAGTAAAGAAAAATGGAATGGAGCAGGCTTAAATGTTTTAGAGGAATGCCATGGTCAGGTGGGAAGATGTAGGACTTTCTGTGGAGGAGGGAAGGCTTAAATGGCTGCGAACCTTGTGAGATTTATGCGTCCTCCTCTGCTCAACCCTGAGAGACTTACCTGGAGAGACTTACCTGGAGAGATTTGCACAAGAAGAGCATGTAGCAAGGATATGTTTTAACTGTGGTACAGGAACATCAGGGAATCGAGTTTGAAGGCCTTTAAGATTAACATGGGTTAGAGAGTGAAAATTAGCAGGATCAGAGACAGAGACTGGGAAAGTTCCTGTGGAGGCAAGGCGGTCAACTGTGGCATTCCCTTCGGACAAGGAACCAGGAAGAGGGCTGTGGGAACGAAGGTGTTGAATATACAGTGGTTGGGTTCGAGAACAGAGCATAGAGGCGATTTGAATCAAGAGAGGGGAAAGTGGGTTGTCATCAATTTTCACATAAGAACGAGCAAGCCATGTAAGTAAGTTAACAGTATACACACTGTCAGAAAAAAGGTTGAAGGATTCTGGTACAGCTTTTAGTGCAAGAAAAACAGCATAAAGTTCTTTGTACTGAGGGGAATTATCAGGAAGCTCAGCAAAGAGAGGTTTAGGAGATTGTTTGTCTGGGTAATATATAAGGACAGCAGCTCCCTTTTTTCCGCCATCAGCAAAGATTGTAGGAGCAGAGGGAATGGGATCCCGAGAGAAAAGTTTAGGTGCTAGAGGTAGAAGAGGTAAAGAAGCTATCAATTTATTAGAAGGAAAATGGTTATCTATTTGTCCTGGAAACCCCATGAAGCTTATGGCAAAGCGGGAATGATGGCGTATAAGCCACTCTGTATCTGTGAGAGAAAAGGGCAGAATGATTAAATATGGTTCTTTCCCTAAGACCTGCACAGACCTATTTCTCCCTTGGCGAACCATGAATGCTAACGTGTCTATCTCAGTGAGGAGTCTTGGAGCTCCTCCTACTGGCGTGTGAAGCCATTCGAGAACCCCATGGTCTTGCCACAGTGCCCCTACTACTGTGGGGGTGGAGTTGAAGATTAGAAGGTTTACCGGAGAGGAGGGGGAGAATCGAACAAGGTGCATGTCCTGGAGGGCCAGGTTAACCCTTTCCAGTGCCAAGGAGGCCTCAGGAGTTAACTTACGTTTTGAAGAGGGCTGTTTGTTTCCTTTCAACAGGTCAAACAGTGGTTGGAGGCAGCTTGTGGGCAGATAGAGATACTGCCTAAGCCAATTTAAATTTCCTAGAAAACTTTGTAAAGAAGCAAGAATAAGGTTAGAAGGGAAGGTAACATTAGTTTTTAAGGGACGAATTTGCGTTAGAGAAATCTCTGACCCTGGAAGGATATTGGAGAGATTAGCTGTATCTTCTCAGGGGCTACATTAAGGCCGCTTTTCTTTAATGCAGGAATGAGAAAATCACGTAAGGCATAGAGACCTGTATCTGATTTTACTCATATTAAAATATCATCTGTATAATGAAAAATATTGAGGCCCTTATGAATATATGGGACAAGGGCAGATTTAACAGCCTCCTGACAAATTGTAGGACTATTGGCCATACCCTGGGGCAGCACCACCCATTCAAATCTATCAGCAGGGCTGGCTTTATTAATAGACAGAACAGAGAAGGCAAAACGTTTACAATCTCGTGGATGCAAGGGGATAGAGAAAAAACAATCTTGTATATCAATAGCTATGATTGGAATTCCCGTGGGAATTGCAGAAGCAAGAGGCAAACCCCTTTGTGGGGAGCCCCAGACCTGCATGGTTTTATTTACTGCACGGAGATCTTGAAGGAGGCGCCATTTACCCGAGCGCTTTTTAATCACAAAGACAGGAGTATTCCATGGGCTTCGAGAATGACGAATGTGTCCCAAGGACAACTGCTCTCGGACGAGCTCTTTTAAAATTTTTAGCTTATCCCTAGGTAAAGGCCACTGTTCCACCCAGACAGGCTCATTAGAAAGCCAGCTTAAGCGGGGTGTTTGGCTACAAACAGTGGCATTTAGTATTGGGGTTGCTGAATAGACCTGGTATCGCGGGAATGAGTTTTACGCTCTGCAGAGGCGTCTGTGGATATCCTAACATCAAGACATTCCAGAAGATCCCTGCCCAGTAAGTTGGTGCTAATATTAGCTACCAAAGGGTGGAAGTGTCCGGTAGAACCTTCTGGGTCTTCCCACATGAGCGAGTCTCGTGTGCAAAATGCTCTGGTCATCCCTCCTATTCCATGTAAACTGGGTCCAGGGATAAGTTCCCAATCTTGGGGAACCTCTTCTTGCCTTAAAATCGTCTTTTCTGCCCCTGTGTCAATCAAAAATTTAAAAAGAATATTGCCAATCTTTACTGTCATAGAAGGGTGGCCCCATTCTAAAACAGGAGTGGTCCACAAAATCTCAGGCCCCGAATTTGTACCATTCAGGGGCGAACCATCTTTATGAAATTGGGACCAACAATCTCTCTTCCAATGAAACCCCTTACGACATTTTGGACAAACAGTACGTGGTCTCTGGCTCCCTGACTGAAAGCGGGGTTGCTCTGGCTGGAGGCGTGGTTTCCCTGACTGGAGGCGTGGTCGCAACTTATCAGGACATTGGTTACACCAATGTCCTTGGCGACCGCACTGAAAGCAGGCCCCGTTTTGCTTACGTGGGGCAACTGCATAGACCTGCGTCGTAGCGGGTGCCCCATAATTGCCTGATGTAAGTTCCTGTGTCACTAGAATCCAATTATCTGGGTGTAGTTGTTTAAGATTAAGGCATACCTGATGGAATTGTGGTGTCATGCCTTCCCAGACAATAGAGCGCAGGAGTAGTGTGCGGACGTCAGGATTATAAACCTTTCTCTCTAAGCTTCTCTTCACCCTTGAGATGAAGCTCGCCAATGATTCATCAGAGCCTTGGTGAAAAGAGTTAATGGGAGCTGACGGATCTACATCAGGTGTGGTCACCCTTTCCCATGCTTGTGTTGCACAGATGCATACCTGTTCAAAATAACCGGTTGGAAACCTGGCTTCTGCCTGCTGAGCTCCAGATTCATAAGCTCCTGCTCCAAACAAAGCATCAGAATTCCATTCTACCTGTTTGTTACTATTTTCCTGCGATTGTCTAGAGCACTCATCGTGGAAGCATGCCTGCCACTGAAGATAGAGTGGGTCTGGGAGTGCAGCACGAACCAGATCTTTCCAGTCTTGTGGTGTATTTAAATGCTGGTAAAAACTCCTCAAGACGGACGTGGTCCATGGAGAATGCATTCGTCCTCCCTGACCGCTTGTCTGAGTGTTCTAAGATATTTAGAGGAATATGGCTGCCACGGCTGAGGGTTTTGTTTAGAAGGGGCCAAGTTTACTGGGAATGTGTGGATTTGGTCCGATGGCACGGGAGAGGGAGCTACAGAAGTGGAAAGTGCCGTAGAAACTGCTGTAGTGGCTGCAGGGGAGACTAAACGCATATCTACGGGGACTGAGCTCCCGGGGTGGACTGCACATGGTTTAAAATCCTTAAATCCTGAAAAAATATCCTTTAGCTCTCGTATCTCAGCCACTAGGTCCCTTAATGGTGACGTATCAGCAGGGGGGCGGGGTCAGGGAAGAGGAAGCCTCAGGTGGAGCTGTAACCACGGCGGCAGGGACCGGGGGCAGGGTCAGGGACGCAGAAACCTCAGGTGGAGCTGAAACCGGGGCGGAAGGGGGCGAGGTCAGAGGAGGAGCATCTGAACACGTGTGCATGTCTGTGGGAACGGAATTCTTGGGTTTAGCCGCTGATCGCTTAGGATGTCTAAGTCTAAAGCACATGTGATTTAACTCTCGGACCTCAGCCTCAAGGTCACTTATCCTTATGGCATACCACGTTTTACATATCTTGAAAGTGGTGACCACAGTTAAAAAAATCCAGGGGGTAGCAAAAATTAAACCGTTTATGACAGCACGAATATGTCCCAGGTCAAGAGATAATGACTGGGACACCTCCTCATAAAATGAGAAATTTCCCATGGTGGAGGGAAACGCAGGGCCACAGAAGTGGGCGGATGCCACTTACCTGTGTCTGGGCGGTTTCGAAGACCTCAGGCCGGGCGTGGTGTGGGTACGGAACACAATGGGCGCCAGATGTTGTTGTGGTGGTCTGGTGTCGGGCTACACCGCGGAGAAGAGAGCGGACGTCCAGAGCAAAGGGGTACACAAATCTTTATTATAGGATGGGGGGGGTTGGTTCAGACCATGTGGAGCCAGCCAGCAATGGCCGTCCCCACTACCTGACCACAGGGGGGAGAGCAGGGAGCAAGACCTCAGAGAGGGAGAGCTGAGACCACAGCGAGAGGCGGGGGTTGAGGGGGCTTTTTATTGAGCGACAACCAGGGGTGACATGTAGGGCCAGGATTGGTTGAAGGGGGCACTCTAGGATTTTGCGGGGCGTAGAAAAACCTGGGGGCGGAGACTACATCAGAATAACTCCTCAGCAACAGAACTCCATTGTGTATATATACCACAACTTGCTCAGACACTCATCTGTTGTTGGACACCTGGGTTGCTTCCAGGTTTTGGCTATTACAAATTGTGCTGCCAAGAACATATGTGTACACAGATCTTTTTGGATCGATGTGTTGGGTTCCTTAGGATATATCCCCAGGAGAGGAATTGCAGGGTCATAAGGTAGGTCCATTTCTAGCCTTCTGAGAGTTCTCCAGACTGTTCTCCACAGAGGTTGGAACAATTGACATTCCCACCAGTAGTGTAGGAGGGTTCCTTTGACCCCACACCTTCTCCAGCATTTGCTGCTGTTACCTTTTCTGGTGTATGACATTCTCACAGGAGTGAAGTGGTAATTCGTTGTAGTCTTTATTTGCATTTCTCTGACAATCAGAGACTTGGAGCATTTTTTCATGTGTTTCTCGGCCTTTTGGATCTCTTCTGTGGTGAATATTGTGTCCATGTCCTCCCTCCATTTTTGGATGGGGTTATTTGTTGTCTTGTTGTTGAGTTTGGCAAGCTCTTTATATTTGTTGGTTATTAAACTCTTGTCTGATGTATGGCATGTAAAAATCTTCTACCATTCTGTGAGGGGTCTCTTGGTTTGGGTAGTGGTTTCTTTTGCTGTGAAGAAGCTTTTTAATTTGATGTAGTCCCATAGGTTTATACTTGCCTTAGTCTTCTTTGTAATTGGATTCGTTTCATTGAAGATGTCTTTAAAATGTTAGCGGAAAAGAGTTCTGCCAATATTTTCCTCTAATTTTGTATTTGGTGAAATACAGTGATTCAGTTTCATTCTTCTGCATGTTTCAACCCATTGTTTCCAACACCATTTGTTGAAGAGACTCTGCTTTCCCCATGTAATAGTCTGGGCCCCTTTGTCAAAGATTAGATGTCCATAGGTGTGGGGGCTCACTTTTGGGCTCTCAATTCTATTCCACTGTTCATTGTGTCTATTCATGTTCCAGTACCAAGCAGTTTTGATGACAATGGCCCTAATTTTTTTATTTGTAAAAAGGAAACATTGATTAAACGATAGGATAAGAGGGGTACAACTTCACACAATTCCCATGACCAAAACTTGTATCCCATCCCCTCCCGTGATAGTTTTCATATTCTTTAACCCTCTGGGAGTATGGACCCAAGGTCTTTGTGGGATGCAGAAGGTTGAAAGTCTGACTTCTGTAATTGCTTCCTCATTCAACATGAGCATTGACAGGTTGATCCATACTCCCAGCCTATTTTTCTCTTTCCCTATTGGGGAAGGGCTCTGGGGAAGCAGAGTTCCAGGACATATTGGTGGGGCTGTCTGTCCAGGGAAGTCTGGTCTGCATCCTGTTAGCATCTGGAACCTGGTAGTTGAAAAGAGAGTTAACATACAAAGCCAATTATGTATAGATGTTTAATACTAAAGGTAATTCTTAAATCAAAACAAAAGTTGTGATTACACAACTTTCTGAGTGTCAGAAATATAGGGCCCAATAGTAAATGCTTGTAAATGATTTTGAAAATACTGAAATGAAAATATAGCTCAGTCCAGTGACTGGAGCTGCCTCTATGTTAAATTTCTAATCTTTAGTGGAAGGCATATGTACACTTTGAGTGTTGTGCTCACTTCTGCAGTTGTAAACAATCACGCACACTCACATCTACACAAACACATGTGCATATGTACATCATATATACACATATATGTCATATATATGGATTCTAGTCAAGTAGCATTACTGACAACATATTAAAAAGTTAAAATTGCTAAATGTTGAATCCTGGTAATGTTAGATAAGATAATACAATATTATATAAGATAATACAATCCTAGAAACAAACTATTGTAGACACTTGAGATTGACCTGCTTTCTAAATCCACTGTAAGTAGTGTCCTATGATAACTGTGTTTCTTTCTGTCACTATGTAGTCTATAATAATAGGCATATGAAGGTTTAACCGTCAGACACTACTACTACTCCTGAAACTCTATCTCAGGTAGAGAAAGGCAGCAACTTAGTCCATAAAAGAAATCTACTTAGGCACTGAAAAAAAATCTCTCAAAGATAAATAATTTATTAATGCATTAAATAGTTATCTTTTGGACTTCACTTACTTCACTCTAAATCAACTTAGAAACAGATTTTGTCTTTACATATAAATTCATCTGGAATTCATTTCTCAAGAGAATGTGTGATGTTAATTTTTTCATGAGAAAAAATTTGATTTAAGAGGTAGATAACTCAAATAGGGAATAATTTGGATTTTGTTCATTGTGTTAAAATATGTGTGTAAAGTCACTTCATCTCATTAACAATATTCTGATAAGCTATGTTGAAATTTGTAACTAGGAGAAATTATAAATATAGGTATAAATAAAAGAAAAAAAATTTTGTCCTGCAATATAAAATGATCCCAGCTTAATGTACTGTTATATCATGTGTTGTCTTTATGTTCTCCAACAGCACAATACATATTCTTTATGAAGAATTAATGTATGTTAGGATGTACATCCATTCTGTTCCCATATATTGAATTTTTTAAAATAATGATCAGATAGTTCACAGATTTTTTTAGAGTACTTTCACAGACATACACTCTGCTCAGAAGGAATGAGATGATTTTTAGAAGAATGACTTCAATTTCTTCTAGCTATAGTTGGATGAGAAACTAGGTGAGTCTAGTTGAAGGAAACACAAATACTAACTGTCTGGTTTCAAGGAATTAAATGTCAGCTTGCTGACTAAGATGTCTTTTTACAGTCTCAAAGTGTTATATTAGGGTTCTGGTCATATAAGTATGGAGTAATCTTTCTCATCACGTAAGTCTTTTAGTTGTTGCAGTTATCCAAAATAATTCTGCTCTTTAAATTTTAGCAGCAGTATCAGAGTTTCATTCATTGTACCTCTCAGTATTAATTTAAAATACTTGAGATAATGGAAGTAGCAAAAATGCTGAAAGACTATGGGGTGAAAATTCATTACAAATACTGATATGGCAGGATACTGTTTCTTTCTTCCTTTCTATATTTACCAGAGCACTGATCAGCTCTGGGTTATGGTGGTACAGGGATAGAACCTGGGACTTTGAAGCCTAAGATATGAGGATATCTTTTCATAATTATGCTATATCCCCTGCCCAATAGTAATTCTTTATATATAAAAGTTGATGGCCAGTATTTTGTGCACTTTTCTTGCTGAAAAGATAGTTCATTTCCATATGTTTATTTTCTTTTTTTATTTATTTATTTATTTATTTATTTATTTTTTCTTTTTTATTTAAGAAAGGATTAATTAACAAAACCATAGGGTAGGAGGGGTACAACCCCACACAATTCCCACCGCCCAATCTCCATATCCCACCCCCTCCCATGGTAGCTTTCCCATTCTCTATCCCTCTGGGAGCATGGACCCAGGGTCATTGTGGGTTGCAGAAGGTAGAAGGTCTGGCTTCTGTAATTGCTTCCCCGCTGAACATGGGCGTTGACTGGTCGGTCCATACTCCCAGTCTGCCTCTCTCTTTCCATAGTAGGGTGGGTCTCTGGGGAAGCTGAGCTCCAGGACACATTGGTGGTGTCTTCAATCCAGGGAAGTCTGGCCAGCATCCTGATGACACCTGGAACCTGGTGACTGAAAAGAGAGTTAACATACAAAGCCAAACAAATTGTTGAGCAATCATGGACCCAAAGCTTGGAAAAGTGGAGAGGAAGTATTAGGGAGGTACTCACTGCAAACTCTAGTGTACTTCTGCTTTCTTACTTTGGTGCCATACTCCAAACTCAGTCAATTTCTGCTTTGCGTTTCTACTTTTTTTTTTTTTTTACATGCATAACATTCCCCAGATTCCCATTTAACAATACAACCCCCACTATTTCATTCATCATTTTTCATGGACCTGTATTCTCCCCACCCACCCACCCACCCCAGAGTCTTTTACTTTGGTGTAATACTCCAATTCCATTTCAGGTTCGACTTGTGTTTTCTTTTCTAATCTTGTTTTTCAACTTCGGCCTGAGAGTGAGATCATCCCGTATTCATCCTTCTGTTTCTGACTTATTTCACTCAACATGATTTTTTCAAGGTCCATCCAAGATCGGCTGAAAACGGTGAAGTCACCATTTTTTACAGCTGAGTAGTATTCCATTGTGTATATATACCACAACTTGCTCAGCCACTCATCTGTTGTTGGACACCTGGGTTGTTTCCAGGTTTTGGCTATTACAAATTGTGCTGCCAAGAACATATGTGTACACAAATCTTTTTGGATGGCTGTTTTGGGTTCCTTAGGATATATCCTCAGGAGGGGAATTGCAGGGTCGTAGGGTAGGTCCATTTCTAGCCTTCTGAGAGTTCTCCAAACTGTTCTCCACAGAGGTTGGACCAATTGACATTCCCACCAGCAGTGCAGGAGGGTTCCTTTGACCCCACACCCTCTCCAGCATTTGCTGCTGTTACCTTTCTGATGTGTGACATTCTCACAGGAGTGAAGTGATATCTCATTGTTGTCTTGATTTGCATTTCTCTGACAATCAGAGACTTGGAGCATTTTTTCATGTGTTTCTCGGCCTTTTGGATCTCTTCTGTGGTGAATATTCTGTCCAAGTCCTCCCCCCATTTTTGGATGGGGTTATTTGTTGTCTTGTTGTTGAGTCTGGCAAGCTCTTTATATATGTTGGTTATTAAACTCTTATCTGATGTATGGCATGTAAAGATCTTCTCCCATTCTGTGAGGGGTCTCTTGATTTGGGTAGTGGTTTCTTTTGCTGTGAAGAAGCTTTTTAATTTGATGTAGTCCCATAGGTTTATACTTGCCTTAGTCTTCCTTGTAATTGGATTCGTTTCATTGAAAATGTCTTTAAAATTTATGCAGAAAAAAGTTCTGCCAATATTTTCCTCTAAGTATCTGATAGTTTCTGGTCTAACATCCAAGTCCTTGATCCACTTGGAATTTACTTTTGTATTTGGTGAAATACAGTGATTCAGTTTCATTCTTCTGCATGTTTCAACCCATTGTTTCCAACACCATTTGTTGAAGAGACTCTGCTTCCCCCATATAATAGTCTGGGCCCCTTTGTCAAAGATTAGATGTCCATAGGTGTGGGGCCTCATTTCTGGGCTCTCAATTCTATTCCACTGGTCAGTGTGTCTATTCATGTTCCAGTACCAAGCAGTTTTGATGACAATGGCCCTATAATACAGTTTGAGATCTGGCAGTGTGATGCCTCCGGTTCTGTTCTTTTTTCTCAAGATCGTTTTGGCAATTCTAGGTCTTTTCTGGTTCCAGATAAACATTTGTAGCATTTGTTCTATTCTCCTAAAAAATGTGCTTGGGATCTTGATCGGGATAGCATTAAATTTGTAGATGGCTCTGGGTAATATATTCATTTTGATGATGTTAATTCTTCCAACCCATGAACATGGAATATCTTTCCACTTCTTTGTGTCTTTTTCAATTTCTTTGAGGAGTGACTCATAATTTTCAGTATACAAGTCTTTCACTTCTTTGGTTAGGTTTATTCCTAGATATTTTATAGTTTTTGTTGCTATAGAAAAAGGAACTGATTTCTGCATTTCAATTTCTTCTAACTTAGTGTTTGCATAGAGGAATGCCACTGACTTTTGAATGTTAATTTTATAGCCTGACACATTACTGTATTGCCTGATGATTTCCAAAAGCTTCTTGCTGGATTCCTTAGGTTTTTCCATGTATACTATCATGTCATCTGCAAATAAGGAGAGTTTGACTTCTTCTCTTCCAATCTGTATGCCTTTAATTCCTTGCTCCTGCCTGATTGCTATGGCAAGAACTTCCAACACTATGTTGAATAGTAATGGTGATAGTGGGCAGCCCTGTCTAGTACCTGATCTGAGGGGAAATGCTTCCAGTTTTTCACCATTGAGTATGATGTTGGTTGTAGGTTTGCTATATATAGACTCCACTATATTCAGGAATTTTCCATCTATTCCTATTTTTTGTAGTGTTTTGATCATAAAGGGATGTTGTATTTTGTCAAAGGCTTTCTCTGCATCTATTGATATGACCATGTGGTTTTTGGTCTTACTTTTGTTGATGTGGTGGATCACATTGATTGACTTACGTATATTAAACCAACCTTGCATGCCTGGGATAAACCCCACTTGGTCATGATGAACAATTTTTTTGATATACCGCTGTATCCGGTTGGCTAGAATTTTGTTCAATATTTTTGCATCTATGTTCATCAGAGATATTGGTCTGTAGTTTTCTTTTTTGGTTGTGTCCCTGTCTGCTTTTGGTATCAGGGTGATGTTGGCTTCATAGAAGCTGGCAGGTTGTATTCCAGTGTCTTCAATCTTCTGGAAGACTTTTAAAAGTAGAGGTATTAGTTCTTCTTTGAAAGTTTTGTAGAATTCATTTGTAAAACCATTTGGTCCAGGACTTTTATTTTTGGGAAGATTTTTGATAACTGTTTCAATTTCATTAGCTGTGATGGGCCTGTTCATGTTATTCACTTCCTCTTTACTTAGTTTTGGAAGTTGGTAGGTATCTAGGAAATCATTCATTTCTTCCAGGTTCTCTAGCTTGGTGGCATATAGTTGTTCATAGAAGCCTCGCATGATATGTTGAATTTCTGCAGTGTCTGTTGTGATTTCTCCTCTTTCATTTACTATCCGATTTATTTGGGTCTTCTCCCTTTTTTGTTTTGTGAGTCTGGCTAAAGGTTTGTCAATTTTGTTTACTCTTTCGAAGAACCAACATTTACTTTCATTGATCTTTTGTATGGTTTTCCTATTCTCAATGTTATTTATTTCTGCCCTAACTTTAGTAATTTCTGTCCTTCTGGTTGCTTTAGGATTCCTTTGTTGTTCTTCTTCTAGGTCTTTGAGATGTGCAATCAGGCTGTTTATTTGTGCCTTTTCTTGTTTCCTAATATTTGCTTGTATAGCTATGAACTTCCCTCTTAGGACTGCTTTAGCTGTGTCCCAAATATTTTGATAGCTTGTGTCTTCATTTTCATTGAACTCTCGAAACATTTTGATTTCTTCCTTGATTTCCTCTTTGACCCAGAAGTTGTTAAGAAGTGTACTGTTGAGCTTCCACATTTTGGCTCTGTTACTAATCTTTTGTTGATTGTTAAATGTTAGTTTAATTCCACTGTGGTCTGAGAAGATGCTTGGGATGATTTCAGTGCTCTTGAATAGGTTGATGCTGTCTTTGTGGCCTAACGTATGGTCTATCCTTGAGAAAGATCCATGTGGATTTGAGGAAAATGTGTATTCCAGTTTCTTGGGATGAATGACTCTGAAAATGTCCAATAGTTCTCGTTTATCTATCTCTTCATTTAGCTCCCTTATGTCTTTACTGATTTTCTGCCTGGATGATCTGTCAAGTTGAGATAGTGGGGTGTTGAAGTCCCCTACTATGATTGTGTTACTGTTAATATATTGTTGTAGCTCTTTCAGTAGAAGTTTGATGTATTTAGATGGCTTCTCATTGGGTGCATAGATATTAATAATTGTTAAGTCCTCTTGATTGACTGATCCTCTGAGCATTAAGTAGTGTCCATTCCTATCTTTTTTAATCTTATCTATTTTAAAGTCTATCATGTCAGATATGAGAATAGCTGTTCCTGCCCTTTTTTGTGGGCCATTGGCTTGAATGATAGTTTTCCATCCTTTCACTTTAAGTCTGTGTTTGTCTTGTTGAGTTAGGTGAGTTTCCTGTAGACAACATATTGTTGGGTTGTGTTTTCTGATCCATCTTCCTACTCTGTGTCTTTTAATAGGTGAATTCAGGCCATTGACATTTATTGATATCAAAGATTGAAGATATTTTAACGCCATTCTTGTAGAGTTTTAGAGTGTTTTGATATATGTCTTATTTGTGGTGGTCTGACTGTTTATAGGAGACCTTTCAGAACTTCTTTCAGGGCAGGCTTGGTGATGGTTGCTTCCTTCAACTGTTGCTTGTCTGAGAAGGTTTTGATGCTTCCATCTAGTCTGAATGACAATCTAGCAGGATATAGTATTCTTGGCTGAAAGCCTTTCTCATTGAGCACTCGATAGATATCTTGCCATTCTCTTCTGGCCTGTAGTGTTTGTATGGAGAAGTCTGCTGCTAATCTTATGGGTTTTCCTTTGTAGGTGACTCTTTGTTTTTCTCTTGCAGCCTTGAGGATCCTTTCTTTATCCTTATTCCTTTCCAATCTAAGTATGACATGTCTTGGTGTCTTTAGGTCTGGGTTAATTCTGTTTGGGACCCTCTGGGCTTCTTGAATCTTTATGTCTTTGGTGTTGTCTAGACTAGAGAAATTTTCAGCTATTATGGCCTGGAGAATGCTTTCTTCCTCCCCTTCTCTTTCTTCCTCTGGTAAGCCAATAATGCGTATATTGTTTCTTTTGAAGTCATCCCATAGGACTCTGTTGTTGTTTTCAGCATCTCTTAATCTCCTTTTGAGATCTCTTACTTCTTTTTTAGTTGTCTCTAATTCATCCTCAATCTTGCTAATTCTGTCTTCAGCCTCATAGATTCTATTCTCTCTGCCCTCTACTGCTTTCTGGAGTTCATCTATTTTGTTGCCCTGCTGTGATACTGTTTTAGCTTGTTCAGCTAGTTGCCTTCTTAGCTCAGCGATTTCAGCTTTCAGCTCTCTAATAACCATGAGATAATTAGAATTTTCTTCCATATTCTCATTTGTTGTTTCTGCATTTCTGATTACAATTTTTTCAAATTCTTTACTCACTCCTGTTATTATTTCCTTAGCTAATGTTTGGATGTTGAACTCGTTGTTTTGTGCTTCACCCTCTGGAGGACTTTTAGCTGGACTCTTGTCCTGGTTCGAGTCTCCAATATTTTTTCTTATTTTCACCATTTTAAATAAGTTAACAGTTTTTTCAATCCCTGAGTTTGAGTTCTGTGGTGTAAAAGCCTTTTTTTTTTCCCCTGTAGGCTATGGGGGCCTGAGGGCTTTTAAACTATCAATAGGCTTCTTAGCTTAATCACTGACTCCAGACCAAGAGATAAAGCAGGGTGTGGCAGAGATAATCCAGTGGTTATGCAAAGAGACTTTCACAGCCCCTCAGCTATGCCACTGAGGTATAGGTCTTCTGAGTTTCCTGGTTAGATCTCTGTACCCTGGTGTCCCTCCCTGTTGCTGCTCCAGATTCTGAGGGTAGTAGCAATGGAGACTCAGAGTTGCTCTTGGTGAGTCTCTGGGGAGTCTTTTCCTCCCTTCAGCTGTCCCCTTGTTGGTGGAGCAGACTGAAGGTGGTGTCTCCACTGACAAACTGTCGAACTGTTAGCAGTCACTTAATCTCTCCTTAGGCCCCTCTCTCCTCTCTGTCACCAGCCACGCGTGTTTGTACTCACGGGTGATTTACTGGGTTTCTGTGGTCATTCTAGTCCTGTCTTGTTTCGGTCCGGGTGGTCTCCTTTGGTATTCCTAGTTGATCCGGGAAAGGAGAGGCTATTTTCTTTATTATTATGAGAGAGATACAAAGATAGAGACCAGATCACTGCTCAACTTTGGCCCATGGTGTTGCCAAGAACTGAACCTGTTGCCTCAGAGTCTCAGACATGATTTATTTTGCATAATTACTATGCTCTGCCTGTCCCATGTTTCATATTTTTCCAAGGGTGAAAATTCAGTTTAAATGTTTATTAAAATTAGAAAGTGAATCCAATATGTGAATTCTATTCTGTAAAATAAATTTCCATTTTCAGCCTTTGGTGAATTTGTTATTTTGATTTTAATAATTGATCTTTAAAAGTAAAGGAAGAAAGTTCTCAAATGGATATTCCCTTTGGCTATACAATTCTTGAATCAAAATTTGGTTGACTTTACTTCAGCCTACAATTATAAGAATTATCGATGTGTATTATTAAAAAATGGATTATGGCAAAACAGTCTTCAATTTTAAAATCTGCATTGGTACTTGAGTTCTATGTTATATGAAATGTTAGTCAAAGTGAAGTACTTTTTATTTCATATTTTTCCATACAAATATGGCAAATTACTTCAGTGTAAGTTAAATAATAGTCATGCCAATTTGCTCTTAAAGATGTCTTCATGGATTTCCTATAAACCGAATATGTATTAAAGTGACTATGTGGCATTTAAAACAAAGACTTTAAAAAGAAAAAAAAATATGAATAATCTAGAAAAAGTGTCTCATTAGACAAATTTTTAAAATATAGCAAACTTTTAAAATTATAACTGTCATTTGGAACAATTAAATAATTGGGAGTGGGAGAAGGCCGTGGGATGGGTAGGCTGCTGGTGGCTTACATTGCAGCCTGGTCTGTGTGGTCCTTGATCTGTGTGGTTGTTCATCCATACTGTATGCCAGACCCCAGGAGATGAAGGAAAGATGTCCACAAGGATACTTAAGGACATGGCTAACAAGAAGTACTTGAATATATTTTAAAGCCAGACCACAACTTCAGTGTTGACTGTAGAAACTATTATTTGTGCAAATCGGAATAGCAGTACTTCTCCTCTTAAACTTCAACTAGCAAACAAACAAGAAAATAAGAAACTATGCAGGTATTGAAATTACCTGAGAAACAATGAAAAATTAATGGTGAGTTCGAATCTCCAAGTGACAGGCAAGCTGAAACTGATAGCTGCACAGCCAGGGCTGAGTGAGTGACATAGGCTTGTTATAGCAAGTGCCAGAGCCAGTCCCCTTGAGCCAAGAGCCCTTTCATCCTGTGGTTATCACTGCTGTAACTTCCTTGAAGGACATAGCACATTCTGGAGTGCAACTCTTGTAGAGGGTTAGACCTAATCCAGCCTTCAGCCTGGAGCCTTATCGTTTTTATCCAGAGAATTTCTGAGAGCAAGCAACGTCTGTTGTTGAAGGTATTTTAGGTGTTTTTGAGAATGTCTTACACATTGCCCTTGTTCCTTATCTCCTGCCCCTTCTCTAACCCTTGCCTGTTCTTGATCAGTCTTGTTAACCAGGCAGATAATTAGCTTTATTAGTGGAGTGGACTTAAAAGACTTCAGCTGGAGGAAAGGGAGTTGATCCATCCAGTCCCTTGCTTGAGGATGCAAATAATACTGAAGGGACAAATAATCATGAAGTAGAGAGTAGCTCACTGTCCTGAGTAATAGCAGTGCTGCATCTGGCAACATGACCCAATAGGATGCTTGGGTGGTCAATGGAAGAACAACAGACCCTCCCTGATTCAAAAAGGAAACCTCTCTATTCCAGAAGGAAGAACTCACTCCTGCTTACACTCATACTGTTTACTATGCATCTTGTTAGCCTGGGATTCACATGGCTAGAGGGACACGCATACACACATGCACATACACACCACCACCACCACCACCACACTCACCTTCAGGGATTCTTTTGGTCTGCTTTCAACATCCCTGCTCAGTGTGAGTTAACAAAGACTTCTGATGACCCAGTATGCACAGCAGCTATGTCTGGCTTCCCAGTCAGCAACTGAATAAGCCTGAACCAGTACTGACCCTGTTGCCCCTTCTAGTCTTGGTGACTTTAAAGTTGTCATCCTGGGGTAGTCCTCTCATGAGCAGCTTTTAACCTAGGATTCCCTGTCTGACAGATAAGACTTGTGATAGCAGACAGACTGGGTGGAATGGTGGTGAGGGGTGAATTGAGGGAAAGGACAGACCATCACCTCCTTTCTAGCTGTCTTCTCCTTCTTGGCAGCCCCTCTGACTCTGGGGGATCCTACAATTTGAGAAGGTCAGTTTGGAAAATGACCCCATTTCTTCACTGTCTTCCCCTATTACATACTTTCCCTTTAAAGCATGACAACAACATAACTAGTCTCTGCATAGCTTCCCTGTTAGCCACCAAGGAAGAAGAAGGACCATTCTTACTTAGTCACTTCAAACTCTCCAAGCTATACAAAATTTTGCATTGATATGGGCTGATTAGGCAGCTAGCAGGGAGGGAGAGGAGGAGGGGGAACAGCAGGCAGGAGGAAAGATGTGGGGCTTGGAGGAAGAAGAGGCTGAGGCTCAGCAGAAGGTGCAGGGAATGGCTAAGGGAGAGAAGGAAACTGCGGAATGGATTTTTCAGATTCTGCCTTTTCCAGTGGAGAATAAAGCTGAGACTTAGCCAAAACAGCAACCTGATTTTTTTAATTCCTGAATAGCAGTTTCAAGATCAGCCTCTTTAGTATTTGATCCTTTCTCTTCCTTTGAAACTTGGGGGGTGGTGGTGGCGGCTTGAAGTGGCCCCTCCCTCCAGTGGCTTGGCTGAGGGAGTGCTATCTTTTTTCTCTGGTTCTTTGGCTGATGTTGAGCACTTTTTTAATGCAGCAATGATAGCCAGGAACTGAATGTCTAGTGTTATTAACCCTTAGGCTTCCTCCTTGCGGGCTAAATATGCCACAGGAGCCCATGACTCTGGGTCATAAATATGTTCTTTATTAAACCATGGTGCTACTCTAAGCACAACATTCCAAAATCCTAGAGCCTGTTTCTTTGATAGCTTTAAAGCTCTGACAGCTAACAAGGCTCAAAGCACTTTATTTGAGGTTCCTCCTTGGTCAGGTGGAAGGAAAGTTTCCCATGTCCCTTTAACTCAGGAATTTGGTAACAGTCTGAGAGCAAGCACCACAAAAGTGGGAGAAGAGGAAAAAATTAGGTCAGACTCCTCAAGATTCAACAGGGAAAGGACACTCAGTTTCTCAGAACCTGGCCAGGGTTCTGATCTACCATTTTCCCTCTCTGCTTCCTCTCCAGGAGCTTTCCTGGAGCATGAAAAGATAGAAAGAGAGAGAGAGAAAGATCACAGGGGGCTCAAAACTGGAGCTCATTTACCTTCCAATGTGCTCCAGACTCTTCTCCTTTAATTTGCTGGAATCCATGGGTCACCTTGTCCCTTTGTTCAGCCTGTCTGTATGAGAAATCCAGGTTGGGAACACAGCATCTCCTCATGGACAGATAACTTGTAGGGTGGGTGTCCTCTGCCCCACTGTCTGGGTGCCAAATGTTGGAGCTCCTGTGGGTGGTCTCTCAGCTAGAAAGGTAAACTAGGAATTTCCCATCACCAGTTCAAGAGACTGCATGAAAAGAAAGAAACTCAGAGAGGATTCTGGTATGAACACACTCCTATATTGGGGACAGGGTTAGGGTTGATATAGAAGGCTAGACAAAAAACAGTTTTTACATATGTCAGAATTCACAGGTTTCTTAAAGGTCAGCATGCCCCTATGGCAGGGGTTGCTATGACAAGAGTTGATACATAAAGATCAATACTATTAGTCTCCTGATGCAGTCATTTAATTACCCAAAGGCATTTTAGAGAAGAATAGGGGTGAGATAGAGAAGGAAGAACAAGGCTTTAGAGACATCAAAAGGGCTACAGGAAATAAGGTCTTGAGGGCTTTTCACTTGTCTAGTGTTAGGAGTGTGTGACAGGATGTGCTCTTCCTTTGTGATCAAAAGGTGAGGTGTAATGTGTGGACTTTGAGTGAATGAATCTTAAAGTAGGCAGCCATGTGGCCTGCAGTTAATGGAAAGGGGTTTCTGTGGGCTTGAGAGTCAAGAAGGGAAGAACTTAGTCTGAGAGACATTTTTCCCCTTTGCTCACCTTGGTTGAGAGAGATTGACAAGAGGGTATCTTCTCAGACCTCCATCCAAGGATGGGGGGAGTTCTCCCTAAGCTCTATCAAGCTTACACAGAGCCCCACAAGATCCTATAAGATTATGCAAGTGAACAGGGTTTGAGTCCTAGTTCTGTAACCAGTTTGAGTGCTTTGTGGCTGTGAAACTGAGTAAGTTGCTGTGGTAGACAAAATGGAACAGCTTAATTCAACCTTATTTACCTTGCTTGTTGGATATAGGAAAACTAAAATTATTTTCTCTCTCTGTGATGCAACTGACATTCTGGATTTATATTAGATGTGCTGTGTAAGACTGGAAAGGCAGAACTCGGTTAGAGACCTCTACCACTTCCTTCTCAGCTTCTGTTGGAGTTGCAGCAATTTTCCCATGATTGCATTTGATTAGCCTTGGTGTTGAGAGAGAGTTACAATTGGCAGCAATTTGTTCTCTCGGGTCAGAATAAAATGGACCAGGAGAGTTCTTTGCAACTGGGGAAGGACCATCAGTTAGATAAACAGTGTTTCTAAGGTTGAGTTTTCAAGTCCAGTGCCCTACTGCTGAGCCACCCAGAAATCCAGGTGAAGCTTTCAGAACAACAGCTGAATTGACCCTAAGACTGCAGTACTTGCAAAATCAACATATGAGAAATAATTAACTTAAATAAATGTTTTCTACAGGAAGACTTACTTAGGGTCTAATCTTAACACTACTATTCCATCACGACCTGACCTAGTGTAAAACACATGAAATTTCTCATTGTCAGTTGCATGTAAATATGATCTCAACTCAGTCTGAGGATCTCAGGCTGTGGATGTGAATGTGTCCATGTGTATGCTTATGCATATATTTCTGTGTATAAATGAATCACAGTGTGGCTCTAAATGGATTGATATATACTTAAAAAATTATTAGATAGGACAGAGAGAAATTGAGAGATGAAGGGAAGATAGAGAGGGGGGAGGGAAAGACACTTGCAGACCTGCTTCACTGTTTGGGAAGCAACCTCCCCTGCAGGTGGGGAGCCAGGGGCTCAAACCAGGATCCTTGCCCAGGGCCTTGTGCTTAGTGTTCTGTGCACTTAACCCAGTGTGCCACCGCCTGACCCCCTCAATATGTACTTTTCATGTCTTTAGATATTTTCACTTGTGACTCTGTGTAGGTTTATGAATGTGTGTGTGTGTGTGTGTGTGTGTGTGTGTGTGTGTTGTGGAGATTCATGCTATGCAGTAATGATGGGTAGGGAGTTTTTTTGGTGTATCTGGATCCACAGATGTCCATGAGTACATCTTTCCTGGTGTTTCTTACATCATTTTAAATGAGTATCTTCTGTGTATGGCAACACCACTGTGAACACATCTGGTTTCCTCAAGTGAATATGTTGCTCCTATATACAAGCACTGCGCGCCCTCTAGTGCTCAAAGGACAAAATGCCTTGACTACAATAAAGAATCTCCAATAAGTCTGGGTGGTGGGCTGGTTCCTATGCCTATGGGTGGATTTCCAGGATTGTCCTTGAGAAGCAGAGGATTGTGCCTTCTGGAGTCAGGAATTCAACATACAGAGAACTCTGCAAGGCTCCGATCCACAGAAGTTGCTTAATGCTATGAAGTGAAAGCATTTCTAGGAGTACTGACTGGCTCATCAGAGTGGGTAGGACATGGGGTTACACTGAGGTAAGACAGTAAGTCAAGATAAAAGCTACCGAAACATAACCAGATTTCAGTGGGAAAGAACCTTCTTTCAGGTCTCTATGTCAAGAATTTCTGATTTGAGAGGCGGGTCCCACAACACTCTATCTCCCTATATATCTCTGTGCAGACTATGTTGGGACTGACAGCATCTAGCACACATTGGGTCTATTTATGAAATGCTTCCTCCATGCCAGGAAACTTGCTAAACCCTTCTGGGCCATCTTACTTGATTATCTGAATCTCCAGATAAGTTGGGTACTATAGCTACGTCCATCCCACGTCGTTTACTTTCTAACAAGGTCCCAAAACCTAGATATAGACCAGGTTCTGTGAGAGAGAGCATATGTTCACACGTATCCATAAACTAGTGCAAAATAGATACCTGAAAGCAGAAGTACACTAGAGTTTGCAGTGAGTACCCCCCTTAACACTTCCTCTCCACTCTTCCAAGCTTTGGGTCCATGATTGCTCAGCAATTTGTTTGGCTTTGTATGTTAACTCTCTTTTCAGCCGCCAGGTTTCAGATGCCATCAGGATGCCAGCCAGGCTTCCCTGGACTGAAGACCCCACCAATGTGCCCTGGAGCTCTGCTTCCCCAGAGACCCACCCTACTAGGGAAAGAGAGAGGCAGACTGGGAGTATGGACCGACCAGTCAACGCCCATGTTCAGCGGGGAAGCAATTACATAAGCCAGACCTTCCACCTTCTGCAACCCACAAGGACCCTGGGTCCATGCTCCCAGAGGGATAGAGAATGGGAAAGCTATCAGGGGAGGGGGTGGGATATGGAGATTGGGTGGTGGGAATTGTGTGGAGTTGTACCCCTCCTACCCTATGGTTTTGTTAATTTATCCTTTCTTAAATAAAAAATAAATTTAAAAAAATGACAAAAGAAAAAAGAAAACAAAACAAGCAAGCAAATCCTCTCCCCACCCCCAAATAGAAACAGATTCTCTTTAGGATTTTGTGCAAACTATGGTAGTTACCATTGGCAGGGTAAGGGCACAGAATTTTGGTGTTGTGTCTGTGTGGTGGTGTGGAACTATATCCTGGAACCCTATAGTCTTTAACCTATTATTAATTACATAAATAAAGAAATAAGAAAGCTCAATGTAAGAAATTAAGTTGAAATGGTTTCAAGCTGATGGTACTCCCAGCAACTTACAGAAGCCAAGGCAAAGCATTTTATTTCAGGAAATTGGGGATTCTTAAATTTAGAGTTGTAGCAGGGGGTTTATGTTAATGACATGGTCAAATGAACAGCTAACATCTTTCCCTCTTTTAACTTGCAATTACAAAATATTTAAATAAACACAGCTCTACCCATCATTGTGCTAGTTTGATGGAATGACCTATATATCTATGTTTCTGGGGTGGGCGTGATTATGTAATAAATAGGGCCAGAAGGGACCGGATGGTGGCATACCTGGTTGAGTGCACATGCTATAATGCACAAGGACCTAGGTTCAGGGCCGCAGTCCCCACCTGCGGGGGGGGGAGGGGCTTTATGAGTGGTGAAGCTGCATTGCATGTCTCTCTTTTTCTCTCTCTCTCTTTTAAAGATATTATTTATTTAATAATGAGAAAGGAGGAGAGAGAGAAAGTGAAAGAGCCAGACATCACTTTGGTACATGTGTTGCTGGGGATTGAACTCAGGACCTCATGTTTGAGAGTCCAGTGCTTTATCCACTGTACCACCTCCAGGACCACTCTCTCTCCCTATCATCACCTTCCCTCTCAATTTCTGGCTGTCTCTATCCAATAAATAAATAAAGTTTAAAAAAATAAATAAATAGGGCCAGACTATGGAGGTTCGGGGTGTGGGACAGTAGGGCTGGCAGACCTATCTGAAGATTGGGTAGGGGCGGGGCAAACTCAGTGCAGATGACCATAAAGTAAATGCAAGTGAATCTCATGGCAGAGGAGAAAAGCCTCAGTGTATGCTGAGACTTGGCAAAGTTGGCTGCAGCAACACAGAACCCTCTTCTTCCTCCCACTATGGCAAGGAAGTCTGTGCTCCAAATAATCTGTGACCCACAACATACACCTGCGGTCTGTGGGTGAGGAGCAAGGAAGGACAAAGTTGTGAGTGTGTAATGCAAGCCAAGGTTTGCCTCTTGCTCCCAGAATTGTGGCATGAAAAGGAGCTTTGTCCTCTTCACCCTACTCCCTTGATCAAAAAAGAAAAAGAACAAGAGGGAGTCCGGTGATAGCACACGTGTTGCGAAGCACAAGGGCTGGAGTAAGGATCCTGGTTGGAGCCCCGGATCCCCACCTGTAAGGGAGTCCCTTCACAGGCAGTGAAGCAGGTCTGCAGCTGTATATCTTTCTCCTCCCCTCTGCCTTCCCCATCTCTCTCCATTTCTCTCTGACCTATCTAATAACGACGACATCAATAACAACAATAATGCCTATAACAATAAAACAACAAGGGCAACAAAAAGGAAAATAAATAAATATTTTAAAAAACTAAACAATAAGAAAAGTCCTAACTTTACAACAACACTGCTACCTACTGGACAAAGCGGCACCCTCTAGTCAACTAGTCTACTAGTTAACTAAACCCAATGCCTAGACAGAAGAGTTTTGCTTCAAACAGGATTGCTTTTAAGAAAACAAGAACAAAAAAAAAAAAAAAAGGAAACATAAAACTTGAACTGGGTTTGGTGTATTGCACTACATACAGCAAAGGGCTCTGGGGAAGGAGAGCAGGGAGGGGCTGAAGGGATGGGGGGCTTCGGAGTCCTGGTGCATGATGGTGGAATAGGACCTCAGTTGGGGGTGAGAGTGTTATGCAGACACCTGTCAGGGGCAGATGAGAAATTTTATTTATGTATCAACAACTGCAATGTAAACCATGGAGCCTTCAATGAAATCATAAAAAAATAAATTTAAAGCAACTTGGAATCAAAGAAAGATATTTATTTGTTTGTTTTTGGTCTTGAGGGTAATTGCTGGGACTCAGTGCCAGTACTATGAATTCACTGCTGCTGATGCCCCCCTTCCCCCATTGCTGTTGTCGTTGTTGGATAGGACAGAGAGCAATCGAGAGAGGAGGGGAAGACAGAGAAGGGGAGAGAAAGACACCTGCAGACCTGCTTCACCACTTGTGAAGTGACTCCCTCCCTTTCCCCGCCCTGGCAATGGAGAGCCCCAGTCTAGAACCAGGATCCTTGTGTCACTCCTAGCGTTTCGCACTATAATTTTTTTTAAATATATTTTTTGGAGATCAGGTGGTGCACACCCAGTTAAGTGCACATAGTACTTTGCTCAAGAACCTGGATTCCAGCCCTCATTCCCTGTCTGCAGGGGTGGGGGTGAGGGAGAAGCTTCACAAGTGGTAGAGTAGGTCTGCAGATGTCTCTCTCTCTCTCATTCTCTACCTCTCCCTCCCCTTTCAATTTCTCTCTGTCGTACCCAATAAAATGGTAACAATGGCCGCCAGGATAGGTGGATTTGTTTTTTCTTTTTCTTTTTTTTTTCTTGTGACTCTTTTTTTTTTTTACAAAACCATAGGCTAGGAGGGGTACAACTCCACACAATTCCCACCACCCAATCTCCATATCCCACCCCCTCCCCCGATAGCTTTACCATTCTCTATCCCTCTGGGAGCATGGACCCAGGGTCATTGTGGGTTGCAGAAGGTAGAAGGTCTGGCTTCTGTAATTGTGTCCCCACTGAAAATGGACGGTGACTGGTCAGTCCATACTCCCAGTCTGCCTCTCTCTTTCCCTAGTAGGGTGGGTATCTGGGGAAGCTGAGCTCCAGGACACATTGGTGGGGTCTTCAATCCAGGGAAGTCTGGCCGGCATCCTTATGACACCTGGAACCTGGTGACTGAAAAGAGAGTTAACATACAAGGCCAAACAAATTGTTGAGCAATCATGGACCCAAAGCTTGGAAAAGTGGAGAGGAAGTATTAGGGAGGTACTCACTGCAAACTCTAGTGTACTTCTGCTTTCTTACTTTGGTGCCATACTCCAAACTCAGTCAATTTCTGCTTTGCGTTTCTACTTTTTTTTTTTTTTTACATGCATAACATTCCCCAGATTCCCATTTAACAATACAACCCCCAATATTTCATTCATCATTTTTCATGGACCTGTATTCTCCCCAGCCACCCACCCACCCCAGAGTCTTTTACTCTGGTGTAATACTCCCAATTCCATTTCAGGTTCGACTTGTGTTTTCTTTTCTAATCTTGTTTTTCAACTTCGGCCTGAGAGTGAGATCATCCCGTATTCATCCTTCTGTTTCTGACTTATTTCACTCAACATGATTTTTTCAAGGTCCATCCAAGATCGCCTGAAAACGGTGAAGTCACCATTTTTTACAGCTGAGTAGTATTCCATTGTGTATATATACCACAACTTGCTCAGCCACTCATCTGTTGTTGGACACCTGGGTTGTTTCCAGGTTTTGGCTATTACAAATTGTGCTGCCAAGAACATATGTGTACACAGATCTTTTTGGATGGATGTGTTGGGTTCCTTAGGATATATCCCCAGGAGGGGAATTGCAGGGTCATAGGGTAGGTCCATTTCTAGCCTTCTGAGAGTTCTCCAGACTGTTCTTCACAGAGGTTGGAACAATTGACATTCCCACCAGCAGTGCAGGAGGGTTCCTTTGACCCCACACCCTCTCCAGCATTTGCTGCTGTTACCTTTTCTGATGTGTGACATTCTCACAGGAGTGAAGTGATATCTCATTGTTGTCTTGATTTGCATTTCTCTGACAATCAGAGACTTGGAGCATTTTTTCATGTGTTTCTCGACCTTTTGGATCTCTTCTGTGGTGAATATTCTGTCCAAGTCCTCCCTCCATTTTTGGATGGGGTTATTTGTTGTCTTGTTGTTGAGTCTGGCAAGCTCTTTATATATGTTGGTTATTAAACTCTTATCTGATGTATGGCATGTAAAGATCTTCTCCCATTCTGTGAGGGGTCTCTTGATTTGGGTAGTGGTTTCTTTTGCTGTGAAGAAGCTTTTTAATTTGATGTAGTCCCATAGGTTTATACTTGCCTTAGTCTTCCTTGTAATTGGATTTGTTTCATTGAAAATGTCTTTAAAATTTATGCAGAAAAAAGTTCTGCCAATATTTTCCTCTAAGTATCTGATAGTTTCTGGTCTAACATCCAAGTCCTTGATCCACTTGGAATTTACTTTTGTATTTGGTGAAATACAGTGATTCAGTTTCATTCTTCTGCATGTTTCAACCCATTGTTTCCAACACCATTTGTTGAAGAGACTCTGCTTTCCCCATATAATAGTCTGGGCCCCTTTGTCAAAGATTAGATGTCCATACGTGTGGGGCCTCATTTCTGGGCTCTCAATTCTATTCCACCGGTCAGTGTGTCTGTTCATGTTCCAGTACCAAGCAGTTTTGATGACAATGGCCCTATAATACAGTTTGAGATCAGGCAGTGTGATGCCTCCGGTCCTGTTCTTTTTTCTCAAGATTGTTTTGGCAATTCTAGGTCTTTTCTGATTCCAGATAAACATTTGTAGCATTTGTTCTATTCTCCTAAAAAATGTGCTTGGGATCTTGATCGGGATAGCATTAAATTTGTAGATGGCTCTGGGTAATATATTCATTTTGATGATGTTAATTCTTCCAACCCATGAACATGGAATATCTTTCCACTTCTTTGTGTCTTTTTCAATTTCTTTGAGTAGTGACTCATAATTTTCAGTATACAAGTCTTTCACTTCTTTGGTTAGGTTTACTCCTAGATATTTTATAGTTTTTGTTGCTATAGAAAAAGGAACTGATTTCTGGATTTCAATTTCTTCTAACTTAGTGTTTGCATAGAGGAATGCCACTGACTTTTGAATGTTAATTTTATAGCCTGACACATTACTGTATTGCCTGATGATTTCCAAAAGCTTCTTGCTGGATTCCTTAGGTTTTTCCATGTATACTATCATGTCATCTGCAAATAAGGAGAGTTTGACTTCTTCTCTTCCAATCTGTATGCCTTTAATTCCTTGCTCCTGCCTGATTGCTATGGCAAGAACTTCCAACACTATGTTGAATAGTAATGGTGATAGTGGGCAGCCCTGTCTAGTACCTGATCTGAGGGGAAATGCTTCCAGTTTTTCACCATTGAGTATGATGTTGGCTGTAGGTTTGCTATATATAGACTCCACTATCTTCAGGAATTTTCCATCTATTCCCATTTTTTGTAGTGTTTTGATCATAAAGGGATGTTGTATTTTGTCAAAGGCTTTCTCTGCATCTATTGATATGACCATGTGGTTTTTGGTCTTGCTTTTGTTGATGTGGTGGATCACATTGATTGACTTACGTATATTAAACCAACCTTGCATGCCTGGGATAAACCCCACTTGGTCATGATGAACAATTTTTTTGATATACTGCTGTATCCGGTTGGCTAGAATTTTGTTCAATATTTTTGCATCTATGTTCATCAGAGATATTGGTCTGTAGTTTTCTTTTTTGGTTGTGTCCCTGTCTGCTTTTGGTATCAGGGTGATGTTGGCTTCATAGAAGCTGGCAGGGAGTATTCCAGTGTCTTCAATCTTCTGGAAGACTTTTAAAAGTAGAGGTATTAGTTCTTCTTTGAAAGTTTTGTAGAATTCATTTGTAAAACCATTTGGTCCAGGACTTTTATTTTTGGGAAGATTTTTGATAACTGTTTCAATTTCATTAGTTGTGATGGGCCTGTTCATGTTATCCACTTCCTCTTTACTTAGTTTTGGAAGTTGGTAGGTATCTAGGAAATCATTCATTTCTTCCAGGTTCTCTAACTTGGTGGCATATAGTTGTTCATAGAAGCCTCGCTTGATATGTTGAATTTCTGCAGTGTCTGTTGTAATTTCTCCTCTTTCATTTACTATCCGATTTATTTGGGTCTTCTCCCTTTTTTGTTTTGTGAGTCTGGCTAAAGGTTTATCGATTTTGTTTACTGTTTCTAAGAACCAACATTTACTTTCATTGATCTTTTGTATGGTTTTCCTATTCTCAATGTTATTTATTTCTGCCCTAACTTTAGTAATTTCTGTCCTTCTGGTTGCTTTAGGATTCCTTTGTTGTTCTTCTTCTAGGTCTTTAAGATGTGCAATCAGGCTGTTTATTTTTGCCTTTTCTTGTTTCCTAATGTGTGCTTGTATAGCTATGAACTTCCCTCTTAGGACTGCTTTAGCTGTGTCCCAAATATTTTGATAGCTTGTGTCTTCATTTTCATTGAACTCTCGAAACATTTTGATTTCTTCCTTGATTTCCTCTTTGACCCAGAAGTTGTTAAGAAGTGTACTGTTGAGCTTCCACATTTTGGCACTTTTACTAATCTTTTGTTGATTGTTAAGTGTTAGTTTAATTCCACTGTGGTCTGAGAAGATGCTTGGGATGATTTCAGTGCTCTTGAATAGGCTGATGCTGTCTTTGTGGCCTAACATATGGTCTATCCTTGAGAATGATCCATGTGGATTTGAGTAAAATGTGTATTCCAGTTTCTTGGGATGAATGACTCTGAAAATGTCCAATAGTTCTAGATTATCTATCTCTTCATTTAGCTCCCTTATGTCTTTACTGATTTTCTTCCTGGATGATCTGTCAAGTTGAGATAGTGGGGTGTTGAAGTCCCCTACTATGATTGTTTTACTGTTAATATATTGCTGTAACTCTTTCAGTAGAGGTGTGATGTATTTAGATGGCTTCTCATTGGGTGCATAGATATTAATAATTGTTAAGTCCTCTTGATTGACTGATCCTCTGAGCATTAAGTTGTGTCCATTCCTATCTTTTTTAATCTTATTTATTTTAAAGTCTATCATGTCAGATATGAGAATAGCTGTTCCTGCCCTTTTTTGTGGGCCATTGGCTTGAATGATAGTTTTCCATCCTTTCACTTTAAGTCTATGTTTGTCTTGTTGCGTTAGGTGAGTTTCCTGTAGACAATATATTGTTGGGTTGTGTTTTCTGATCCATGTTCCTACTCTGTGTCTTTTAATAGGTGAATTCAGGCCATTGATATTTATTGATATCAAAGATTGAAGATATTTTAACGCCATTCTTGTAGAGTTTTAGAGTGTTTTGATATATGTCCTATTTGTGGTGGTCTGGTTGTTTATAGGAGACCTTTCAGAACTTCTTTCAGGGCAGGCTTGGTGATGGTTGCTTCCTTCAACTGTTGCTTGTCTGAGAAGGTTTTGATGCTTCCATCTAGTCTGAATGACAATCTAGCAGGATATAGTATTCTTGGCTGAAAGCCTTTCTCATTGAAAGAATGAGAATGAGAAAAATGGCACTCGATAGATATCTTGCCATTCTCTTCTGGCCTGTAGTGTTTGTATGGAGAAGTCTGCTGATAATCTTATGGGTTTTCCTTTGTAGGTGACTCTTTGTTTTTCTCTTGCAGCCTTGAGGATCCTTTCTTTATCCTTATTCCTTTCCAATCTAAGTATGACATGTCTTGGTGTCTTTAGGTCTGGGTTAATTCTGTTTGGGACCCTCTGGGCTTTTTGAATCTTTATGTCTTTGGTGTTGTCTAGACTAGAGAAATTTTCAGCTATTATGGCCTGGAGAACGCTTTCTTCCTCCCCTTCTCTTTCTTCCTCTGGTAAGCCAATAATGCGTATATTGTTTCTTTTGAAGTCATCCCATAGGACTCTGTTGTTGTTTTCAGCATCTCTTAATCTCTTTTTGAGATCTCTTACTTCTTTTTTAGTTGTCTCTAATTCATCCTCAATCTTGCTAATTCTGTCTTCAGCCTCATTGATTCTATTCTCTCTGCCTTCTACTGCTTTCTGGAGTTCATCTATTTTGTTGCCCTGTTTTGATACTGTTTTAGCTTGTTCAGCTAGTTGCCTTCTTAGCTCAGCGATTTCAGCTTTCAGCTCTCTAATAACCATGAGATAATTAGAATTTTCTTCCATATTTTCATTTGTTGTTCCTGCATTTCTGATTACAATTTTTTCAAATTCTTTACTCACTACTGTTATTATTTCCTTAGCTAATGTTTGGATGTTGAACTCGTTTTGTGCTTCACCCTCTGGAGGACTTTTAGCTGGACTCTTGTCCTGGTTCGAGTCTCCAATATTTTTTCTTGTTGTTTTAACCATTTTATATAAGTTAACAGTTTTTTCAATCCCTGAGTTGGAGTTCAGTGGTGTAAAAGCCTTTTTTTTTTCCCCTGTAGGCTATGGGAGCCTGAAGGCTTTTAAACTATCAATAGGCTTCTTAGCTTTATCACTGACTCCTGACCAAGAGATAAAGCAGGGTGTGGCAGAGATAATCCAGTGGTTATGCAAATAGACTTTCACAGCCCCTCAGCTATGCCAAGGAGGTATAGGTCTTCTCTTGAGTTTCCGGGTTAGATCTCTGTACCCTGGTGTCCCTCCCTGTTGCTGCTCCAGATTCTGAGGGTAATAGCAATGGAGACTCAGAGTTGCACTTGGTGAGTCTCTGGGGAGTCCTTTCCTCCCTTCAGCTGTCCCCTTGTTGGTGGAGCAGACTGGAGGTGGTGTCTCCACTGACAAACTGTCGAACTCTTAGCAGTCACTTAATCTCTCCTTAGTCCCCTCTCTCCTCTCTGTCACCAGCCACGCGTGTTTGTACTCACGGGTGATTTACTGGGTTTCTGTGGTCATTCTAGTGCTGTCTTGTTTCGGTCTGGGTGGTCTCCTTTGGTATTCCTAGTTGATCTGGGAGAGGAGAGGAGAGGAGAGGAGAGAAAGCGTTCTGCTGCTCGTAGCTCCGCCTCCGGAAGTCGAATCCCGATAGGTGGATTTGTAATGTTAGCACTGAGCCCCAGTGATAACCCTGGAGTCCAAAAAGAAAAAAAAAAGCATTTATTTACTAATGAGATAAAAGTGTGAACCAGACTAACGCACTGGTACATGATTTGATTCTGGGGCTCAAACTCTTTATCATAAGGCCCTACTATAAACATCTCTGTGTTAATAAACTGGACAATCTGAGAGAAATGGACAGGATCCGAGACTCATGAGAAGATCTAAGAAACAGAAACTCTGAACAAACTGATTAAGAGTAAAAAAGTTGAAAAAGTAATCAAAAGTGTCCTCCAACACAAAAGTTCAGAACCAGATTATTTCACTAGTGAAAGCTACCGAACTATCAAAGATTTCATACCTATCCTCCTCAAATTCTTCCTCTAAACTAAAGTGGAAAAATCTTCCAAATACATTTTTTTTTGCCTCCGGGGTTATTGCTGGGGCTCAGTGCCTGCACTAGGAATCCACAGCTCCTGGAGGCTGTTTTCCCCCCTTTTGTTGCCCTTGTTTTTTATCATGGTTGTTGTTATTATTATTGTTATTGCTATCGTTGTTGGATAGGACAGAGAGAAATGGAGAGAGAAGGGAAGACAGAGAGGGAGAGAGAAAGATAAACACCTGCAGACCTGCTTCACAGCCTGTGAAGCAACTCCCCTGCAGTTGGGGAGCTGGGGGCTCTAACCCGGATTCTTATTCTGGTCCTTGTGCTTCAAGCCATGTGCGCTTAACCCACTGCGCTACCTTCTGGCCGCCCCAAATACATTTTATGATGAAAAATTATCATATTAAATGTCAACAAAGATATCAAGAAGAAAGAATATGTCTGATGAATATAAATGTAAAAATCTGCAACAACATCTTAAGCTGAATTCAGTAGTACATCAAAAGGATCACATATCACAACAAAGTTAGAATTATTCCGTGGCTGCAAGGATTCAGCATTCACAAATCAATGAAATACACCACAATAAAATGAAAGACAAAAGAAAAAACAATCAGTGTATGATGATTCTAGCAAACACAGAAAAAACATTGGACATCATAGTTAAGGTAGGTATAACAGCTATAGCACAACTGACTTGCAGAGGTCTTAAGTTCAATCCCTAACACCATCATATGCCAGAGCTGAGCAATGCTCAGATCTCTATGTCTCATGTAAATAGATCTTTAAAAGTAAAATAAAAAGTGCATCAAAAAGAAATACTCAGGAATAAAGTCAACAAAAAGATTGAAGAACAAAGATGTGTACATACAAAAAAAAAAAAAGGAAGATGAGTGGGGGGGTAGCACAGTGGGTTAAGCACATGTGGAGTAAAGCATACGGACTGATATAAGCCCTGGGTCCAGCCCCCGGCTGGCTCCCCACCTACAGGGGAGTCGCTTCACAAGCGGTGAAGCAGGTCTGCAGGTGTTTATCCTTCTCTCCTCCTCTCTGTCTTCCCCTCCTTTCTCCATTTCTCTCTGTCCTATGTAACAAAGATGACATCAATAACAACAGTAATAACTACAACAACAATAAAAAATAAGGGCAACAAAAAGGGAAAATAAATAAATAAATATAAAAAAATATAAGACATTAAAAGAAACAGGAGACACAAATGGACTGGAAGAATCAAGATTTTTAAAACACTGATCTTTTTTTTTCCCCCTGAGCCTGAAATCTGATATGCAGGTGGATCCAAGTTATTGTCTGGGGAGATGGTATCATCCCCCTCTCTATCTCCCCTCCCCTCTCAATTTCTCTCTGTACTATCCAATAATAAAAGGGGATAATTTCAAAGAGCAGTGGATTCATAGTGCAGGCAGGCACCCAGCCCCAGTGATAACCCTGGAGGAAATTAAAAGAATGTGAGATACAAAGCTGAAGGATTGGAGACTGGCTCGAAGGGACTACACAGTGTAGATGAGAGACTTTGAGGGGTTGAAAATAAATAGCTTTCATGGGGTCCAGGAGGTGGCACAGTTAAGTAGGGCACGGAACTTGGAAGCCTGAGGTCCAGTGTTCAATCCCTGGCATTCTATATACCCAAGTGATGCTCTGGTGTGTTCTCTCTCTCTCTCTCTCTCTCTTTCTCTCTCATCTTTTTGTGTTAATAAAATCTTTAAAAAATAATACACAAAATTAAAAAGAAGAAAATAAATAGATTTGAAAAATACTGAGCAGATGAAATTGGCAAAACTTGGTAACTAGTTTTGAGACAAACGAAAGGGGAAGTATGCCCCGACCAGCAGGGCGGTGAACAGGGGCTAGGAACCCAATGAAACCTGAAATGATAGGGACAAGAGACACAAAGAACGACAGCAAGTCAAGTTTCTGATCAAGCTGTAAATTTTTATTGAGAATACAGGCATTATAAGGCTTTGGGGAAGGAGAGGGAATGCTGGAGGAGGGGAAGGGGGAGCAAACTTCAAAACGGAATGTTCCTTGCAACAAATGGCAGGAACCAAACTGTGTGTTGACTCACTTGTGTTGACTCACTTGATTACTGATAAATGGTTTACCTAAGGGGAAATGGCCTGCCCAGGGGGGAATTAACATTTGTCTTGAGGGGTTCCGTTGTCTCAAAGCTTATCATCTATAAAGCAGAGAAATGGCTCCTGGCAGAAGTAAATGTATTTGTGCTAACAGTTGACACTGGTAAAGGAAGAAGAGATAGTTGTTGGTATAAGTACACAATGGGCTAAGTTGCAAAGACTGCTGTTAGTAGGTTTTCAAGATGTTAGCTCACTAGTGGGAAATCAATGTTAGGATATTTAGCAAGCAACTGAATTGTTAAGTGATGCTCAGAGGAGCTGTCAGAACCAAAAACACAAATTACAAAAGCAAATAACTAAGATAGAACAACGATAGAAGACTCTTGGTTGTTCTTTTTTTTTTTTCTTTTTTCTTTTTTTGAGTTTCATTTTCTTTTCCCCTTTGTTGCCCTTGTTTTTTATTGTTCTTGTAGTTATTATTGTTGTTGTTATTGATGTCATCATTGTTAGATAGGATAGAGAGAAATGGAGAGGAGGGGAATTTATTTATTTTTACTTTTTATTTATTTATTTTTTTAACCAGAGCACTGCTCAGCTCTGACTTATGGTGGTGAAGGGGATTGAATCTTGGAGCCTCAGGCATGAGAATCTCTTTGCATAACCATTATGCTATCTACCCCTGCAATAGAAGACACTTGGGTTAGGAAATGATCTGGCAATCAGGAATATGGGTGGGAGAGATAGCATAATGGTTATACATAGACCCATTCCTGGGTCTCCAAAGTCTCAGGTTCAATCTCCAGTACCACCATAAACCAGAATTGAACAGTGCTCTGGTTAAAACACACACACACACACACACAGAGAGAGAGAGAGAGAGAGAGAGAGGCAGGCATGCTGAAGTATGAATCCACCTGTCAACTCCCATGTTCAGCAGGGAAGCAATCACAGAAGCCAAACCTTCCACCTTCTGCATCCCACAATGACCCTGGGTCCATAGTCCCAGAGGGTTAAAGAATAGGAAAACTATCAAGGGAGGAGATGGGATATGGAGTTCTGGTGGTGGGAATTGTGTGAAGTTGTGCCCCTCTTATCCTATGGTTTTGTCAGTGTTTGCTTTTTATAAACAACAACAACAACAACAACAAAATCCAGAGACAGGATTAAACTTTTTTTTGGGAAATACCTTATAAACAAGTATGCGAATCTTAGGGGTTTCCAAATTAGTCATAAGACATTGCTTCACATTTTTTCAATAGCTGTGATAACTTCTCATCTAGAGCTTGCTGGCAGAATTTAGTTTCCTGCCATTGTAGGAAAGCAGGCCCTACTTCCTAACCAGCCTGTCATTCAGGAGCTCTTCATAGCCCCAAGAAGCCACCCGCTGTTCCAGGCAACATGGAATCTCTTTCAAGGCCTCCAGGAGAAGTCTCATTGATTCTTTGAATCTCTTTCTTTTTAAGGTTTCTCATCCGGTTAAATCAGACTATAGTTTTCACATTAACTCAAAATCAACTGGTTTGGGGCAATCTTAACAGTTGTAAAAGCCCTGCTTCCAGGCAATGTAGTAATACCGGAGTGAGGTTAATTCTATTTGCAATTTTCTGCTCACACCCAAAGGATGTGTGCACCATAGTGTGGTAATCATGGTGTGTGTGTATCTTAGGGAGCATTCTAGAAATCTCCCTACCACAATCTGTATTGATTAGAGGACATAGTGTTTTGGAACTATCTATTGCCTCATGTTAATTTATAGATTCAGTGCAATCCAGAAAACAGCCCTATTTTCTCTCTTTTAAATTTTTTTTTTCTATTTATTTTCCCTTTTGTTGCCCTTGTTGTTTTTCATTGTTGTTGTAGTTATTATAGTTGTTGTTCTTGATGTCGTTGTTATTAGGGCAGAGAGAAATGGAGAGAGAGGGGGAAGACAGAGATGGGGAGAGAAAGACACCTACAGACCTGCTTCACTGCTTGTGAAGTAACATCCCTATAGGTGGAGAACCGGGGGCTCGAACCGGGATCCTTGAGCTGGTCCTTGTGCTTTGCGCCACATGCACTTAACCCGCTGCACTACCGCCTGACTCCCCTGTTTTCTCTTTTGTAAAAATCAACTAACTGTTCTGATTTTCAAAAATTATTTTTGTTTATTCATTGTTATCACCAGGGTTTTCGTTGGGACTTTAATTCCACTGTTCCCAGTAGATTCCTTTTTTTTTTTTTTTTTTTTTAAGATTGAGGTGAGAGAAGAAGAGAAATACACACTGCACTACTCCACCACCCTCACCCTCACCCTCAAAGCTTTCCATTTCCATGCTGCTCCCAGGTGACGGTGGCTAGGGGCTCAAACCTGGTTCTTTGCACATAGTAAAGTGTATATTCTACTGGTGAGCTAGCTCCCAGCTCTGACAAACTGGTGTTTTAAATATATGCATAAAGGGCTGGCAAGATAGCATAATGGCTATGCAAAAGGACTTTTTTTCTTTTTTTAAAATTTATTTATAAAAAGGAAACATTGACAAAAACCATACGATAAGAGGGGTACAACTCCACACAATTCCCACCACCAGATCTCTGTATCCCATCCCCTCCCCTGATAGCTTTCCAGTTCTCTATCCAGCTGGGCGTATGGACCTAAGGTCATTGTGGGATGCAAAAGGTGGAAGGTCTGGTTTCTGTAATTGCTTCCCTGCTGAACATGGACGTTGACTGGTCAATCCATACTCCCAGCCTGCCTCTCTCTTATCCTAGTGGAGAAGGGCTCTGGGGAAGCAGAGCTCCAGGACACATTGTTGGGTCATCTGTCCAGGGAAGTCTGGTTGGTATCATGCTAGCATCTGGAACCTGGTGGCTGAAAAGAGAGTAAACATACAAAGCCAAATAAATTGTTGACCAATCATGGACCTAAAGGCTGGAATAGTGCAAGTGGGTCTCTATTTTATAGATAGCTAGTGGGCATATTTTAGTTATATTCCAAAGGCACTGTGGCTATACTAGTTGTTTTTTTTTCCCCCCTGAGCCTGAAATCTGATATGCAGGTGGATCTAAGTTATTGTCTGGGGAGATGATGTCATGGCTGAGAAGGAATAGAAAGCTGGATCAGTGAAGATAGTAGCTTCCTAATATGGGGAAGGGGTATAGATATTGTTGACTGTAAACCCCATCTATTTGATTTGGTCTGGGGCCCATATTCAGTTTAGGAGCCTATGTGATCACTGCATCCCTGTAGATCTGAGCTCACATTCTGTAGTCATGAGTAGGAACAGTCCAAGCTGCCCCAATATCAGGACCCATCTTCCTCAGGTGTAGCATAGAGTATGTTGTCCATTCTCCCTTCAGAGGATGGAACAATCTCTACCATTCTTGATTCAAGCTGAGGGCAAGGTCCTATGGTGTCCATAAGGGGTCTGTTTTGTTGTTCCTGATAGAGATGACCGGTAACAAGGTGAGAGGGGTTTATTTGAGGTCTAGGCCCATCATGTCTGTTCGGGAATCTCAGGACTCCCTGATTAGGGCCCCAGCTGATGGGGTGGCCTGATAGTGACTAAAGAGTCATCATTAAAGTTTGCCAGTCTTCTGCCCTTATTCAGTGCAAAAGAACTTTCAAACCTTAGGCACCAAAAGTCCCAGGTTCAATCTCCCAACACCTCCATAAACCAAAGCTGAACAGTGCTTTGGGAAACACACACACACACACTCACACTGACATACATACACACACACATGCCCACACAGACACACACACACACTGACAGCTGACAGACACACTCACACACACACACTGACACACACACACACACACACACACACTCATTTGACTAGAATAACAAGCAAAATAAATTTCACAACGAAGAAAGAGATGGGATGGTTTATTTCTACTTTACCTCAGGACATCCTAAAAAGCTGCAGTAATAAACCCAGTTGGCAAAAATAATTTCCTTAGAGATTAGTGCAGTAAATCAGTGTTTATCACTAGGAAGACACACATAGACAATCTGGATATGAAAAAGAACAAATTCTAAGAGGACTTAGCATACCTGAGGGCTAAATTTTGATCATATCAGAGGTCAGTAGTATTTTGGTAAGTACTCTATCAAACTAACGTGCTCTGCACATAACCATTTCAACATTCTACATCTTCCCTTGCAGGTCCTCAGAAATATGCGAATTGTTTTGTTTTTTATTGTGTCTATATGTGTTTAGCATTTAATTTTGAGAATAGTAGTAGGTCTGTCACACACTAATTAAAATTAAGTCTTTTGCTATGGAGATAGTTAATGAAAATAAAAATCAGACATTATAAATAAATATAACATCCTGAAAATACATTATTAAGGTAAGTTGTTTCTCTTTTCAATGGCTCATTTAAAAAGTTTGAAGGGGTATAAATATTGTTGACTGTAAACCCCATCAATTTGATGTGATTTTGGGCCCATATTCAGCTTAGGAGCCTATGTGACCTCTGTTTCCCTGTAGATCTGAGCTCACATTCTATGGTCATGAGTAAGAACATTCCAAACTTCCCCAGTTTCAGACCCATCTTCCACAGGTGTAGCATAAAGTATATTTTCCAGCCTCCCTTCTGAGGATGGAACATTTTCTACCATTGCTGATACAAGTTGAGGGCAAGGTCCTATGGGGACACACAGAGGAGTGGGTCTGTTGTGTTGTTCCTGATAGAGATGACCGGTAACAATGGAGAGAGATTTATTTGAGGTCTAGGCCCATCATGTCTGTTTGGGAATCTCAGGAGTCCCTGAATAGGGCCCCAGCTGATGGGGTGGCCTGATAGTAAAGAGTCATCATTAAAGTATGCCAGTCGCTTGCCGTTATTCAGCTTTTGCCCTTCTTGCTTTGATAAGGATATCTTTGGAGTGAGTGAGGGAAGTATAATTGGAAATAGGTGAGGAAGGTATCTAAGTCTATGTAGTCTGATATATTCTTAGCAAAATAGGGCTGAATGACATGAAGGGATAATGGGATGGTATTAATGGCATCATCTACTTAGAGATCTCTCAGAATCTCTGAAAATCCTGTGGAATACTGCTCACACTTCCCACCCTACCGTGGGGCAGGTCACACCCTGCTGAGTGGATTACTTTAACTCACATACCTTGTGGTTTTTAAAGGCCTGCTCACATTGGAGACTTACCACTTGACTCAATTGAGACACTGCTACAGGATTTCTACCTCAGAAAGGCCTGAAGTGAAGCTGAGAGCTGTTCTGACCTGCCAGCCCCAGGTAATCAGGGACATGTGCTTTGTGGAGGGACGCCAAGTCCAGGGTGGCAGGGTGGCAGGGTTTGAGCTTGGGTGAACCTTGGCTTCTTGAGATTGCTGCTGCCCCCTCCTGGGGAGAGGGAATATAATATCCTAAGGGAGTCTAATTTTTCTTGGATTTGCTGAGAAAAATACATATAAATGAATAAATACTAGAGCACAGATTCAGCTCAAGCTGGGCTGTGTTTGTCTCACTGTGTCTGAAACTCTAGGGAGGAGCACTGATCAGGGGCAGTTTCACTTGTGGTAGAATGGTATTGTGGTATCACTCTTTTTTCTGTTATTCTAGCTAAACAGAAAATAATGTAACATAAATCCTTAAATTTAGTGGGAATAAGCAAAAAAAAATGCCTTGCAGATATATACAGAGAGAGAGAGGGAGAAGAGATGGTGACGAGATAAGGGTAGGGGAGGCACGAGCTAGCACAGCAATTGAGAAGCAAATGTTCAGGCCTGAGCCTCATAGTGACCTACTTCAGTCCTCTGAACCACCATAAATCTGAGCTTTGCGACTTCAGTAGGGGGTGCAAAAGGTGAAAAAGAAGTTTTAGAGGTAGGACCTTAAATCCACTGATGATTGACTGAAGTCTGTCCTAATTTACACTCATTCTTCCAAACTGTAGGTCCCCACTGTAGACTGTTGTAGAGGGTTAGTGAAGGTGGTGACTAAGATTTGCAATGTGATCAATTTCCTAGAGTTGTAGATCTGAAGTTACCATGTGTGAACCTTCAAAGGGTCTCAGTGAGGGGCAGTGTTGTACACGTAGAAATGACTGGATGAAAGGATTAGCTTGTAGGTGCCTGGTCTCTCTGATGCCTGCAGCATCCTGTATAGATTCAGAGAAAGGCTGGCAGTCAGCTGGGTGATAATCATCCAAGACAGAAGAGACCAGCATTAAAGGGGCCGAGTCAAGGGCCTGAGCACAGCCCAAGTGGGAGGAAAGTGAATACAGTTAGTGTGGATGCCGGGGGGCCCTTCAATTACACTGTCTTCACTTTCCATTCTCTCTTCCTCTGCATTTCCTTTGCTCTGTCTCCTAACTGCTTTTTTTATAAAAAGCAATAAGAATATTTGGTGCAGGAACTAAAAATGCTCATGGACCCAGATTATAATATTATTTGTCAAGTTAAAATTTTACTCTGAAAATGCCAATTGGAAAATATTTTAAGTCCAAAGACTAGTAGAGAAAATAAATCCATTACATGATATTCTAACTTCCTCCACATGTAGATTTTTATAATAGCTTCTGATCACATATGAGTGGATATGTAAGAATTGCACAGTGATGACTTATGGCTAGAGGTTACTTTAATACAGACAGATCATAATCACTTTTAGGCCCATCTTTGATAGGAGGTTCTTCCTATCCTATTTGCTTGATTGTGTTTGACTTAATAAATACATTAGTAAAAAAAATTATAATTATTTGTGAGATAAAGAAATGTCCTTCATTATTCTGACAGGAACTATGTTTCCCCTGTAATTTTATGTTGAAACAGATATCTGGAAGGTTGATCCCCAAGGAATCACTGCCTGACATTAATTTCCATTCTGTTTTCAGATTATAGTCATTTCCTGACTGGAAGAAACCCAGAATCATTGACCAGTGACTCTTAGACATTTTGTGAGTTGCATTCAAAAATTCTGGAACACTAGGACAACTCAAGCTCTAAGTAAAGAGTCAGTATAAAGGGTAGCTTCCAGTTCTCCCAGCATCTGGAGGAAACAAACAGGATAGTCTGACAGCTGTGCCTCTGAGAGACTTTTCCCTGCACAATGGACTTAGCAGCCTTCCAGGCAAAAGTCCAAGCAGAGATCAGCTGCCCTGTCTGTCTGGGATACCTGACAGACCCTGTCACCCTGGACTGTGGGCACAACTTTTGTGAAGCCTGCATTCAGCAGCCCTGGGAAGGGCTCCAGGATGTCTCTACATGTCCACTGTGCCTCCATACCTGCCCTGACAGGCATTTAAAGAGGAACAATATGTTATGTCAAATCATTGATATTGTCAGGCGCCTTCCCCCTAGGAAGTATAAGAGGAAAAGGGAGGAAGAGATGGTCCTATGTGAGAAACACAACCAAGAGCTGGTCCTATTCTGTGAGGAGGACCTGAATCTGCTGTGTGACCAGTGTAGCATCTCTGAGCACCAGCATCACACTCTGAAGCCTGCTGGACATGCTGCTGCTCCTGAGAGGAAGAAGCTCCAAAGCTCCACAGACCTTCTGAAGAAACAGGTTGATGATGGAAAGATGGGGCACCAAGCACTACTTGCAAAATCCGTTGATGTGAGGACAGACCTGGAGAACTGGAGGAGAGCCTTACAGCTGGAAGTTGAAGCATCAGCAGAAAGGAACACACTGACAATTTCTCCCACTCTGTCCATGCAACAGAAGGCTTTGGAAAGAAAACTGAGGGAAAACAAAAGTCAACTTTCAGAGCATTTGTCCACACTGCGAAATCTGCTCCATCGAGCAACAGAGCAGAGTTCACAGTCAGACCAGGATTTTCTGAAAAACTCTGGGGGCACTCACACCAACAATGAACACCTGCGACCCCCAGCAGTCTCTTCACAGGCAGCAGGGAAAGTGAGTTGCTCTATTCCTCCAAATTACTTTGGCCTGAGCAAAATATTCAATACATTTAAGGTGGATTTGAATCTAGATCTTGAAACTGCCTACCCAACTCTCATCATCTCCTCAGACAGAAAGAGCGTGGCTTTTGGGAGAATTCCTCCCTTCTGCCTAGCAGGCCCCTTGACATTTACTTCTCACCCAGCTGTGCTCAGTTGTGAGGGCTTTGATTCAGGCAAGCATTTCTGGAGGGTAGAAATCAGAGGCAAAGACAGATGGGCCCAAAGGTGTGTGTAAGGAGTCCTTCTCCAGAAATGTTCTGTCTGACCTCTTTACAGGTAATAGCTGCTGGCGATTTTTTCAGCCCATCACAACTTGCTGTTTCTGTTCCCCAGATATTTTTCTGCACATTGGTGTTTTTCTGGACTGTGAGTTAAGACAGTTGTCATTTTCCAATTTAGACAGCAAGTCATGTTTGTATAGATTCACAAATCTACTCCCAGAAAAGCTGATGCCATATTTCTCTACTATATGTTTGTCATGTCCGTTGACATTAAGTATCCTCACTGGTGACTACTGTGTGTCTTAGAAGATGGTGATGCTTGTGGCAGTGATTTCTTACTTTCTTCCTGAAATGTTAATAAATTGTTGATAACAAGTCTGGTTCTGTGTCTTACTTTTGAGTATTTTTAGGGATTGTGATTTTCTCTACCCTTTTAATCCAAAGGATTACAAAATATCATTATAATAGCCTGGGAAGGGCACAGTGGTAGATTGCAAGGCTACTGAGAGTGTAGTTGTCATTTCAATACCGAGTAACTCACGTAAAAAGCACAGCTCTGAATCTCTATGATAAACAATTTTATTTTATGTATTTGTTATTGGCTAGAGAGAGAAAAAATGGAAAGAAGAGGGAGAGATAGAAAAGGATAGAGACAGAGAGCTCTACTTCACCACTTGTGAAGCTTTTTTCATGCATGTGGGGACTAGGGGCTTGAACCCCAGTCCTTACACACTATATATAGTATGTGTACTTAACCTGGTGTTCCTCTGTCTGGCCCTTATTAAGTAAATATTTAATCAATTTGAGATGCACAAATCTATCTTAGGCCTTCAGTAAAATTATTGTTTAAGAATTTTGATGAACTTATAATGAAGATGAAAACATTAATGTCTAACTCACTATAGTGACAGTCCATCTGCATTGGAAAAATCTGAGTAACTATGTAAGTTCACTTGTATAAACCCAGAGTGCACTCTCTTCAGTTCTAGAACACATGCAAACTATGAGATCTGATGAGGTTTATATGTACAGTTATTTCTCATTTTCTGAATAGGAACCCGCGGTTCTTCAGTACAAGCAAAATACATGTGACCACCGCACTGTCCTATTTTCAGGAGTGAACTGTCTAACTTTAGTCTCTTTTTTCTTCCACCAGTATAGACTGAGCTTCCTCTAAAACAGTGCAATTTACTTCCTCTTTACTTCACTGACCCTACCCCACCAACTTTCTCTATCCCCTCAAATTTACAAAAAGAGAAAAAAGAAACCAAAATGTACCTGGAAGTGAGGAGGCAGTCTCAAACCTGGAGATATTTTTCAGGGACAAGATGGTAGTTGAAAGACTTCTAGCTGACTCTGCAGAGTTCAAACTGTGAGAAGTAACTTGTTCTAGTCAGACTTTTCTGAAGCAGAACGAACTCACTACACAATGAACTTCCCTAGTCTAGACAAGATAAGAGACATAAAGGTTCAAGAAGCTCAGAGGGTCCCAAACAGAATCAACCTAGACTTAAAAATACCAAGACACATCATATTTAGAATGAAAAGGAATATGGATAAAGGATCCCAAAGGCTGCAAGAGAAAAACAAAGAGTCACTTACAGAGGAAAAACCCATAAGATTAGCAGCAGATTTCTCCACAAAAACACTACAGGGCAGAAACAAATGGCAAGATATCTATCGAGTACTCAATTGAGAAAAGCTTCCAGCCAAGACTACTGTATCCTGCTAAATTGTCATTCAGACTAGATGGAGGCATAAAAACCTTCTCAGCCAAACAACAGTTGAAAGAACAACTACCACCAAGCCTTCCTTGAAAGAAATTTTGAAAGCTCTCCTATGAATAATCGGATCACCATAAACATGCCATTTATCAGAGCACTCTAAGAATCTACAAGAATTGCATTAAAATACTTTAATATCAATATCTTAATCTATAATATCAATAAATGACAATGGCCTGAATTTATCTATCAAAAGGCACAGAGTAGGAAGATAGATCAGAAAAAATAATCCAACCATATGTTGTCTTCAGGAATCCCACCTAACTCAACAAGTCAAACACAGACTCAAAGTAAAAGTATGGAAAACTACCATACAAGCCAGTGGACCACAAAAAAAAAAAAAAAAAAAAAACATAGACAGCTATTCTCAGTCTAATATGATAGACCTTAAAATAAACACTATTTTAAAAAGATAGTGATGGGCATTACTTAATGCTCAGAGGAAAAGTCAATCAAGAGTTCTTACTGATTACTGACATCTATGCACCCAAGGAGAGGTCATATATATACATATACATCAAACATCTACTGAAAGGGATATAGCAATATATTAACAGCAACACAGTAATAGTAGGGGATTTCAAAACTCCTCAGATGTTAGACCAGAAGCTTCCAAATACTTAGAGGAAATTATTGGCAGAACTCTTTTCCATCTAAATTTGAAAGGGATCATCAATGAAATGAATCCAATTACAAAAAAATAAATAAATAAAGTTCAACAATAAACACAGAGCAGAACTTGGACTGGGTTGGTGTACTGCACCAAAGTAAAAGACACAGGGTGGGGGTGGGGGGGGGGAAACTCAGTTCCTAGAACATGATGGCAGAGGAGGACCAAGAAGGGCACTGAATTGTTATGTGGAAAGTTGAGAAATGTGAACAGTGGTGGATGGCATGATGGCTTTGCAGGGAGACTCTTATTCTTGAGGCTCCAAAGTCTCAGGTTCATGGTAAATTCTCCTTCTATACCCCATTTTAGATGAAGCTCAAAGATATCGTGTTAAGTGAGATAAGTCAGAAACAAAAGGATGAATACAGATGATCTGACTCATAGACAGAAGTTGAAAAACAAAATCATAAAGGAAAACTCTAATCAGAACTTGGACTGGAGTTTGTGTATTGCACCAAAGTAAAGGTATCCGTGGTTGGGGGGGTGAGGGTTCAGGTCCTGAAACATGATGGCAGAGGAGGACCTACTTGGGGATTTTATTTTTTATTTTATTTTTTAAAAATATATATTTATTCATTTTTCCTTTTTGTTGCCTTGATGTTTTATTGTTGTAGTTATTAGTGTTGTTGGTATTGATGTCGGATAAGATAGAGAGAAATGGATAGAGGAGGGGGAGACGAAGAGGAGTAGAGAAAGATAGACACCTACAGACCTGCTTTACCTCTGGTGAGGAAACTCCCCTGCAGGTGGAGAGCTGGGGGCTTGAACCAGAATCCTTATGCAGGTCCTTGGGCTTTGCACCACCTGCGCTTAACCTCTGTGCTACCACCCGGCTCCCAATATATTTATTCCCTTTTGTTGCCCTTTTTTATTGTTGTAGTCATTGTTGGATAAGACAGAGAGAAGTGGAGAGAGAAGGAGAGCACAGAGAGGGGGAGAGAAAGATAGACACCTGCAGACCTGATTCACCACCTGTGAAGTGACTCCCCTACAGGTAGGTGGGGGGTTGTATTTTTATGTGGAAATGTTACGTATGTACATACTGTTGTCTTTTACTGTTGATGTAAATCATTAATTCCCCAAACAAAGGATTTTGTTAAATATTTGTTTATTTTTTTAATTTCTTTATTGGGGAACTAATGTTTTACATTCAACAGTAAATGCAATATTTTACATGCATAATGCCAGTTTTCCATATAACAATACAACCCCCACTAGGTCCTTTATCATCCTATTTGAACCTGTATTCTCTCCCACCCCCACAAGCCCCAGAGTCTTTTACTTTGGTGCAATATGCTAATTCAAGTTCAGGTTCTACTTGTGTTTTCTCTTCTGATCTTGTTTTTCAACTTCTGTCTGAGAGTGAGATTATCCCATATTCATCCTTCTGTTTCTGACTTATTCCACTTAACGTGAATTTTTCAAGGTCCTTCCAAGATGGATTGAAAATAGTGAAGTCACCATTTTTTATAGCTGATTAGTATTCCATTGTGTATATATACCATAAGGTGCTCAGCCATTCATCTGTTGTTGGACACCTGGGTTGCTTCCAGGTTTTGGCTATTACAAATTGTGCTACTAAGAACATATGTGTACCCAGATCTTTTATTATGGGTGTGTTGTGTTCCTTATGATATATCCCCAGGAGAGGAATTGCAGGATCATAGGGTAGGTCCATTTCTAACCTTCTGAGAGTTCTCCAGACTGTTCTACACAGAGGTTGGACCAATGTACATTCCCAACAGCAGTGCAGGAGAGTTCCTTTGACCTCACAACCTCTCCAGAATTTGCTGCTGTTACCGTTTCTGATGTATGACTTTCTCACAGAAGTGAAGTGGCATCACAATGCTGTCTTTATTTGCATTTATCTGATAATCAGAGACTTGGAGTATTTTTTCATGTGTTTCTCGGCCCTTTGGATCTCTTCTGTGGTGAATATTCTGCCCGTGTCCTCTCCCCATTTTTGGATGGGGTTATTTGTTTTCTTGTTGTTGAGTTTGGCAATCTCTTTATATATGTTGGTTATTAAACTCTTGTCTGATGTATGGCATGTAAACATCTTCTCCCATTCTCTGAGGGGTATCTTGGTTTGGGTAGTGGCTTCTTTTGCTGTGCAGAAGCTTTTTCACTTGATGTAGCCCCAAAGGTTTATCCTTGCCTTAGTCTTTTTTTTAATTTTTTTTATTTAAGAAAGGATTAATTAACAAAACCATAGGGTAGGAGGGGTACAACTCCACACAATTCCCACCGCCCAATCTCCATATCCCACCCCCTCCCCAGTAGCTTTCCCGCCTTAGTCTCTTTGTAAATGAATTTGTTTCATCCAACATGTCTTTAAAATTTATGCAGAAAAGAATTCAGCCAGTATTTTCCTCTAAGTGTTTGATAGTGCCTGGTCTAACATCCAAGTCTTGGATCCATTTGGAATTTACTTTTGTGTTTGGTGAAATAGAGTTTCATTGCATGTTTCGACCCAGTTTTCCCAGTACCATTTATTGAAGAGAACCTCCTTCCTCCATTTAATTCTTTGGGCTCCCTTATAAAAGTTTAGATGTCCATAAGTGTGGGGGTTTAGTTCTGGGCTTTCAATTCTGTTCCACTGATCTGTGTACCTATTTTTGTTCCAGTAATCTGCTGTTTTGATGATGATGGCCTTTTAATATAATTTGAGATCTCAGAGTATGATGCCTCCATTTCTGTTTATTTTCCACAAGATTTCTCTGGCAATTCTAGCCTTTCTGGTTTCAGATAAATGATTGCAGTTTATGTTCTATTCTCTTAAAGAAGCTTGGTGGAACTTTGATGGATATTGCATTAAGTTTGTATATGTCTCGGGGAGAATATTCATTTGATGATATTTATTCTTTCAATACATGAACATGGGATATCTTTCCGTTTCTTGGTATCATTTTCTATTTCCTTGAATAGTGACTCATAGTTTTCAGTATACAAGTCTTTGGCCAGGTTTATTCCTAGGAATTTTATTGATCTTGCTGCATCAGTGAATAGGAGAGAATGTGTGGCTATGAGATTCCCTCTCAATACTACTTTAGCTGTGTCCCAAATATTTTGATAAATTGTGTCTTCATTTTCATTTGTTTACAGGAACATTTGAATTTCTTGCTTGAGTGTGGAAGTTGAGGAGGGTGCAGATTCAGAAGCTGTGAAACAGATCTTTCTCTGAAGTTCTATCTCTCTGTCCTGTCTCAATTTCTGTCTGTATAATAAAGGAGAAAGGGTGTGAATGGCTGCTAAGAATAGTGGAATCTTCATGAAGGCACCAAGCCCCAGGAATAACCCTGGTGTCAACAAAAATAATTCATGTTTCTTTCTTGCTTTCTTTTCTTGTTCTTTTTTCTTTTTTTTTCTTTTTAACATTGCTCTCAAGAGTTGAAGAGAGAAAAGAAGTGATGTGTTTGCAAAATGCTGCTTCTTTGATAATCTGGGAGAATGATGGCTCCTTAGGTGAATTTAGTCTGTAGGTTCCCTAGCTTAAGGTGTAGTGTTTCCAAAGAGGAGCATGTTGAGAGCACTTTGGAACTTGGGGAGCTCTGTGTTGAGCACCTTCACGTGCTATGTGAAAACACAATAGATTCTTGCTGGGTTTTGTCCTTGGTAACGTAATGTATACATGTTTCAGAGGGGGTAGATAAAAGTATAAGAACATGCATATATATGTAGTAGGATACTTTTTTCTTCTGATTATTTTATATCTAACATTTTATGTAACAGGTAAATTTTTCATGTAATATTTTTAGACCTAAATATGTTACAAATGTGTCTAGTTCATTCATATAAAATATACTACTCCACTCTAGTTTTATCTAGTTTATTTATTAATTCTCATACCATTGATAGTACATATGGTGGAGATAAAATGGATACTTACAAGGACATAGTTGAATAAGTACTAACATACTCACACACACAGAGAGAGAGAAAGACAGTGAGAGAGAGCAGGAGAGGGAGAGGCAGAGGGAGAAGGAGAGAGAAAGAGATGTATTTGCAGCTACTAGAACAGTGAAAAAAGGGGTCCTGGTTGGTGGTGCAGTGGTTTAAGCACACATGGCATGAAGGACGAGCACCTGCATGTGGATCTCAGAGCCCCCAGTTCTCCACCTTCAGGGGTTGTTGCTTCACAACTGATGAAAGAGGTTTACAGGTGTCTATCTTTCCTCCTCTCTGTCTTCACCTCATCTCTCCATTTCTTTTTGTCCTATCCAACAAGGGCAACCAAAAGTGGCCTCCAGGAGCAGTAGCTTCATAGGACAAGCCCTGAACCCCAACAATAAACCTGGAAGAAAAAAAAAGAAAGTTCTCTTTTTGTGCTATTCTCCAAAAATTCATTTCCTCTGTGCTTTGCCCAACTCTGGAAAGTAGGCTCACAAACACATAAAAATTTCCATTTTATTTATTGCTTGGCCTCTCCCTTGTTTTTCATATTCCTCTCTTCCTTTTGAGTCTAGCGAAAGTGAAAAATTCATGTCTTATTAACACTGCTGGCCCTGCACTTTCCCCTCCCCCACAGAGCAGCCAGTAAAAAAAAAAGAAAAAAAGAAAGAAAGGAAAACAACAACAACAACAGCAAAAAAAAACAGTTCAGAAAGATGGTCTCCACTCACACAAGTCTTGAGTTCAATCCCTAGTATCACCTATGCCAGACTGATATTTTCTCCTGCTAATAAGTATTTTTAACTACAATAAAAATTCAGGGTTGTAACCCAAGTTCAATGGGGAAGCAATTACAGAAGCCAGACCTTCCATCTTCTGCACCCCATAATGACCTTGGGTCCAACTCCCAGAGGGTTATAGAATAGGAAAGCTATTAGAGGAGGGGATATGAAGTTCTAGTGGTAGGAATTGTACCCCTCTTATTCTATGGTCTTGTCTGTGCTTCCATTTTATAAATAAAAATTTTTTTAAAAAAAGAATTCCTCACAAGCACCGAGAGAACACTGAAACACTCAGACTCTGTAAGCATCAAGAATTTCCTCCAAGGATCAAGGTGTACAGAAGTATTTTTAGAGAAGGTAAAAACAGAGCAAGCCCAGAAAGATGCCATAGAAGGATAATGACCGCAGATGGAAGCTCAGATGTGTAAGAAACAGCACAGCGTACAGAATATTGTATTTTACTGTTGAATTTAAACCACTAACCCCTTAATAAGGAAAGAAAGAAAGAAAAAAAGAAAGAAAGAAAGAAAGAAAGGAAGAAAGAAAGAAACTACACAGAGTACTGGAAAAGAAGAGTGTATGGAAATGAAGACTGACTGCAGAAAACAATAATCACTTGTATTTTACGCTATAAAATATTTTGAGGCATTAAAACACAATTTGCACATGTAACTGGTACATGAAATTAAGGCAATTTAAAGATTCTCTTACTACCTAGTAAAAAGCAAAATTATCTAGAAAAAAGCTGGTGGCAAAGATAAGTGAAAATTATTGAAAAGTAAAAAGAATAAAGGAAAGAAAATAAGAGACTGATCAACTTGTATATCTGTTATATACAATTATATATCAATTGTATATCAGTTATCTTAAATGGAACTTATTTATTTATTTATTGAACCCAGTCATTTAACATGATGACATTAAGTTAAGGCTATTGAGAGACCAAGTGTAAGTAGTCTGCACACAAATCCTCCATCACTGGAAGGAACCTGACAGGCAGGTCTTTGGAAATGTTCTTAGCTGAAATATCCATGAGCAAACAAAAAATGCAGGTAGCCTGCATGACACTATTGCACATATCCAAGGTTGTGCCCACTACACATTTGAACTGCGAGTTTGTGGAGTTGTGTGGCTTTTGCTTAACTTGTGCACAAGTGGCCCTATGAGAGCTGTGTTTGAAACTGCTTCCACCTGGAAGATTGAAAGTACTGGGGCAGGTGGTGGGCTGTCTGGTTGACAGCACACATTACCATGATCAAGGACCTGAGTACAAGCTTCAGTCCCCACCTGCAGGGTTCACAAGTGGTGAAGCAGTGTTGCTGGTGTCTCTCTCTATCTTTCCTGGCAGCTTCCCTCCCTAGTGTCTCTGTCTTTATCAGAAATAAATAAATGAAAGATCAAAGCAATTATAAATCAGGAAAATGTATGAAAAGGGGAAGCATGTTAGATCCATAAGTACAGTGAAAATCTTTACTCGGTGTTTACATCAAACTTTATTTTAAAAGACTTTACATTTTAAAAATTGACCTGGATGATCTGTCAAGTTGAGAGAGTGGGGTGTTGCTGTCCCCTACTATTACTGTGTTGCTGTTAAGATATTACTGTAGTTCTTTCAGTAGATGTTTGATGTAATTAGGTGGCTTCTCACTGGGTACATAGATGTTAATAATTGTTAAGTCCTCTGAGCATTAAGTAATGTCCTTCCCTATCTTTTAAAATTTTATTTATTTTAAAGTCTGTCATGTCAGATATGAAAATAGCTGTTCCTGCCTTTTGTTGTGGGCCATTATCTTGTATGATAGTTTTCCATCCTTTTACTTAGAGTCTTTGTCTTGTTGAGTTAGGTTGGTTTCCTGTAGATAGCAAATTGTTGGGCTGTATTTTCTGATCCACTTTCCCATTCTGTGCATTTAATAGGTCAGTTCAGGCCATTGTCATTTATTGAAGATATTTTGTTGCCATTCTTGTAGATTTTTAGAGTGTTTTGATAAATGGCATATTTATGGTGGTCTGACTGTTCATAGGAGACCTTTTAGAACTTGTTTCAAAGAAGCTTGGTGATAGTTGATTCTTTCAACTGTTGCTTGTCTGAGAAGGTTTTGATGCCTCCATCTAGTCGGAATGACAGTCTAGCAGGATACAGTAGTCTTGGTTGAAAGCCTTTCTCATTGGGCACTTGATAGATATCATGCCATTTTCTTATGTCCTGTAGTGTTTGTTTGGAGAACTATGCTGTTAATCTTATGGATTTTCCTCTATAGGTGACCCTTTGTTTTTCTCTTGCAGCCTTTTGGTATCCTTTCATTATTCTTATTCCTTTTCATTCTAATTGTGATATACCCTGGTGTCCTTAAGTCTTGGTTAATTGTGTTTTGGACCCTCTGGGCTTCTTGAATCTTTATGCCTTTCTTATTGTCTGAATGAGAGAAGTTTTCAGCTATTATTTCCTGAAGAATGATTTTTTTCCCATCCCTCTCTTTCTTCCTCTGGTAAGGCAGTAGTGCTTCACTGCCTGTGAAGTGATTCCCCTGCAGGTGGGGAGCTGGGGGCTCGAACTGGGATCCTCATGCCTATCCTTGAGCTTTGTGCCAAGTACGCTTAACCCACTGTGATACCTCCAGACTCCCATATTATTTCTTTTGAAGTCATCCCATAGGTCTCTTTTGTGGTTTTCAGTATCTCTTAATCTCTTTTTTAGATCTCTTACTTCATTTTTAGTTGTGCCTAATTCGTCCTTGATCTTTCTAATTTTGTCTTTAGCCTCATTCATTCAATTCTCTCTGCCCTCTACTGTCTTCTGGAGTTCATCTATTTTGTTACCCTGTTCTGATACTGTTTTAGCTTGTTCAGGTAGTTGTGTTCTTAGCTCAGCTATGTCAGCTTTCAGCTCTCTAATAACCTTGATATAATTAGTGTTTTCTTCCAGAGTCTTTTTTTTAAAGATTTTATTTACTTATTCATGAGAAGTGATAGAACAGAGAGAAAGAACCAGACATCACTCTGCCACATGTGCTGCCAGGTATCGAACTCAGGATCTCATGCTTGAGAGTCTAAAGCCTTATCACTGCGCTACCTCCTGGAGCACCTTCCAGAGTCTTATTTGTTCTTTCTGCATTTCTGATGACAATTCTTTCAAACTCTTTACTCACTCCTGTTTTTATTATCCTTAACTAGTGTTTGGATGTTGACCTCATTATTTTGTTCTTCAAGCTTCACGGTGTGTGTGTGTGTGGGGGGGGTACTTTAACTGGACTCTTGTCCTGGTTCATTTCTCCAATATTTCTTCTTGTTGATTTAACCATTTTGTTTAGTATGTTATAAGGTTGTTCTTTCAGTATTTTTCAAATTACTGATCACTATTGCCTGGATTGACTTGTATCTATCGCAGTTCTGGAAGTTGACAGTTGTTTCAATATTATTTTAATCCCTGAGTTGGAGCATAGTGGCTTGATAGCCTCATTTTTTTTTCTTTCTGTAGGCTATGGCAGCCTGAGGGCTTTTAAACTATTAGTAGGCTTCTTAGCTTAATCACTGACTCCTGAGCAAGAGATAAAGCAAAGTGGGGCAGAGATAATCCAGTGTTTATGCAAAGAGACTCTCACAGCCCCACAGCTAGGCCACCAAGGTATAGATCTTCTCCTGAAGGGAGGGACTGGGAGGGGGCTTTGGGATCTGATATGGTGGACATAAATCTGTGACTTTCTAGAGCTAAGTAAAGCAATCTGATCTGCCAGAAATCAGAGCTGAGCCAGGCAGATTTCCTTGGCCCTGTGAGTTCCTATGCAAATCCTCTGTGGGTTCTGAGGCAGTTATTTGCCCTGCTTCTCAATTCATCAGGAGAACAATTTAGAAAGGATCCTACTATACAATCCCAACTCCAGATCGCCAGTAGTGCTCATCCACTCCTAAATTGCCAAGTCAGTTTTCTGCCCCCAGATGTCAGTACAGGGCCTCCCAGCTGCTGTTCCAGCTGCAAAGGGACAGTAGCAATGGAGTCTCACAGTGTTAATTGGTGAGCCCATGGGGCTCCTTTCTTCCCTTTAGCAGTCCATTTGTTTATAAAACTGAGACTGGAGGTTGTGCCTCCACCAGTAACTACAAGGCTGTTTACCAGCTGCTTCTGACTAGATACGGGGTTTTGGCCCAAGGAATCTCTATTTAAGCTCCTCTCTGTCTGTGAGCCAGTTGTGCTTGCACTCACCTCTGCAATGGTGGGTTCCCAAAGGAATTCTATCCTTTTTTTTTTTTTGGTGCATTCTCAGGTGATCCTCTTTGTTATTCCTAGTTGACCCTGAGAGTGAAACACAGCTGTAGTGACTCTTGTTTGCCGCCGACCACCCAACTGGGGGCTCAGCAGGCCGATCCAGGGAGAATGAGACTTATAGGTGGGAGGTGGATTCGGCGCGACAGACAACACTGAGACACATGAGTTTCAATGCTGCTGCAATCTTTTACTGATATAGAGATTCTTTTTATAATAGCATAACAAAGAAGCATAAATCAAAAGCTGGCCAAGTCAGTTGACCACAAAGTACGCAGGGTACATTTTTTATAAGTAACACAGACAGGAGGAACTGAAGGCATACAACTACTAGCAAAACGAAAGCACAGCCATACTGTTCTTTCATGGGTTATTAACCACATCCCTTTGGTTTCAGACAAAAGTCAATTTATCAGTAAGAACTAAATGCTTTCACTGCTCTCATTTATCCAAAAGGCTATTCTTTCTCCTTCCAAGCACTGGACCTTAATACCCAGAATAGGGGGGGGGCACTAGTGGGAACACGGCGCCTTGCTCTGATCCTTAAGCCAAGCTCACTTTCCTGTAATCTACCTAAGACAATATGCAGGTGCATTTCAGGGTTGCTATGTAACATGTTTCCTGGGAAAGCTAAAGGACCATTGTCTGTATGATTGAATGTAATATTTCTGAGAATAGTGCTCAGTCCTTGCTCAACCTGGATAGCCAAGTCATTGGGGCTTGAAGTGCTGGGATTTACTGTTGTAAGGGGCTTTTCATCCAGTGGGGTCCCATCTGGAATGTCCAGACTAGACTTGGGGGGTTGCACTATAAGCGTCTCCGGAGTCTCCTGGACATTCCCTGGGTGGCCTGCATAAAGCATGATAAACAACAACAGTAAGCTTTCAGAAGCGAAACCAAGTCCACCTAGCCCTCCAAGGCCTTTCCGCCAACCGGGAGACCCAGGGATCCGTCCACACAAATATCCAGGCTTCTGTCCACCACCTATCTTGGGTACGGTCTTCCGTACAGGAGCTTGTAAGGCCCCTGTCCGGTTCCCTAACCAGGTCACCCGCACTGTTTTGTCACACCGCGGTCGTGGCCTGCCTATCTGGCCAGACAGGTGTGGCACTTGTTAATACATTTAAAAATTTTTTTGGCATTATCTTTTTTTACTTAATGGATAGAAATAGTCAGAAATTGAGAGGGAAGGGGGAAATAGCAAGGGAGAGAGATGGAGAGGCACCTGCAGCAATGCTAAAGCACTTGCAAAGCTTTCCTCTTGCAGGTGAGCCAGGAGCTGGACCCAGTGAAAGTAATTAAGAGTCCCTGAATGAGGGAGTCAGTAACTAGCACAGAGGGTTAATTAAGCTCACGTGGCACAAAGCCCAAGGACAAATTTAAGGATCCTGAGTAATCCTTAAGAAAATGCAATTTGTTAATGCCATAGTCCAGAGACAATGTTTAAATCAATAAATTTTATCGAATAAATAGAGCAATCTAGCTAACCATCCCTTTTATTATTCTAATGATTTCTATCAAATGGAACAGAGAGAAATTGAGGGAAGATGGAGAGATAGAGAGAGGGAGAGAATTATAGACACCTGCAGACATGCTTCATCAACAGTGAAGCAGAACCCCTGCAGGTGAGGAGCTGAGGCTTGGTAATAATGTGCTTGGTAATACTGTGAGTGTGCTTAGCCTGGTGCACCACTGCATGTCCCCTAATCCTCTTTTTTCTTCATCTCTTTAACTATAATTGATGTTGGGACAGGGGAGACAGTATGATAGCTATGCAGATGACTCTGATGCCCCAGGCTCTGAGCTTTCAATAGAGTCAGAGAGAAATCAAGAGGAAGTGGAGAGATGTAGAGGCGGGGGAGAGAGAGAGAAAGAAGGGAGAGAGACACACCAGCAGTGCTTTCCCATCCACAGGTAGGGATCAGGGGCTAGAACCCTGGGCCATGATCACTGTAATTTGTGCACTCAACTAGGTGTGCCCCCACAACTGGGTATCTTGTTATAATGTTCTTACCTTATCATGTGGTGTATTCTGTCATGTAAACAGTGGAAAGTTAAAGAGAAATGGCATAAGTCTCACAGCCACTTATAGTGTATGGACACCTCGTGAGCCTAAGTAGAGAAATAATGAAATCAAAGCATTTAAAAAGGAGAGCATGTAGTGAAAATGTAAGACAAAGGAGTAGAATTGTCAGTCTAAAACCAAACGCTTACAATGCTTACATTAAGGACAGAGGTAGATAGCATAATGGTTATGCAAAAAAGACTCTCATGCCTGCGGCTCCAAAATCCCAGGTTCAATCCCCTGCCACACCAAAAGCTAGAGCTGAGCAGTATTCTGGTATAAAAGGGGGGGGGGGCATAAACTATGTTTTATTATAATGAAGGTCTGCACCAATAATGAGGGAAAGAATGTAGACTGGGATGTGGTAGTGGATAAAGGGTTGAAATCTCATGGATGAGGTCCCAAATTCAATCCCCAGCATAATATGTCACTGAGGATTATCTGTGTGTCTCACCTCAACATCCTTTTCCACAGATGAATGAATTCACAAATAAATAATCCTCTTTTAAAATGCAAAGGTGATGGGTTCCAGGAGCAGAGGACTGAGCCCCAACAATAACCATGGAGGCAAAAAAAAAAAAGTCATACTAACTTTCAAAAAGTCTATCTTTTTTTCCAGAAATTGGCATCAAAATATATATATTTAGCTAAAGAATACTGTTAACGTTTTATAGCTTCAGTGTACTGTGTGTGTGTATGTATGCATTTCTTTCTTTTTTTAAAATTTATTTCTTTATTGGGGAATTAATGTTTTACAATATGTGTGCATTTCTACTGGTATACAGATGATATTTTTGTGAACACAGAATAAATTGTCAATACAGTCTGTAATTCAGAAATAATAAATTTTTTAAAAACATAAAAAATGCAAAGATGGGTGTGGGAGCTAGCACAATAGTTATACAAACTGATTCTCATTTTTGATGTTCCAATGTCCCAGGTTCTATCCCACGTACCACCATAGGCAATAGCTGAGCAGAGCTCTGGCAAAATAATAGAAAAATTAAGGACATAAATTATGGTGAGGTTGTGTATGACACAACAAATCCTATCAATGGGATTTTCAAAGTTAACCCAATTGCCAGATAATTTGACTATAGCAATAACCCTCTATTGCCTTAAACTAAGACAGCAGGAATCTCCTGCTTCCTCTATAAAGCCTATATATCTCCCAGTCCTGGAACCTCTAGGGTGGGGCTCACTATCCTGCATGCTTCTCTCAATTCCTAACAACTGATACTGCATCTGTTGATCCCAACCATGTTGAATTCAATGCAACATGTTGCATTCTATTGATTCAATGCAACATGCACCACTTCAGCATGCTTTCCTTCAGAATGTGTCCAGAGAAGTCCATTGTGGAATGTCAGCTCTTCAGCCTCATTCCTCGGGTGAGACCATTCCTTTCTCATAGGATTCCTTAATTCCATTTTGGGTGGTCCACTTCCTAACAAAACTTCAAAACCTAGATATAGACTAGCTCCCATGAGATAGGGCAGATGTACACATGTATCCATAAATCAGGGCAAAATATATACCTGAAAGCAAAAGTGCACAATAGTCTGCAGTGAGTGAAAAAATGAGGCGTGCCTAAAAAGACACCATAAAGTACCTAATGGAATAGTTTCTACTTAGACCTAGATGCCATCTTCACCTACTTCTTATTACATGTACCTCAAACACTACAAAGTTAACTTCTCAGAGTAAGGGCTACAAAAGCTGAATAAGGTTAAGAGACCAGCATACTTTAATATTGACTCTTTAGTCACTGCCAGATTACCCCATCACCTGGGGCCCTAGTCAGGGAGTGCTGGGCTTCCCACACAAAAATAACAGGCCTAGACCGCAAATAGATACCTCTCTCTCTCCACTGTCAATAGTCATCTCCATCAGGAACAACGTAATGGACCACTATGTAGGCCTCCATAAGCCCTTGTATTCAATGTGGATCAACAATGGTAGAGACTGTTCCATTCTCCAAAAAGAGGTTGGATAACATACTCCCCTTGAAGAAGATGGGTCTTGAAATTGGTGCAACCTGGAAAGTTCCTACTCAGTACCACAGAATGCCAGTTCAGACCAATAGGGATGCAAAGGTTACATTGGTTCCTGTGCTTAATATGGGCCCCAGATGAAATCGATGGGGTTTACAGTCAACAACATTTATACACCTTTCCCATATTTGGGAGCTACTCTGTTCCCTGATCCAGATTTCTAGCTTTTTTTTCCAGCCATGACATAATCTCCCCAGCAACAACATGGGTCCACCTGCATATCAGAATTCAGATTTAGGAAAATACTTGGAATATACCTAAAAGAGACCTATTAGCTATTTCCAAAAAGGAGACCCCCAAATCTTCATCTGCAATATTCCCACCTTTAGGTTCATGATTAGTCAACAGTTTCTTCTGCTTCATATTTTAAGTCTTTTTCAGCTACCAGGTTCCAGAGGCTAGCATGATGCCAACCTGAATTCCCTGGTCATATGACCCCACCAATGTGTCCTGGAGCCCCACTACCCCAGAGCTCAGCCCCACTAAGGAAATAAAGACAGTCTGGGAATATGGATCAACCTGTCAATGCCCATGTTCTGCGGGGAAGCAGTTACAGAAGTCAGACCTTCCACCTTCTATACCCCATAATGATCCTGGGTCCATACTACTAGAGAGATGAATAAAAGTAGAATTGTGTATTGCATCAAAGTCAAGGACTCTGGGGTAGGTGAGGGGAATTGTACAGGTCCAAAAAGTGTGACAGTGGACTTATTGGGGGCTGCATTGTTAGGTGAAAAACAGAAATGTTACGCATGTATAGACTATTGTATTTACTGTCAAATGTAAAACATTAATCCCCCAATAAAGAAATAAAATAAAATAGGAAAGCTTTCAGGAAAGGGGGTATAATGCAGAGTTTTACTGGTAGGAATTGTGTGGAATTGTACCCCTCTTATTCTATGGTCTTGTCAGTTCTTCTTCTTCTAGCGTTTGTCCTTCTTCCTTGTCAGTGTTTCCATTTTATAAATAAAAAATATTTTTAAAAATTGTGTACCTGATAATGGAGAAAGACCTAGGATTATGTGGAAAACTGAGAAATGCTACAGAGGTACCAACTACTGTATTTTACTGTCTACTGCAAACCATTAATTGCTGTAATAAAGAAAAGTATATACCTAAATAATAATAATAATATAAAAATGCAAAATTTAAATTAGAAGAAATCCAGCCTGATCCATTAAATTCCATCTGTATCTAAATATTTCACCAAAGTATATGATAGAAAAATATTAGTTTCTTCTAAAATACATTTTTATTTATTTATTTTGGATAGAGACAAAGATAAATTGAGAAGAGAGGAGACAGAGAGGAAAAGAGAAAGGAGGGAAGAGAGAGAGCGTGAGACTTGCAGTATTGCTGTCCCCATTCAGATAGCGACCTGGGACTTGAACCAAGATCCTTGAACATTGTAATGTATATATGAAAAAGACTGAACATTACAACTAAATGGGATTTATCCCAAGGATGCAAGGCTGGTTTATTATGCATAAGACAATCAATGTGATTCAGCACACCAATAGAAAGAACTCCAAAACCCACATGATTATCTCCATAGATGCAGAGAACTCTGAGGCTCTCCTCATGTTTCCTGATGCCTCGTCTCTTGATCTCTTACCCTGCTATACTGTCTTTGCCGACCTCAAGTAAATCAGTGCACCCAGTGCCACACTGCACTTTAAGTTGCCACTGCCTTTTCACTTTGGATTGTATCCAGTGACAGCAGACTTCTAACTCCAGTCAGCTAGTGAGACCTTTCCTAACATATGCGGCTTCCTAGTTCCATTTCAAATGAAACTCTCTCTAACAAAGTTACAGACCCTAGATATAAGCTAGGGTCTAGGGGACTGGGTGCATGTATAGACATATCCATAAGTTAGGGCCAACAAGATACCTAAAGTCAAAGTGCTCAATAGTCCACTGTGATTAGACTTAGACCTAATAATATACTCTAGTCACTACAAAAAGAAAGAAAGAAAGAAAGTAAGTAAGTAAATGAACTCCCTAAGATCTTCTGACAGCACTAGCATTATTGGCACCCCCTGATAACCTTGAGACGAAATTATGTATCCAATCATATCCAAGAGATTTACTGGCAAAAAATAGATACCAACTAAAGGACAGTTACTGCCCTGTGACAACCTTTATCAAATCATCAAATATTCAAAATCAGTAAAACTTAAAGATTACTTAGACCCCACTTAAATCCTAGGTGGTGTGTGTCCTCCCTAACTTCAACCCATAAACCTAGTACTGGGTTGGATACAAGTGACACACAAGGCTTTGAAACTGGGGGGGGGGGGGGAATCTATGATAGTTAGATAAAAATAAAATAGAGATAAAATTATTCCTGGAAGCAGCAAAACTCGATCACATCTAGAGACACACACACCCCCCACACCCCAGGAATAAAAAGATAGGTGGATAGACCTCTAGGCAACTCTACACACTGTAGACAGTGAGAAGAACTAACAGGGATCTGATCCAGGAAACTGGGATGAACATGAATTCAGCACACAACTTTTCATTTCACTTATTGTCCCAGTAAGAGTGGATTAAAGGGGGGCACTGAGAGGATCCATGAGGAATGAAAAATGAAATGAGATTATGGAGATTTCCACAGCTCCAGAGAGACTGATCCCATCAAGAGAACTGAGTTCCCTCCCAGAGCCAGAGGAGCCAATCCTCTCAGCTCCAGGCAAGCCCCACCCTGCCTTAGATGTAGACAGTCAAGAGTAACTCAAGGGTGTGTCTCAAAGCTCCACCCATCTAGTGGAATATAAGCAGCCTGCTCATACCACAGCACACATTTTGGTTTCAGACTGGCTGCAAGCTGCGGTTTGGGTACCAACAGAAGGACCAGCCCCTTGGAGAAACGGAAAGACCTGCCTTGAAGTGAGCAGACTCACCAGCCCAGGTAAGAAGGCAATGGACAATTTGTGGGACCACTCCATCCACTAGGATGCATTGTGAGGGTGACTGTGGGAGACATCACTCAGCTCTGGGGATCTTTTCCAAGGCTTATATACTTTCCTAGGTCTAGTCACATCTGTGGATTTGTTGTGGGTGGAGCTTCGTGGGCTAGCTGCGCAGGACGAGAGAGAGGACCAGGGACTCATGGCTGAGCTGAGAAGGCAGTTCAATCTTTATTGACGATCGGGGATGCAGTTCGATCTATCTCTAATCACAATCCTGTCCTTATATATCTCCTGAGGCGGAAATTTCAGGTTGGAAGAGGATGTACATAGGATAGGGGATGGGGAGAAGGAAAAAGGATGCAAACCAGTGGGGATTAAACCAATCTTCTTCTAGCATTTGCCCTTCTTGCGTAGCCAGTCAACAGCATCAGGTTGAGCCTGATGTAAAGTTTCGAGACCTCCTTTGAATCTGGAGAGGTGGCAGTCGTTGACTATGTGGGTCATAGTCTGTCTGTAACCGCAGGGGCAGTTCGGGTCATCTCTGGCCCCCCAGAGATGGAACATAGCGGCACACCGGCCATGGCCTGTTCGATAGCGATTGAGGAGGGCCCGATCATAATGTGCTAGGTCAAAGCTGGGCTGACGCTTGCAGGGGTCTGTGATGAGGTGTTTGTTCTTTACCTCAGCTGACTGCCAACTCTGTTTCCAAGAGTCTGGAACAGAGAAGTTCAGTGTAGGCGTAGGGGACCAGATTGGGTGATGAGATGTCAAGCGTTGGACAGGGTGGGTGAAGATATCCGTGGGATATCTTGTATTGGATCGACCTTCCCGTGGTGCATCTCGTGAGTACCCATTCATTGGGGAAACTGAGGATCCTTCCTAGCCAACTGAATCCACATGGATCCCAGTCACTTTCAAAGCCAGCAACAAGCAGCTCCTGACAGCTTTCAAGCTCTTGGTCCTGCTCTTCGAGTCCTCCAACTTAATGTTGAGGGGCTGTCCTTTGCCAAACGCGTTCTTATTGGTCAATTAAACCAATGAAAACAATGATTATGTAAATATACCACAGAGTTAAGCAATACAAGTGAACCTAATGTGATGATCAAAACAGAAGGTCTTATAAGCAGAATTTAGAAGCATACCAACAGACCTGGCTTGTCAAAAAGATTGAGGCTTTTTATTATTATTATTATTTAAGAACGGAGACATTAACAAAACCATAGAATAAGAGGGGTAAAATTCTGCACAATTCCCATAACCTGATCTCCATATCCCATCCCATCCCCTGATAGCCTTCCCATTCTCTATCTCTCTGGGAGTATGGATCCAGGGTCGTTGTGGGTTGCAGAGGGTGGAAGGTCTGGCTTCTGTAATTGCTTCCCCACTGAACATGGACGTTGACTTGTCGATCCATACTCCCAGTCTGCCTCTCTCTTTCCCTAGTAGGGTGGGGCTCTGAGGAAACGGAGCTCCAGTACACATTGATGGGGTTGTCTGTCCAGGAAAGTCTGGTCAGCATCTTGCTGGCATCCGGAATCTGGTGGCTGAAAAGCGAGTTAACATACAAAGCCAAACAAATTGTTGAAAAATCATAGACCTAAAGACTGGAATAGTGCAGATGAAGTGTTGGGGGGTATTCCCTGCATGATCTTGTGTACCTCTGCTTTCAGGTATATATCTTTCCCCTAGTTTATGGGCACGTGTGAACCTCTGCTCTATCTCAGGGGACCTGGACTATATCTAGGTTTGGGGCCTTTATTGGGGAGTGGATCACCTGGAATAGAATTACAGAATACTATGAAAGGAAAGGGCTCACCCGAGTGATGAAGCTGAAGCGTTGTCATTCCACACCTGAAGTCACAGTCTGAAGTGAAGCATGCTGGATGAAATATTATTTGATTTGAATTGAGAGCAGCATGCAGAAATGTGGGCCCCACCCTAAGGTTCCAGGACAGGGAGAAATATAGGCTCTATAGTGGAAATGTGAGGTTCCTGTTGTCTTAGGGTTCAAGAAGATAATGGATAGTTATTGTTATCGTCACATTATTTGGAAAGTCCCTTTGTTAGGGTTTGGGGTATAATACCCAGCATCTTGTATATAGCTGCGCTACCAGTTGCTTCTGTTCTCTCTGGTCTAGGCTTTTGGGAGACATAACATATCAAAGACAGCCTATGTATTAAAAAGACTCAGTCTGTGTTTTAAGAAGTTCTAGATATATGATCAATTTTTCCCCTCTCATATTAATTAAATAGTGGTTTATATGTTTCCACTTTAATAGGATTGTACATAAACACCACTCCCACCACCAAAAGACTGTGTCCCATCCACACACCCCCACCCCCACCCCACCGCTGTGCCGGGAAGCCCAATGGCCACCCTCCCCTTCACCACAGTGTTTTTACATTGGTGCCCTGCTCTCGATTTAATCAGATCCTGCTTTTAGTTTCCCGTTCTGTTCTTCTTTCTCAACTTCTGTTGATGAGTGGGGACATCCCATACTCATCTTTATCTTTCTGACTTAGCTGACTTAACATAAATCCTTCTAGCTCTGTCCAAGATGGGTCAGATAAGGTGGGCTCATTGTTCTTAATAGCTGCATAGTATTCCATTTGTATATGTACCACAGCTTTCTCAGCTACTCATCTGCTGTTGGGCACCTGGGTTCCTTCCAGGTTTTAGCTATTATGAATTGTGCTGCTATGAACATAGATGTACACACATTCTTTTTGGTTGGGAATTATGGAATCTTTGGGGTATATCCCATGAGAGAAATTTCTGGTCTATGTCTAGCCTTGTGAGAGTTCTCCAGACTACTCTCCAGAGACGGTGGACCAATTGACATTCCCACCAGCATGTAGAAGTGTTCCTCTGTCCCCAGAGCCTCTCCAACATTTGTTGCTGCTGTCCTTTTTGATGTATGCCATTTTCACAAGAGTGAGATGGTATCTCAATGTTGTATTTATTTGCATTTCTCTGACAATCAGTGACCTGGAACAGTTTTTCGTATGTTTGCTAGCCTTTTGGATCTCCTGTGAATTGAATGTCTTGTTCATATCCTCTGCCCATTTTTGGATGGGATCATTTGCTTTTTTGGTGCTAAGTTTTCTGAGTTCTTTGTATATTTTGGTGACTAGTCTCTTGTCTGATGTTTGGCATGTGAAGATCTTCTCCCATTCTGTGAGGGGTCTCTTTGTTTCTTTAGTAGTTTCTTTGGATGTGCAGAAGCTTTTCAATTTGATGTAGTCCCATTGGTTTGTTCTACTTTAGTCTTCCTTGCAATTGGGTTTGTTTCATCAAAGATGTCCTTGAGGTTTAGGTGGGAAAGTGTTTCACCAATGTTTTCCTCTAAGTATTTGATAGTTTCCAGTCTGACATCCAGGTCTTTGATCCATTTGGAGTTGATTTTTGTTTCTGGTGAGATAAGGTGGTTCAATTTCATTCTTCTGCGTGTTATAACCCAGTTTTCTCAGCACCATTTATTGAAGAGAGCCTCCTTCTTCCATTTAATACTTTGGGCCCCCTTATCAAAGATTAGATGTCCATAGGTCTTGGGATTTATTTCTGGGCTTTCAATTCTGTTCCACCGGTCTGTGTGCCTTTTTTTTTTGTTCGAGTACCAGGCTGTTTTGATGATGATGGCATTATAATATAGTTTGAGATCTGGGAGTGTGATGCCTCCGTTTATGTTTATTTTCCTCAAGATGGTTTTGGCAATCCTAGGTGTTTTCTGCTTCCCGATAAATGAATGTAGTTTTTGTTCTATTTTCTTAAAGAAGCTTGGTGGAACTTTGATGGGTATCACATTAAATCTATATATGGCTCTGGGGAGAATACTCATTTTGATGATATTTATTCTTCCGATCAATGAGCATGGGATGTCTTTCCACTTCTTGGTATCAGTTTCTATTTCCTTGAGTAGTGACTCATAGTTTTCAGTATACAAGTCTTTCACTTCTTTTGTCAGCTTTACTCCTAGGTATTTTATTGATTTTGTTGCAGTAGTGAGTGGGAGTGATTTCTGGATGTCTTCTTCTTCAGTTTTAGTATTTGCATAGAGAAATGCCACTGATTTTTGTACATTGATTTTGTAGCCTGACACCTTGCTATACCACCTAATAAATTCCAGTAGTTTTCTGCTGGATTCTTTAGGTTTTTCTATGTATACTATCATGTCATCTGCAAATAGTGAGAGTTTGCCTTCTTCCCTTCCAATCTGTATTCCTTTGATTTCTTTCTCTTGCCTGATTGCTATGGCAAGAACTTCCAATACTATGTTGAAGAGTAAGGGTGATAGTGGGCAGCCCTGTCTAGTCCCTGATCTGAGGGGAAATGCTTTCAATTTTTGTCCATTAAGTATGACGTTGGCTGTTGGTTTGCTATATATGGATTCCACTATCTTGAGGAATTTCCCATCTATTCCCATTTTTTGATAGTTTTGATCATGAATGAGTGTTGGGTTTTCTCAAAGGCTTTCTCTGCATCTATTGAGATAATCATGTGGTTTTTGGCTTTGCTTTTATGATGTGGTGAATGACATTGATTGACTTACGTATGTTGAACCAGCTTTGCATTCCTGGGATGAATCCCACTTGGTTGAGATGAACAATCTTTTTGATGTGCTGCTGTATCCGGTTGACCAAGATCTTGTTTAATATTTTGGCATCTATGTTCATCAGAGATATTGGTATGTAATTTTCCTTTTTCGTTGTGTCTCCATCTGCCTTTGGTATCAGAGTGATGTTGGCTTCATAGAAGGTGAAAGGGAGTGTCCCTGTTTCTTCAATCTTATGGAAAAGCTTTAGGAGTATTGGTATTAACTGTTTCCTGAAGGTTTTGTAGAATTCGTTTGTGAAGCCATGTGGTCCAGGACTTTTGTTGTTGGAGAGATTCTTAATAATGGTTTCAATTTCTTTCTCTGTGATTGGTGCACTTAGGTTTTGTAGTTCTTCTTGGTTAAGTTTTGGAAGGGCATATGCTTCTAGGAATTCTTTCATTTCTTCTAGATTTTCTAACTTGGTGGCATATAGTTGTTCATAGAAGTCTCGCATGATTTTCTGGATTTCTGTGGTGTCAGTTGTGATATCTACTCTATCATTTACAATTCTATGAATTTGAGTCTTCTCCCTTCTTTGTTTAGTGAGCCTAGCTAGGGGTTTGTCAATCTTGTTTAATTTTTCAAAGAACCAACATTTTTCTTCATTGATCTTTTGTATGGTTCTCTCATTTTCTTTTTAAATTTTATTTTATTTTATTATTTTATTTTATTTATTTATTTATTTCCTTTTGTTGCCCTTGTTGTTTTATTGTTGTATTTATTGCTGTTATTGATGTTGTTGTTGTTGGATAGGACAGAGAGAAATGGAGAGAGGAGGGGAAGACAGAGAGTGGGAGAGAAAGACAGACACCTGCAGACCTGCTTCACTGCCTGTGAAGGGACTCCCCTGCAGGTGGGGAGCTGGGGACTCAAACCAGGATCCTTACTCCATTCCTTGCGCTTTGTGCCATGAGCATTTAACCCGCTGCACTATCGCCTGAATCCCCCTGGTTCTCTTATTTTCAATTTTGTTTATTTCTGTCCTTCTGGTTGCTTTAGGGTTCCTTTGTTCCTCTTCCTCTAAGTCCTTAAGGTGTGCAGTAAGGTTGTTTATTTGGGTTTTTTCTTGTTGTTTCATATGTGATTGTATGGCTATGAGTTTCCCTCTCAGTACTGCTTGAGCTGTGTCCCAAATATTTTGATAGCTTGTGTCTTCATTTTCATTTGTTTCCAGGAACATCTGTATTTCCTGCTTGAGTGTCTCTCTGACCCAGTGGTTCTTAAGCAGTATATTGTTTAGTTTCCAAATTCTGTGACTTTTAATAATTTTCTGTTTGTTGTTAAATGTTAGCTTTACTCCACTGTGGTCTGAGAAGATACTTGGGATGATTTAAATGCTCTTGAATTTATTGATGCTGTCTTTGTGGCCTAACATGTGGTCTATCCTTGAGTATGTGTCATGTGGATTTGAAAAGAATGTGTATTCCAATTTTTTGGGGTGAAGAGCTCTGAAAATGTTCAAGAGGTCTAGTCTGTCAATCTCTTCATTTAATTCTCTTGTTTCTTTGTTGATTCTGTTTTTTGTTGATCTGTCTAAGTGTGACAGTGGGGTGTTAAAGTCTCCCACTATTGTTGTATTACTATTGATGTATTTTTGAAGTTCTTTGAGAAGGTGCTTGATGTATTTAGATGGTCCCTCATTGGGTGCATAGATGTTAATAATTGTTATATCTTCTTGGCTGATTAATCCTTTAATCATTATGTAATGACCTTGCCTATCTTTTATTACTTTATTTAATTTAAAATCTATTGTGTCAGAGATGAGAATGGCTGTTCCTGACTTTTTTTGTGGTCCATTAGCCTGTAGCATAGTTTTCCATCCTTTCACTTTAAGTCTGTGTTTATCTTGTTGGGTCAAGTGGGATTCTTGCAAGCAGCATATGGTTAGGTTATGTTTTCTGATCCATCCTCCCACTCTGTGCCTTTTGATGGGTGAGTTTAAGCCATTGACATTTACTGATATTATGGATTTAATGTGTTGTAGTGCCATTGTTCAACAAGTGTTTATTTGATATGTTGCAAGTATTATAGTGATGTTCTTGTTTATAAGAGGTCTTTCTTTCAGGGCCGGTTTGGTGATGGTTGCAGATTGAGGCTTTTTACTGATAGGTTCAGTTAAAGAATGAACAGTTTCTACAAAAACCACAGAACTGTTTATCCCTGTGTCAATTTATACTCTTCCACAGGTGGAGTGGACATTGTGGATTCCTGAGTGCCTTCAAGCAGGAGAATTCTGAGCTGTCACACAATCCAAGCAATTTAAGGCAGCAGACTCCGTGAACTAGAACTGTAGGTGTCCAACAGAATCATTGAGCAGCAAGCTCTGCCACTTTCGGAGGCTGACTTTGCTCCAGAGATACTCAGCAAAAGGCAACAGAGTCCTGAGACTGTGTCTTCTCTCTGGAGAGTAAACCAGAGGCAAACATCCTGAGGAAACCCAAGGAAGCTCCAGCCCTTTTTCCCCAGATTAAATGGAGGCGATGCAGGCAGATACAAAATGTGCAATATGCTTGGACTACATGAGAGAGCCTGCCACCATTGAGTGTGGGCATAACTTCTGCCAGCCCTGCCTCCAACAGTACTGGCATGAAGATCTGGACAAATTCACTTGCCCTGTCTGCAGACACACTTGTCAACAGAGGCACTGGACTGCCAACAGCCAGCTGGCAAGGATCATTGAAATCACCCAGCTCCTCCCCAGCAGGAGTGAGGAAGTGCAGCAGCAGGAGACAAGGTTGTGTGAGAGGCACAACCAGGTGCTGAGCCTCTTCTGTGAGGAGGACCTGGAGGTGCTGTGTCCTGGCTGTGTTCAGCCCCCTGACCACCAGCACCACCACGTGAGGTCCATGGAGGAGGCTGCTTCTCACTACAGACAGATGATCAATGTTCACACCAGCACCCTGATAAGCTGTTCAGAATTTCAGCAAGATACAGACAGACAAATCAAAAATCTGCAGAAAAAGAAAGATTGGCTGAGCAAACAGAGGTTGAAGTTCATCAATGAACTCGTAATAATTCAGGAGGTTATGGAGAGGGAGCTAGAGGCAATTCTGTGCAAGTTAACTGAGGAGGAACTGATCTTTAAGCACAGAATCAACAACAACTCCAATACTTTTTTTGAAAATTCATCCACCATTGTAAATCTGATCCACAGGTGTCAGAAAGAACTGTGAAGGCAGATCTGCATATGCTGACTGGGGTTGGAAAGGTCTATGGCAGATGTGAGAGCGTGGAGATCCCAACTGTGTGCTCCGTTGACCTAAAGAGGGAGGGATGGAGTCTCCCTCCACTGAATTCAGACCTGCAGGTGATTAGACACATATTCAGAGAAGATGTGACTCTGGATCCACACACTGCACATCCTCATCTCCATGTGTCCAAGAACAAGAGATCTGTGACCTATATGGAGGAAAGTAGGAATGTTCTTCAAAGACAACAGAAAATTCCACTTGTTCTTGAAGTCCTGGGTTCTGAAGAGTTCTGTGTCGGCCGCCATTACTGGGAGGTGCAGGTAGAGGACAAGCCTAGCTGGGCCATAGGGATGTGTATCCACTCCCCATCAGGCAGGTTGCAGCAGCTCCCCCTCTTTCAGAACAGGTGCTGGACCATTCAACTGCAGGATGGAGACTATGTGGCAAGAGGTGCAAAGCTCGTTCCTCTGGCCTTGAAGACCAAGCCCAGAGGCATTGGAGTTTACCTGGACTATGAGCTGGGTCAGATTTCCTTTTACAATTTGAATGACAGTTCCCACATCCATTCTTTCCGTGAGACACTTTCTCATCCACTGAAGCCCTATTTCTGTTTGGGAAAAGATTCTAAACCTCTTAGCATCTGTGCTCAAGATGGCTATGAAGGATGAACTGACACCTGGATTCATGTCCTGTTTGTCCTGGAATCACAGTAATTGGAAGAACTTCTTCTTACTGTATTCTATCATTTCTGGCAAGGGAGACATCTGAGCTGGGGAAACAAGTAACTTTCATGCCTGAAACTCTGAGGTCCAAGCTTAAACTCCTATAACCCTGCAATCCAGACTTCAGATGTGCTCTCAGTTAAAAGATACCAATAACTGCAATAAACAGATTTGACAAAAACACCTGATGACTGCTTTTTCTCAGTTTTGTTTTTAGTGTGCTTGAAATGTCCTGATTTCCTCTGCTTGCTTTTTGTGAACCAATACCTAATGGTTTAATCAGGGGAGGTGGGTCCTTTGGAGAGCACAGTAAGGCCTGTCCAAGGGTGTCCAGTGGTGACCCAGGCTGACAGTGGATCTCTGCATGATCTGATGTTGGGTTGGGAGAGTGGGAACAGAGACAAAGCTGGCCCCAGAAGACATCTTGGAGCTTCTCTTTAGAACTGTCCCAGGGCTACTTCACTTTGGATCTATCCTGGACTTTGGGACTTTAAGAACAATGTCTATGGTGCCAGTTGTGGGCATTTTGCTGTGACATCCTTATAGAAACCTTCCAGTTCTAGGGACAGGGACAGGCACACCAACCTTTGTGGAGGCCTGATGGTCTTTCAAGAGAAAGATTCCACAAGTGATATCAGATAAGCACAGGAACATCAACTGGTTGGGAGCTCAGGCACTTTTCTTGGAGACTATTTCCTGGGGTATTTCTTTGTTTGTAATTGCCACCAGGATTATCTCTGGGGCTTGGTGACTGTTCTTTAATCCACTGCTCCTGACCCTTTTCTTCTAATATGTAGTCTTTTAGTCTTGTGTTTGTTAGAAGAGAGAACAATTGAGAAGGAAAAGGGAAATAAGTCGAGAGAAACTTGCAGCACATGTCACAGTTACTATGCTAGCCACCTGCAGATGGGGATCTGCATTTACTGTAAACCACTGAACCTTCCAATAAAAAATAAATTAATAAAGTCAATATACATGGTGTGTAGAGACTCTTTCATTCCACTGATATTGTGTTGATAGCAACATCTAAAGCTGAACGGACACCTAGCCAGCATGCTTCCCCCACATTCTTCTATATACTCCCATACCCCAGTCCTAAGATATTACTTGTTTCAGGGCATCGGGTTCTTGGAATTCTGCAGACAACTCCAGAATTTTGAGGAAAGAGGAAGACAATTAGACAAGGTTTAATAAAATGCAACAATGAAGCGAAGCCTTTTACTCTCTTGAGTCTCTCTGTTCTGTTGCCTTCAGATCTCTGCGACAACAGAAGCCTGCAGCCGTTTCCCTGTCACCACTCACTGGGCTCTGTGTCTGTGTTTAGGCACCATTAGGAACTCGAGGATTCTGTTTCTGGAGATGACTTAAATTCTGTGGATGACTGGTGTTTACCTTGGAACTTCAGGTTTTTAATGTAAAAGCTTTGCTACATTTGATGGATTACATAAGTTCTGTCAGGTAGTTTCCTTGCTGTGTGAGGCTATTGGTTCAAACCACAGCACCACATGCTAGTACCATGGATAGTGATGCTTCTCTCCCCTCTCTGAGCATCTTCATCTTTGATTTCTTCCCCTCCCTAAAATAGAAAGAATATAGGGGGCCAGGTGGTGGTGCACCTGATTGAGTGCATATGTTACAGAGTGGAAGGACCCAGGTTCAAGCCCCCACTCCCCGACTGAAGAAGGAAAGTTTTGCGAGTAGGAAGCAGGGCTGCAGGTGTCTGTCTTTCTCGCTACCTCCCCCAACCCTCTTGGTTTTTCTCTGTCTCTTTCAAATAAATAAAATATTTTTAAAAGACATTAAGGGAGTCAGGCAGTAGCACAGTGAGTTAAGTGCATGTGGCGCAGAACTCAGGGACTAGCATAAGGATCCCAGTTTGAGCCCTCGGCTCCCCACCTACAGGGGAGTCACTTCACAGGTAGTAAAGCAGGTCTGCAAGTGTCTGTTTTTCTCTCCCCTTCTCTATCTTCCCCTCCTCTCTCCATATCTCTATATCCTATCTTAAAACAATAATAAAAAACAACAAGGGCAACATTAGGGAAAATAAAATAAAAAAGATATTAAAATGAATAAAGCAGAGCGTAGATAGCATAGTGGTTATGCAAACAGACTCTCATGCCTGAGATTCCAACGTCCCAGGTTCAATCCCCTGCACCACCATAAGCCAGAACTGAACAGTGTTCTGGTAAAAAAAAAAAAAAAAAAAAAAAAAAAAGTGGCCCAAGAGGTGGTGTAGTTGCTAAAACATTGGACTTTCAAGGATGAGGTCTTGAGTTCAATCCCTGGCAGCACATATACCAGAGTGATGTCTGGTTCTGTCTCTCTCCTCCTGTCTTTTCTTTAAAAATTTATTTCTTATTGGGGAATTAATGTTTTACATTCAACAGTAAATACAATAGTTTGTACATGGATAACATTCCCCTCCTCCTGTCTTTCTCACCAATAAATAAATAAAATATTTTTAAAAAATGAATAAAAATGTTAGGGAGAAAATCATCACTATGAAGTGTACCTCTGCATACCAGTTCATTCTTCATCATCACATAAAAAAGTAGACTATAGCACTCAGATTGGGAAAAAATAAAAAGGATAGTTGTACAATCATAGCAATCTTTTGTTTTCTGAGTATCCAGTTCACTTCACAAGAGGGTCTCGCCCAGCATGGGATAGGGTACAGTCCATAGGGAAGAGGACAAATGCTAAAGCAGAGGCCTAAGGTTCAACTGCTCAGCTCTGCCACTGGCTGCCTGTGACTCAGAAGCCATTGCTCCTCTTCATTCGTGCTCTCCGGACCTCAGCAGTGGCTGCTCCTGGAAACAGGAGTGGGGATGGCACCCAAACCTCAGGTACCATCCAGGCATTTTACAAAGAAGTTCCTAATGATCACTGAGGTGGCCCATAAATCCCCTGTGAGCACAATTAAGGAATATTTCTTTTCTTTCTTTTTAAGATACTATATTCTTTATTTCTCTGATTTCTATTGTGACTTCTTTCAAATTTTTTTATACAAAAAGGAAACATTGACAAAACCATAGGATAAGAGGGATACAACTCCACACAATTCCCACCACCAGAACTCCAAATCTCATCCCCTCCCCCGATAGCTTATTTAGAAATTGGGTCAACTTTAAAAAGTCCTTTTGTACCAGTCAATGCCCATGTTCAGCGAGGAAGCAATTACAGAAGCCAGACCTTCTACCTTCTGCAACCCTCAATGACCCTGGGTCCATGCTCCCAGAGGGATAGAGAATGGGAAAGCTATCGGGGGAGGGGGTGGGATATGGAGATTGGGTGGTGGGAATTGTGTGGAGTTGTACCCCTCCTACCCTATGGTTTTGTTAATTAATCCTTTCTTAAATTAAAAAATAAATAAATAAATAAAAATAATAAAATAAAAAGTCCTTTTGTTAGGGTTTGTTGTATAGTACTCAGTATCTTGTATATAGCTGTGCCACTGGTTGCTTCTGATCTACGTGGTCTAGGATTTTGAGAGAATCTGCATATCAAATACACAGCCTATATATTAAAAAGATTCAGTCTGTGTTTTAAAAACTTTGAGACATACAATTAATTTTTCCCCTCTCATATTATTTAACTAGTGATTTATATGACTACACTTTACTAGGAGTGTACATAAACACCATTCCCACCACCAAAAGACTGTGTCCCATCCCACCGGCCCAGGAAGTGGCATGTCCACCTTCCCCCTGACCACAGGGTTTTCACTTTGGTGCCCTACTTTCAATTCAGTCAGATCCTGCTTTTAGTTTCACTTTTAGATCTTCTTTTTCAACTTTTGTTGATGAGTGGGATCATTCCATACTCATCTTTATCTTTCTGACTTAGCTCACTTAACATAATTCCTTCTAGCTCTCACCCAAGATGGGTGGCAGAAGGTGGGTTCATTGTTCTTGATAGTTGTATAGTATTCCATTGTGTATATATACCACAGCTTTCTCAGCCACTCATCTGTTGTTGGGCACTGGGTTGCTTCCAGGTTTTAGCTATTATGAATTGTGCTGCTATGAACATAGGAGTGCAAACCTCTTTTTGGTTGGCTGTGATGGAGTCCTTGGGGTCTAACCCCAGGAGAGGGATTACTGGATCATATGGAAGGTCCATGTCTAGCCTTCTGAGAGTTTTCCAGACTGCTCTCCACAGACGCTGGACCAATTTACATTCCCACCAGCAATGCAAAAGGGTTCCTCTGTCCCCACAGCCTCTCCAGCATTTGTTGCTGCTGTCCTTTTTGATGTATGCCATTCTTACAGGAGTGAGGTGGTATCTCAATGTTGTCTTAATTTGCATTTCTCTGACAATCAGTGACCTGGAGCAATTTTTCATATGTTAACCTTTTGGATCTCCTCTGGAGTGAATGTTCTGTTCATATCCTCTGCCCATTTTTAGATAGGGCCATTTGCTTTTGTGGTCCTAACTTTGCTGAGCTCTTTTTATATTTTGGTGATTAGTTTCTTGTCTGATGTATGGCATGTGAAGATCTTCTCCCATTCTGTGAGGGGTCTCTTTGTTTAATAGTTTCTTTGGTTGTTTAGAAGCTTTTAAATTTGATGTAGTCCCATTGGTTTGTTTCTGCTTTAGTCTTTCTTGCAATTGGATTTATTTCATCAAAGATGTCCTTGAGGTTTAGGTGGGAAAGTGTTTCACCAATGTTTTCCTCAAAGTATTTGACTGTTTGTGGTCTAACATCCAGGTCTTTCATTCATTTGGAGTTGATTTTTGTTTCCGGTGAGATGAAGTGGTTCAATTTCATTCTTCTGCATGTTACAACTCAGTTTTCCCAGCACCATTTATTGAAGAGGGCCTCTTTCTTCCATTTAATGCTTTGGGACCCCTTATCAAAGATTAGATGTCCATAGGTCTTGGGATTTATTTCTGGGCTTTCAATTCTGTTCCACCGGTCTGTGTGCCTTTTTTTTTGTTCGAGTACCAGGCTGTTTTGATGATGATGGCATTATAATATAGTTTGAGATCTGGGAGTGTGATGCCTCCGTTTATGTTTCTTTTCCACAAGATGGTTTTGGCAATCCTAGGTGTTTTCAGGTTCCAGATAAATGATTATAATGTTTGTTCTATTCTCTTAAAGAAGCTTGGTGGAACTTTGATGGGTATTGCATTAAATTTGTATATGGCCCTGAAGATAATATTCATTTTGATGATATTTATTATTCCAATCCATGAGCATGAAATATCTGAGTGACAGAATACCTGGCCAATCAGGGCCCAGCCTTCCCTGAGAAGGATCAGCTATCTCCCTGGATTTAATTCTGGAGTTTGTTTGATAGTTACTTGTTGTTAATGTTTGTCTTTGCTTGGTTTAGAAAGGGGACCACACTGTGTGCAACCAATCTGGGGCAGGCTAAGCTGCAGACTGATAATGATTTTTCCCCTTTATTGGAGGATTAATATTTTAAATTTGACAGTGAAAACAATAGTGTGTACATAGATAACATTTATCAGTTTTCAGATAACAATACAACCTCCACTAGGTCCTCTGTCATCCTTTTCCATAACCTATATTCTCCTCCCCACTCACCACAGATTTTTTTACTTTGATGCAATATACCAGCTTCAGTACAGGTTCTACTTGAGTTTTCTCTTCTGATCTTGTTTTTCAACTTCTGCCTGAGAGTGAGATCATCCCATATTCATCCTTATATTTCTGACTTATTTCACTTAACATGATTTATTTGATCTCTATTCAAGATGTGATGAAAACGGTGAAGTCACTATTTTTAATAGTTGAGTAGTATTCCATTGTGTATATTACCACAAGTTGCTCAGCCACTCATCTGTTGTTGAACACCTGGGTTGCTTCCAGGTTTTGGCTATCAGAAATTGTGCTGCTATGAACACAGGTATACACAAATCTTGTTGGATGGGTGTGTTGGGTTCCTTAGGATATATCCCTAGGAGAGAAATTGCAGGATCATAGGGTAGGTCCATTTCTAGACTTCTGAGAGGTCTCCAGAACTATTCTCCACAGAGGACCAAGTTACATTCCCACCAGCAGTGCAGGAGGGCCCCATTGACCCCCAACCGATCCAGCATTTGTTTCTGCTACCTTTTATGATGTATGGCATCCTCATAAGAGGTGAAGTGATATCCCATTGTTGTCTTTATTTGCATTTCTCTAACAATCAAATGCTGGGAAATTGTATAGATGCAGTCACATCTGCCATGTTGTCCCCTCAGGCTATTGCTAGTTCCTGCAAGAGTTGGGACATTCTCGGAGCACCTGTAGCTGGAGTGCTTTGGTTACTCCTCCCCCTTCCCATTCTCACAAGAGCTATTCCCATAAAAGCCCTTCTTCTTCCGCCCCTCACTCTCTTGCCAGCCTTTCCCTTCGGTGATTAGATGCAGGGAAGGTTGCTGCGTGAGGCAGCCATTTTTGCTACCTCCATGTGGCCTAAACTAATGCTCTCTCACCCAACACTGAGGTGCCAGTGCAAATAAAGGATTGTGTTCCCTTTCTGCTCCAAACCTCCTTTTTCTGCGTCCTGCTGCCGCCGCAAGCAACAATCAAAGACTTGGAGCATTTTTTCATGTGTTTCTCAGTCTCTTGGATTTCTTCTGTGGTGAATATTCTGTCCATGTCCTCTCCCCATTTTTGGATGGGGTCATTTGTTTTCTTGTTGTTGAGTTAGGGAATCTCTTTATGTATTTTGGTTATTATCCTCTTGTCTGATGTATGGCATGTAAAAGCCTCTTTTGTGCTTTTTCTTCCCTGCAGGCTATGGCTTTTAAACTATAAGTAGGCGGAATTATACCCCTCTTATTCTATGGTTTTGTTAATGTCTCCTTTCTTAAATAAAATAAATAAATAAATAAATAAATAAATAAGGCCAAAAAAAGTAGGCTTCTTAGCTTAATCACTGACTCCTGACCAAGAGATAAAGCAGGGTGTGGCAGAGATAATGCAGTGGTTATGCAAAGAGACTTTCACAGCCCCACTGCTAGGCCACCGAGGTATAGGTCTTCTCCTGTGTTTTCCTGGTTAGATCTCTGTCCCCTGGTGTCCCTTCCTGCCGCTGCACCAGCTTCTGAGGCAGTAGCGATGGAGATTCAGAGTTGCACTTGGTGAGTCTCCAGGGAGTCCTCTCCTCCTTTCAGCTGTCCCCTTGTTGGTGGAACAGACTGGGTGTGGTGTCTCTGATAAACTTCCAGACTGTTACCAGCCACTTAATCTCTCCCTAGGCTCCTTTCTGTCCACAAGCCACACATTTTTGCACTCACCGGTGATTTGGTGGGTTCCTGAAGTCATTCTAGTCCTGTCTTGCTTTGGTCCCAGGTGGTCTCCTTTGGTATTCCTAGTTAGTCCAGGAGAGGAGAGAAGAGGAGAGGAGAGGAGAGGAGAGGAGAGGAGGAGAGGAGAGGAGAGGAGAGGAGAGGAGAGGAGAGGAGAGGAGAGGAGAGGAGAGGAGAGGAAAGAAACAGATCTGCTGCTGCTCGTAGGCCCCGACTCATAATTTTCATTATACAAGTCTTTCACTTCTTTGGTTAGGTTTATCCCTAGATATTTTATTGTTTTTGTTGCTATAGTAAAAGGAATTGATTTCTGGATTTCATCTTCTACTAACTTAGTGTTTGCACAAAGGAATGCCACTGACTTTTAATGTCAATTTTATAACCTGACACCTTACTGTATTACCTGATGATTTCAAAAATCTTCTTGCTGAGTTCTTTAGGTTTTTCTATGTATACTATCATGTCATCTGAAAATAGGGAGAGTTTGACTTCTTCTCTTCCAATCTGTATCCCTTGAATTCCATCCTTCTGCCTGATTACTATGGCAAGAACTTCCAACACTATGTCGAATAGTAATTGTGACAGTGGGCATCCCTGTCTAGTACCTGATCTGAGTTGAAATGCTTCCAGTTTTTCACCATTGAGTATGATGTTGGCTGTAGGTTTGCTATATATGGACTCCACTATCTTGAGGAATTTTCCATCTATTCACATTTTATGTAGTGTTTTGATCATAAAGCTATGTTGGATTTTGTCAAACGCTTTCTGTGCATCTATTGATATACCCATGTGGGTTTGGTCTTCCATTTATTGATGTGGTGGATCACATTGATTGATTTATGTATATTAAGTCAAGCTTCCATCCCTGGTTTAACCCCATTTGTTCATGATCTACATTTTTTTTCATTTCTTTA